>NW_016107600.1:2062847-2063731 GCF_001604975.1 Cebus imitator
TTACCCAGGCTGGAGTGCAGTGGAGCTCACTGCAACCTCCACCTCCCGGGTTTAAGTGATTCTCCTGCCTTGGTCTCCTGAGTAACTGGGATTACAGGTGCACGCCACCATGCACGGCTAAATTTTGTGTTTTTCATAGAGATGCGGTTTCACCATGTTGGTCAGGTTGGTCTTGAACTCCTGACCTTGCGATCTGTCTGCCTTGGCCTCCCAAAGTGCTGGGATTACAGGTGTAATCCCAGGTGTAATTCCAGCACTTTGGCCGGCAGTAATATCTTTCTCATAGATTTGTTGGGATAATTAAACTAATATACTACGTAGTATGGTTACAATTCTTGGTTGTAAATATTAAAGCCTCATTCAGTCTGTCTGATAAATCTGAAATCTATTTAAACTCTGATGTGCTCTCTGAATTTTTTTTTTTTTTTTTTTTTGAGATGGAGTCTCACTCTGTTGCCCAGGCTGGAGTACAGTGGCGTGATCTCGGCTTACTGCAACCTCTGCCTCCTGGGGTTCAAGTGATTCTCGTGCCTCAGACTCCCGAGTAGCTGGGATTGAATGTAATTTATTTTATAGGTCAAATCTCATCACAAACATTACTTTCTCCAAGAAGCTTTCATTAATTCCCCACCCAGTACTCCTCTCCTGATTTCACTAGCCATAGCACCTACCCCCCTGTACTGTGTCTTCCTGTTTGTCTTTTTTTAGACTAAATTATGTGAGGTAAGGATCTTGTTTACTTCTGTTTTTCCATTGCCAAGATCAACAAATATTTGAATAAATTGAGCCTCTTTTTAAAGCAATGGTAAACATAACACAGCAACATTACAAAACTAATTTCTGAAATGAATGACAATTTTTTTTACAAGGTAGTCTTCTAGCAA
>NW_016107600.1:2063901-2093833 GCF_001604975.1 Cebus imitator
GGGGTTTCACCATGTTGACCAGGATGGTCTCGATCTCTTGACCTCGTGATCCACCCGCCTCGGCCTCCCAAAGTGCTGGGATTACAGGCGTGAGCCACCGCGCCCGGCTTTTATGTGCATCTAATTATTGAATTGGATCCAGAGATGTGGTCCAATTACTTTTTAACTTTTGTCACCTGACCTTCCTCCACAAATTATACTTTGTAAGTGTGGCATAGACCACTAATTCTCATCATTCAGTCTCTTCTTCCTTTTAATAATATGACTCTGCTACCTTGCTACCCACACACTGAATCTTAGCAGGGTGTGGGCTAGATACTACACTGCCCAGCCTCTCTTGCAATTGGAGGTGGTCTCATAACGATATTCCGGTTAATGAAATGTGAGTGAAGCAATGTGTGTAACTTCTGGATCATGTCCTTAAAAAGGAAAGGTAAGGCCAGGTGTGGTGGCTCACACCTGTAATAGCAGCACTTTGGGAGGCTTAGGCGGGTGGATCAGGAGGTCAGGAGATAGAGATCATCTTGGCCAACACGGTGAAACCTCATCTCAGAAAAAAAAAAAAAAAGGGAAAGGTAGTTGCTCTCTCAATCTTTCATTCTTCTGCTTGCTATGACATGGTGACACATTAAGCAGCCACCATGGACCCAGAGATGCAAGCCTTTTCTACCAAAGACTATTTACTCCGTGTATTTCTGTGCTATTACTTTCTTTGAAATAAGAAGCTCACTATATTTGTGGGTTTCTTTGTCATAGCAGCATGGCTGACATCCTTTGAATGAAAATTAAGATAACCATACAATTCATGAAATCCCTTAGCCTACTCTGAAGAATGTTTTCAAGGAGTGCAAAATAAAAACCAAGTTTCAATGAAAATAGAGTTTGCCAAAGTCACTTATTCAATAGCATTTTGTGAAAAACTATGAAATGTATTCTATCATGAGCATATTCAAAGTTCTTGTAGGTTTATAAACATGCTAGCTCTTCTATTTGGTGTTACTTTTTATCATAACTTTGAAATCCCAGAGAGATTATGTGGTAGTCAGCCTCCAAGATGGCCCCATTTACCCTCCTCTCTTGGTATTCATGCCCTTTCTGCTTCCCTTCCTACATTGAATGACGGCTGGCCCACGTAACCAACAAAATACTGTGGAAGTGACATGCGTAACTTATAATGTTAAATCATAAGAGACATTGCAGTTTCCACCAAGGCCTTTCTCTTGGATCTCTTGCCAGCCACCAAGCAGCCACTCAGGCAGCCCTATGGAGAGGCCAACGTGGAGAGAAACTGAGGCCTTCCACCAAAAGCCAGCACCAATTTGCTATCCACGTGAGTGAGCCACCTTGCAGTACAGGGTGACCAACCCCAGTTATGCTTTCAGATCCTACAGCCCTAGTTGACATCTTGGCTACAACTTAAAGAGAAACATCAAGGCAGAACGGCTTCACTAAACTGCCCTTGAATTCCTGACCCACAGAGACTGAGAGAATAAATGTTTATTGTTGTTTCAAGTAACTACATTCTGGGGGTAACTTCTTATGTATAGATAATATATACTATAAATTTCCTAAAGTAAGATTCATATCTTACACTTCTTTTACCTCAAGTTATTGTATCAACTACCCTCCTACCCCTAATCCACGTGATTAGAGCGTACTACAACATCTGATACATGAGAGGTAAAATGACATCCTCTTTGAAATTCAGCATAAGGTAACTCAATGAGACAAAACAAGATATTAATCAGTCTGACTACCTTTTCTTCCCTGAGGGCATTTAAAATTTCTCAGAGTGGAAGTGAGGACAAGTGGTAGAACTCAGGTCTCAGATGAGTTTCGTTACTTGTCATACTGGAATCTCCCCAAATTCTCTGTTTTTAATACTTACGTTGAATATTTTCTTCAGCCTGGGTGTCTGTGAAAGCCCTAGTAAACAGAATGTGTCCAGTATCCTAAGGAAACTCACCTGGGCAAAGGAAGTGAATCAATGTCTGGAGGGAAAGTACAGGCATTCCTCTGTTCACAGGATAAATTCAGGCACAGGTACTTTGCCAGGGACCAGATGAACGCTGAACAGGCAGGCAGAACTAACAGACTGAGCCCACTGTGAGTAGAAAGGGGCAAGAAGAGACTTGAGTGAGGAAGGGCAGCTGCTCCTGGTGGTAGTGGTGGGACTGGGGGCAGTGGAATGGAGATCACAGGCAGATTGGCCTCAGACCCAAAATTTATATATGTATATATCTAAAGATGGGATCTTACTCTGTTACTCAGATTGAAGTGCAGTGACCTGACCATAGCTCACTGCAATCTCAAACTCCTGGGCTCATGCCATCCTCTCACTTCGGCCTCCTGAGTAGGTGGGACTACAGGCACGTGCCACCATGCCTGGCTAACTTTACTTTTTTTTCTGAGATAGAGTTTCGCTCCTGTTGCCCAGGCTGGAGTGCAATGGCACCATCTCGGTTCACTGCAACCTCTGCCTCCAGGGTTCAAGCCATTCTCCTCCCTCAGCCTCCCTAGTAGCTGAGATTACAGTCTCATGGCAGCAAGCCTGGCTAATTTTTGTATTATTATTATTATTATTTTTTAGTAGAGATGAGGTTTCACCATGTTGGTCAGGCTGGTCGTGAACTCCTGACCTCCGGTGATCTACTCGCCTTGGCCTCCCAAAATGCTGGGATTACAAGCATGAGTCACCACACCTGGCCTAATTTTACTTTTGGTAGAGACAGGGCTCATGTGATGTTGCCCAGGCTGGTCTCAAGTAATCCTTCTGTCTTGGCCTCCCAAAGTTCTGGGATTAGAGTTGTGAACCACTGTGCTTGGCTTTGATATATATTAATATAATGAATATTACCCAGATGAGCATCACTTCCTTTCTGAAATAGTAGTTTTAGATTCTTTTGGTTACAAGGCTGACTGGAGCCTCCAGCCTTCTCACTACACAGAAGACTAGGAGATCTGGATCTCTGATATTCAAATCCCTGTAGTGGGTTCCAGTGTGAGAAACAGACAGTGGGAAAGGGACACTGGGAACTCAGAACTCTCATTTCCCCCACTCCGTTAGTACTCGGTTCCCTTAGCTCAGACAGAGTTTATGTCTGGGGTCACATGGGGTTCTGCGGGTCACCCTCAACAAGGCAAAGTCAATTACTTCTCAGCTGAACAGCAGATGTTGGAGGAGGAAGATTGTAGATGTCATCTAGCCCAGTGTCCTCATTTTAAGCAAGGCTCAGAGAAAGGAAATGACCTGCCCAAGGTCATACAGCGAATGTGGGATAGAATTCAGGTATCTTGGCTGGGCGCGGTGGTGCATGCCTGTAATCCCAGCACTTTGGGAGGCTAAGGCAGGTGGATCACAAGGTTAAGAGATCGAGACCATCCTGGCCAACGTGGTGAATGCCCGTTTCTTTCTTTTTTTTTTTTTTTTTTGAGACGGAGTTTCGCTCTTGCTACCCAGGCTGGAGTGCAATGGCGCGATCTCGGCTCACCGCAACCTCCGCCTCCTGGGTTCAGGCAATTCTCCTGCCTCAGCCTCCTGAGCAGCTGGGACTACAGGCACGCGCCACCATGCCCAGCTAATTTTTTGTAGTTTTAGTAGAGACGGGGTTTCACCATGTTGACCAGGATGGTCTCGATCTCTTGACCTCGTGATCCACCCGCCTCGGCCTCCCAAAGTGCTGGGATTACAGGATTGAGCCACCGCGCCTGGCCAGGAAAGCCCGTTTCTTAAAAAAAAAAAAAAAAAAAAAGAATTCAGGTGTCTTTATTCCAAATCAGCTCTTTCCATCATGCCACATTTGCTTTCATTCAGCTTCTATCATATATTCCATTTAATCCTACTAACTCCCAACTTTCAAGTTCTGGGTTGGGAAGGGTCAATTTCCAGACTTTTCTTGTCCAAAGATAGGACGAAGAGACTTTGCTACTATTTTTAGGCAAAATAGAGCATTGCCCCCTTTCCCTGCTTCTCTTTCCCCTGTTGTTTTCAATGAGGAAGTGAGTCTATTTCTCCATAGGCAGGAGGTCTCTCCAGTTCTGAGCTCCATTCAGTTTGTGGCAGGGAAGCTGATGGGCACAATGCTGCAGGGATGCCCTTCACCTTGGCAGGCTGATTGTACCCAACTAGTAGTCATGGCCTAGTGCCCATTGGCAGGCAGGGTGTCCACTCATGCATTAACTTGATGTCTGCTGTCCATGGATGCCAGATGGCTGGCTGAATACCTGTACTGCATCTTGTCTGGCCTGCTGTTCTGGCTGGTGTCACTTTTAGATTTGCATATGCGTGAGAATTTTAGGAGGGTGGTCCCTCCAAGGATTTAAGATACTGGGTCATTTCCAGATTGGTAGAAGAAAGGACACCTTACTGGCCACCTATAATCCGTACTGAATAGCACAGGACCTGGACTTCAGGAAAGTTCTTCAAATGTCTCTGTAATCTCTCTCTTCCCAACTTTTCCGCACTGTAGAGTGCTTGGTGTCACTCCTCCCTAGTTTAACACCAGAAACTGACAGGTCACACATGGTATGTACCTCAGTCTCAGGCCAAAGTGTCTAAGAAAGGGAAGGCAGGGAAGGGAGGTATGTGTAGGTTAGGATGAGTGGACTGGGAAGCCAAAAGGCTCCCTGCTTCCTCTTTCCCACCACAGATTTCAGAAGACTCTGGAAGCTACCAGTGCCCTAAAATTTCCACAGCAGTCCCAGACAACCTTAGACTATATCTCCACCTACTGGACACCAAGGAGATTGACAACACTGTCTCAGTTTTTCTTTAGAACTAGCATGGAGCCTAAAATCTCAATACTCCACCTTTATCCCAAAGTTAAGTCCTTCCTTCTCAGAATCTGTTGAGGCTATGGGGGCAGATTGACTGGCTCTTCAGGGAGACTGGGTACCTAGGGAGACTTGGGTACAATTTGCCCCATACACTGCTTTCTCTATCAAAAAAATCTCTCGGGGGTTGGATAGAGAGCCTCACTTCCTTGCTTCAGTTGCCCTGGGTATAGGGTGGTTAAACTCTATTCACCTCCTATGCCCATAGACAGAAAACAGCAGGTAGGTGGGGTTAGATCATAGGGTTCTTGTTAGCCTCAGGGAAAGGGGAAAGAAATCTTAAAGAATTGCCTTTTACTCATCTCTCTGTCTGCCACCTGACTCAGATATGGGAGAGACTGGGGGTGTCCTCTACTGTTCTTTTCACATCCACCAGCAATTCTCTTCCCATGCTTACTAGTAAAGACAATTCCATTAGAACCGATTAACAATCATTTTGTCCATGCTGAAACCATAGGCTAGCTATTCACCAAAGTCCCTGGGCCATATCTTCAGAAGTGAAGGTCATATATAAGTAATGATAGCTCTCAAATGAATCCTTTGTTGGTGAAATGGGGACCGTGTCAATACATATCCTCAGAATTGATCAGGCTGCACAATAATATCAATTCATGGAGATTACAGTACTAGGAAAACAATTTACATCAGATACAGAAATTTACTCTCCTTTTCCAGCTGATCATTTAACTAGGTTAAGTAAGAAGCAGTCATTTTTATTTTTTGGATGTCTGATTTTCACTTAAAATATGTCCTTTAAATGTCTTTCAAATTTTTATTTTAAAGGGAAGGAATCAATAAGGAATTAAGGCAATGTTGGGGATCATCTTATACTACATACAGTTCATGTCATTTTTTTATTTTAATTTTTTTGAGACGGAGTTTTGCTCTTGTTGCCCAAGCTGGAGTGCAACGGCACAATCTCAGCTCACCTCAACCTCTGCCTCCCAGGTTCAAGCAATTCTCCTGCCTCAGCCTCCCGAGTAGCTGCGATTACAGGCATGTACCACCACACCCAGCTAATTTTGTATTTTTAGTAGAGACAGAGTTTCTCCATGTTGATCAGCCTGGTCTTGAACCGATCTCAGGTGATCTGCCCGCCTCAGCCTCCCAAAGTGCTGGGATTACAGGTATGAGCCACCAGGCCCGGCCAGTTTATGTCATTTTTGTATTATGTATCTTCAGTTTATTCATTACAGCTAAAATATACTGAGTGTTTACTGTTAAAACTCTTAAAAAAACATTAATGCATTTTCCCCACTTATATCTTTAAATGATCTTATGACATAAATACTATACTTTTATTATCTTCATGTTCTTTTGTTTTTGTTTTTCGGCTTTCCCCAGGCCATGTTAGGCCTATGAAATTCTTTTTTTCTTTTGAGACAGAGTCTTGCTCTCTCACCCAGGCTGGAGTGCAGTGGTGCGATCTTGGCTCATTGCAAGCTCCGCCTCCCGGGCTCAAGCAATTCTCCTGCCTCAGCCTCCTGAGTAACTGGGATTATAGGTGCCTGCCACCATGTCTGGCTAATTTTTGTATTTTTAGTAGAGATGGGATTTCACCATCTTGGCTAGGCTGGTCTTGAACTCCTGATCTTGTGATCCACCCGCCTCAGCCTCCCAAAGTGCTGGGATTACAGGCAGGAGCCACTGTGCCCGGCCTTATCTTCATGTTCTTAATCACTACTATGCTTTGATTTTGATTTTGATTTTGAGACAGAGTCTTGCTCTGACACCCAGGCTGGAGTGCAGTGGCGTGATTTCAGCTCACTGAAACTTCTGCTTCCTGGGCTCAAGCGATTCTCCTGCCTCAGCCTCCTGAGTAGCTGGAATTTCAGGCATGTGCCACCATGCCTGGCTAATTTTTGTATTTCTAGTAGAGATGGGGTTTCACCATCTTGGCTGGCCTTGAACTTCTGACCTCAAGTCATAGGCCTGCCTCGGCCTCCCAAAGAGCTGAGATTATAGGAATGAGCCACTGCACCTATACTCTTTGCTTTGTGATTTGTGTGTAGATTTTTAAAGAACCTGGGTCCTTAAAAATTCAAATAGTATAATTATCTTCCTTGTATATTCCTAAAAGCCTTCATTCAATAATATGTGGTTTCAGAAACTATTGTGCATACAGAATAATATAAGAGGTATTGCTAAAAATAGATTCCTGTGTATTGCTTCCAGATATTCTGATTCAGGAAATTTGAACCAAAGCCTAGGAATCTGCATTTTAAAACAAGCCTCTAAAGTAATTGTGATGTAGGTGACAGTTGAACTATACTTAGGGAAACACTGCCTTTGATTATGAATGGTATCAGGGTAGGGCTGTAACCAAAATAAATCTTCATGTGTCCATCTCATTTAATTGGCTCCATGTAGCAAGGCATGTAACATTGGGGTTTGTATCATCCTTGGCTAAGAACTAAAGGCTGCTCATTCACTCTTTTATTTATTTATTTATTTAATTTCTGCATCAAGGAGAGGTAGCCCTGGGGTCTGTCTGTTAAAAGCCCTTAGACAAGAGACTGTTATATTTTAAACCTCCCCATCCCCCCAACCTGAAACATCTCTGTGGAAAGGTTTGGTGAAGGCTGTACAATTTGACATGTTAGCCCTTGTGATTCTGCAGTTCTTCAAAGGAGAGGGCTGAGAAGCAGCTGTTATTTTTTTTATAACTTTTGAAATGCACAATGCAGGGGGCAGGGTGAAGGGAAGAGTGTCAAGGGACTAAGCTGGAGTTAGTAAACAAGCTTTGAAGCAAAATAGGAAAGCATATTAGCAGGGGAGAAATGAAGGGCTACACGCGGCTCCTGTAATACCACAGCATCCTCTGAAGACAGCGCCAGTCGCTGCTGGGTCTCCCCTATTTTTGGGGAAGTACCAACAACAAAACGGTACTGGCAAACTGTCCCTCGGCTAACATCTGAAGGTTTGTCTGAAAATGTTCTGAAAAGCAGTTCAGATCGGAGAAGCAAGAGAATGAAGGGCAAGTCTTGAAGGAAAAAAAGAAATTAGGGCAAAAAACACAGCAAGCACCTCAAATAGCCCAGAGGAGGTTGCAGGGACTTACAGAAAGCTCCATTTAATCCCTGGCCTAGCTAACATAGCCTAGAGGACACTTTCAATGCACTTTTTTTTTCTTTTTTTTTGGTAACAATCCTAGCTTTTGAGGTTGTGATGAGCCCTTCCAGCTCCTAGAATCAGTGATGGTTCTTTGAAGAATTTTTTTTCCCCCTTAACTCCTGGGGACAGATTAACTAAACCCCCAATTGGGAAATTAGGGAACTCCAAAGCTGCTCCATGTGTTTAAAAAAACTGTATTTTATTCAATACGGTGAGGGCAAAACCCCTTCGTTTTCCAGGTTACTTCCTCCTCCTACTGCTTCTCTTACCTCACCTGGATGGCCTCAGAGAATATTTTAAGGTTGACA
Source organism: Cebus imitator (assembly GCF_001604975.1). Classification (NCBI taxonomy): domain Eukaryota; kingdom Metazoa; phylum Chordata; class Mammalia; order Primates; family Cebidae; genus Cebus; species Cebus imitator. The sequence continues at coordinate 2,072,157 of NW_016107600.1, forward strand.
GGAAAATTTTACAGAATGATTAAAAGTAAAGCAAGCCCTAGAAACGGTTGCATAATTTTCCTTTCCATTATAAAATGATTTTTTCATAGAATAACTAAAAAACATGAAATTTTATTGTTGGACTGAACCTTGGAGGTCATCTAGTTCAATTTGTTCAGCTTATAGAAGAGAAGCCTACTGCACGGAATGTTTAACTGACATTTCCAAGGTCACAGGGCTCATCTTAGACTTCATGTTTGTCTGACTCCTAGTTCAATGTTACCTCTCAACTGCTTTCATAATCACTTTTTTTTGAGACAGGATCTCATTTTGTTGGCCAGGCTGGAGTGCCATAGTGCAATTATAGCTCACTGCAGCCTGAAACTCCTGGGCTCAAGGGATCCTCCTGCCTCAGTCTGTAGCTGGGACTACAGGCACATGCCGCCATGCCTGGCTAATTTTTTTTTTTTTTTTTTTTTTTTTTGCAAGGATCCTGGGCTTAAGGGATCCTCCTGCCTCAGTCTTTTGAGTAGCTGGTATTCTAGGTATGCGCCTCTGTGCCTGCCTAAATGTTCTTGTACATAAATTTTAATGAATATAGGTTAATGTATGCCTAAGATTTTTTGCTTTTAATGAGGCATAATTTTTCACACTTTAACTTTCCTCAAACTGAGTACTTAAAATTGAGATGTAGTAGTTTTTTTCTCTTGAAAATTTTTAAAAATTATTTCTCCCTGAATGATTGGCATTAGATTGATTACATGTCACATATAGAAAATGCTAATTGTGGCTGGGTGTGGTGGCTCATGCCTGTAATCCCAGCACTTTCGGAGGCCAAGGCGGGCGGATCACCTGTGGTGGGGAGTTTAAGACCAGCCTGACCAACGGGAGAAACCCAGTCTCTACTAAAAATACAAAATTAGCTGCGTGTGGTGGCGCATGCCTGTAACCCCAGCTACTTGGGAGGCTGAGGCCGGAGAATCGCTTTAACCTGGGGAGTCGGAGGTTGTGGTGAGCTGAGATCACGCCATCGCACTCCAGTCTGGGCAACAAGAGCGAAACTCTGTCTCAAAAAAAGAAAAAGAAAAAAAGAAAATCTGAATCGTCTCTTGGTATAAAGTTTCTTAGATTTGGAGCTGGGTGCAATGGTGCGTGCCTGTAGTCCCAGCTACTTGGGAGGCTGGAAGGTTGCTTGAGCCTAGGAGTTTGATTCCGGCCTGGGCAACATAGCAACACCCCATCTCTAAAAGAAAAAAAAAAATTTCTTAGATTTGTTTGAAAATTATAGTTAGCTCGATTTTCCTGATACGTTTTTTAAAAACTATTAAAATATAATTATTTAATTTTCTTACTAGAAATCAATCTAGGACATTTGTTACTAAGAGTTAACATATATTTACAGTTTTAAAATATATGTATAGATTATGTGTGGACTTTAATATTTTGTTTCTGTTTGCAAAGGTTCGGTCTTTGTGGTCTTCAGTGAATGAAACACTCATGTTTTTGGAAAAAGAGAGAGAAATTGTTAGTTCGGTTCTTAGTCTTGTTAACCAATATGCTTTAGATGGAACTAATGTTGCTATTAATATTCCAAGGCTCTTACTTGACAAAATTGAGAAACAAATGTTTCAGGTAAGCGTTTGATAGTAAGGAAGCTTTTGAGAAAACTCCTGCCCTGTTATTATATATTTTCTTGCAATGTTCTGCTTTCAGAATTTATTTCTGTAAGCATATTTAGTAAAACTTCCATAAAGAGAGATACTGTTCAAGATGTGTATATTTATATGTATTGACTTTTATTAATTGCCCCATACCTGTACAGTACTGCATCATACAGTGTAGAGAGTATGAGGTTTCCTAGTAGGAAGATGATAATTGCCAAATGTCGTTTTAAAAACTCTCCATCCCCTGGCTTCTGTTTTATCTTGATGCTGTTAAGTGTTGCTTGTAAAGTCTTCTTCCTTTAGCTTTGTGACCTCAGTGTCTCTGCTTTTCTGTAGTCTTTCAGACTGCTGCTGTTGTTTACTCTACTTTCTTTTTTTCTTTTTTTTTTTTTTAGACAGACACTCTGTTGCCCAGGTTGGAGTACAGTGGCGTGATCTCAGCTCACTGCAACCTCCACCTCCTGGGTTCAAGTGATTTTCCTGCCTCAGCCTCCTGAGTAGCTGGGATTACAGGCACCTGTCACCTTGCCTAGCTAATTTTTGTATTTTTAGTAGAGAAGGGATTTTGCCATGTTGGCCAGGCTAGTCTCAAATTCCTGACCTCAGGTGATCGGCTTGCGTTGGCCTCCCATAGTGTGGGATTATAGGCATGAGCCTGGCCAGTATATTACTTTTAATATCTATTAGTCTGATCAATGGATATTTCATTAAGTAGATATTCTTTCAGGTAGGTAGTCCATAATTTTTTTAAACCACTTAATCTATTTTATATTTAGGTTCATCTATTTAGCATACCTTTTTTTCTTGGAGTTTCTTCTAAGTGTCATATTGTTTAAATATTGGTATTACAGAATTAAACAAGACCGACAAGGCATTACTCTCAAAGTATAAGTTGTATGTAATTTTTTTTTAATTTAAAAATTCTTTTTAGAGACAGGGTCTTGCTCTGTTGCTCAGCTAGACTAGAGTGCAGTGGCACGATCATGGCTTACTGCAGCCTTGATCTCCTGGGCTCAAGTGATCTTCTCACCTTAGCTTTTGAGTAGCTGGGAGTACAGGCCTGTGCTACCACACCCAGCTAGTTTTTAAATTTTTTTGTAGAGACAGTGTCTTGCTTTGTTGCCAGGCTAGTCTCAAACTCCTGGCCTGTAGCAATTTTCCTGCCCCAACCTCCCAAAATACAGGGATAGGGTAACTTTGTAGAATACTTTGTTGTCTATTACTAAAGCTATAGAATCCTTTGAAATTAATTGAAATGTTGTCTGACTGTATTAGATAATATTTATATTTATCACCGGGGTATGTGAGATGAGGATAAGAGAGAGTCGTCCTTACTAACCCCCATCATTCTAATTAGAGAAGATACACTAACCTATGAGTCCTAGGTGCATCTCAGTAGGAGCCTGTATGTTGGATCACTTGTATGATAGTTAAAGAGAGTCTAGAGTCCTTTAGCTTACTGGTGGCTGTACCCAGAGGCCTTGAGCAAAGATAAGCAAAGGGAAAATAGAGACGTGGGCTATACTAATTAATTGTAATGATATTATAGTTGTCATTTTTTGTGTTTTCTTGCAGATTATCAGTTAAGCATGTACGAAACTTGAGATCTGAATGTGTAGGGCTGGAAAACCAAATAAAAAAGTAAGTGACTTTTAGAGCTAGAAGTTGCCTTAGATACTAACTTAGCTCTTGCATTTTACAGGTGAGGAAACAGAGTCCCACAAACATTAATTAAAATAATATATCAATAGTCAGATGATGATAGGATAAAACATAGTTATGACTTCTAGTCCAGTTCTTCTAATAAATTATTATTGGTTTCAGATTAAATTTTATTGTTGGAGTAGTTGTTGGTGGGTGGGTTGCAGACTAATTAGCTCTTTGGATATTAAATTACCAAGTGATTTTTTTCATATGACTAATTGTTTAATTTTTATTAGAATGGAACTCTATGATGACCACAGTAATATAGAAGAAAAAATTCAAAAGGTGAGACAACTTTTGAAAGGAGACATTTAATCTTTTTAAATTCTGTGATATGCAGTGTTTGCTGAATCTGTTGGACTCTTATAGCCAGGTCTGGGGGTGCTTGCCTGTAGTCCCAGCTACTTGGGTGGCTGAAGCATGAGAGTCACTTGAACCTGGGAGGCAGAGGTTGCAGTGAGCTGAGATTGTGTCAGTGCACTCCAGCCTGGGTGACAGAGCAAGACCCTATTTCAAAAAAAATGGAAAAGAAAAAAAGTGAACTAATTAGAGATATTTAATATTGTATTTGTATCATGCAGGGAAGAATATGTGTATAATTACCATATTTCTCCACCTCCCTCCCTCGTTTGTAAATTCGATTGAAGCATAACATATATCCAAAAAATGTGTAAATCATAAGTGTATAGCTTGACAAATTTTTACAAAGTGAACACGCTCATGCAACCAATATTGTTTAAGGAATAGAATATTACCAGTACCCTAGAATCCTTGAGCTGTTTCCTCCCATGGGGAAACACTGTCCACCTGTTACACTAAAGATTAATTTTTTTTTTTTTTTTTTACTAAAGATTAGTTTTGCCTGTTTTTGAACTTCATATAAATGGGACTATATAGAATATATTCTTTTGTGTCTGACTTTGACTCAACATTGTTTATGATATTTATCCATGCTGTTGTTTGTAATTGTAGTGTTTATTCTCATTGCTGTGTAGTGTTCTATTTTATGAATATAGCACCAATGTGCCCTTTTTATTCTAGGTGGACCTTTGGGTTGTTTCTGCTTTTTGATTATTACAAATAGACATTCTATGAACATATATATATATATATANTTTTGAGACAGAGTCGTGCTCTGTAGCCAGGCTGGAGTGCAGTGGCATGATCGCGGCTCACTGCAACCTCTGCCTTCCAGGTTCAAGTGATTCTCCTGCTTCAGCCTCTCGAGTAGCTGGGACTACAGGCGTGCACCACCACGCCTGGCTAATTTTTGTATTTTTAGTAGAGACAGGGTTTCACCATGTTGGCCAGAATGGTCTCCATCTCTTGACCTCATGATCTGCCCGCGTCAGCCTCCCAAAGTGCTGGGATTATAGGCGTGAGCCACTGTGCCTGGCTGCATGGCTAATTTTTAAATATATTATAATCTTGTGGAGACAGTCTTGCTATGTTACCAAGGCTGGTCTTGAACTCCTGGTCTCAAGTGATCCTCCCACCTTGGCCACCCAAAAGGTTTGATTACAGGCTTCAGCCGCTGCACCTGGGTATAACCATTTTTGTCAAGCAGTTTTGCCTATTTAGTACTCAAGTACTATGGTGATACTTTTGTGTGTGTGTGGGGGGATGGTTTGGCATATGGTACATATTCCTCTGAGCTTTGAAAATAACTGATTTCCCCCCCAAAAAAAAGACTGACCTTGATCTTATTATGAAAGTAAACATTCAAAAACCCCAGCACACCCTAGAGCAAACTCTCAATGCTCCAGGTACTGATTATCCAGTTTCCTTTATTCCCTTTTCTGTGGACCATGTACTTGGGTGTTTACACTAGTCAGTGGCTCTGATAAAAAAGTAAAAAGTCTGATATTACATATGTTGTAGGACTGTGTGGCAGTTTCCTGATCTCTAGACTGTAGCTGTGGTGCTGTCTTCTCAGACGTAGTATTCCAGCGGTCATCAGAGGCTGCAGCTCCTTTGGTGAATTAGTTCAGTAGTATTATGAGGGTCATTCCTAGAGGTCCCACCTATAGCCTGCTCCTGTAGCTATCAAAATGATTTTGTAAGCACATAATTTTCTGTATTAAATTCCCTTTCTTCTTAAAATATCAAGAGTGGTTTCTGTTTCCTTCTAAATCCAGAAAGATTCAGGCATTCAGAAGCTAATTATAACACAACTCAGTATTATTGAAAAAAGTATGAATGGGGAAAAGCAGGAGCATAGAATAGGGAACTTGGAAAAATTACCCCAGAGGTAACAGTTAAGTTGGAATTGAAGGTGGAATAGGAGTATGCTAAGCAGAAAGGCACTGGGAAGGGAGGGAACAAGTGCATTTCAGGAAACAAGATGTGCTGAGCTGTGGTTATTTAAGAGCACAATCTATTAGAGAGATGGTGAGCTTGCCATGGCTAAACTACGCACAGGATGTGGGGAGATGAGGCTGTAGTTATCATAACATACAGTGGGCTTAAGAGTGCTGCCTTTAGGAGGAGCAGGGATGACTCCAATTCTGTTTTCCCCATATAGTAACTAAGCAACTCTGGTCAAATCTTGTAAGTTTGAGGGCCTTCAGTTTCCTTATTTATCAAGTAAGGACTTGTATCTTTACTTGTAAGCACAGTATCCACTTTATTATGTGGCGTTAAATGTGACATGCATATGAAGTACAGTATATTGTATAGTACTTGGTGCATGCTGAGTGTTCATAAAGCCTTTGCTATTACTTTTTTTTGTGCCAGGGCCTCACTCTGTTACCCAGGCTGGAGTACAGTGGTGTGAACTCAGCCCACTGTAGCTTTGAACTCCTGGGGTCAAGCGATCCTCCCACCTCAGCCTTCCAAGTAGCCAGGACTACAGGTACTTGCCACTATGCTTGGCTAATTTTTATTTTATTTTATTTTTAGTAGAGACAAGATCTCTTTATGTTGCCCAGGTTGGTCTTGAATTCCTGGGCTCAAGTGATCCTCCTGCCTCAGCCTCTTAAAGTGTTGGGATTACCAACATGGGTCACCATGCCCGGCCTGCTATTTACTATTACTGCATAAATTAAGAACAATTAAATACCATGAAAGTTGTGCTATGGCAGGTGGAAGATAAACTGAATGAGGAAAACCTAGTGGCTAAAAGACTAGGTGCTGCAATAGTTCGGGCAAAGGTGATGATCTGAAAGGGAGTAGTGGCAATGGACAGGCAAAGAACTGGTTGGCTTTGGAAGTCATCTCTGGTATTTAAATGCCAGGATTTGGTGGCTAATTAAATGTGAGGGAATTCTGAAAAGACTAGGTGAACAGTAACATCATTAATCTGGATTAGTCATGTACAAGCAAGGTCAAGCCTTGGTGACAGCTGGAGCTCTAAGTGCCTTCAAGTCCAAGGCCCCTTTGAGGAAAATGGCTCCAAGTAATTTTTTTTTTGAGACCAGTCTCCTCACTCTGTCACCCTGGCTGGAGTGCAGTTGTGTGATCTCAGCTTACCACAACTTCTCCCTCCTGGGTTCAAGTGATTTTCCTGTCTCAGCCTCTCAAGTAGCTGGGATGATAGGCAGACACTATCACGTCTGGCTAATTTTTGTTCTTTTTAGGAGAGATGGGGTTTCACCATGTTGGTCAGGCTAGTCTTGAATTCCTGACCTCAAGTGACCTGCCTGCCTCAGCCTCCCAAAGTGCTGGGACTATAGGCATGAACCACCATGCCCAGCACCCCAAGTAATTCTTTCATGAATAACATTGATGTGACTCGTATCATAAGTATCACAAGAAACAACCTGCTACTCCTTGAATGCTTCAGGGAACAGGACTAAACTAGATCACTGGTCCTGCAAATAGGGGATCGAGTGGTGACGATGGTAATTGAGTGGCCACATTGCAATGGATTAAGGAGTAAGTGGGAATTTAAGTACACACAGCTCTTTCAAAAAACTTGGCACTGAAGCAGTAATTGCTTCAGTGGGAGTGTGAAGGATTTTATGTATTTGTTTGGTCAGCATGCACACTCTCCTAGTGTGCAGAAGTTGGAAAGCTAAAGACTAAATCTCCCACATTCTCTTCTAGCTAGCCATCTTAAATCACATCTGAATTAAGTTCTGCTAATCAGATGCACTAGTGTATCACTTGGATTCTGAAGCCAGCAGGGCTTAAGACAGGTGCAGGGCATCCATTTAGGGATGCTGACAGTGGCAGAGGTGGTATACCTCTTGGACCAGCAGCTGCAATGGCAGCTTCCTATTGTAGAAGCTTCCTGAATGTAGTAGAAGCTTCCTAAATATAGTAGAAGTGGTAGCAGCAATCTTAGAAGTCTTTTTTTTTTTTTTTTTTTTTTTTTTTTTTTTTTGAGATGAAGTTTCGCTCTGTTGCCCAGGCTGGAGTGTAGCGGCATGATCTCCGCTCACTGCAACCTCCACATCCTGAGTTCAAGTGATTCTCATGTCTCAGCCTCCTGAGTAGCTGCGATTACAGGTGCCCACCATCATGTCCAGATAATTTTTTGTGTAATTTTAGTAGAGAAGGGGTTTTGCTGTGTTGGCCAGGCTGGTCTTGAACTCCTGACCTCAGGTGATACGCTGGCTCAGCCTCCCAAAGTGCTGGGATTGCAGGCGTGAGCCACTGCACCTGGCCTGATTAGCCATCTTTTTTTTATGAGACAGGGTCTACTTCTCTCACCCAGGCTGGAGCGCAGTAGTGTAAACTCAGCTTACTGCAACCTCTGTCTCCTGAGCTCAAGCAATCCTTCCACCTCAGCCTCTTGAGTAGCTGGGACTGCAGGCATGTGCCACCATTCCCCAGCTAATTTTTGTATTTTTTACAAGACAGGGTTTCACCATGTTCCCTAGGCTGGTCTCCGACTCCTGGGCTCAAGCAATCTACTTACCTTGACCTACCAAGGTGCTGGTATTACAGGTGTGAGCCACCACGACTGGTCTCCCTTAGCAGTCTTTAGGAATCATTTCTGGAAGTCCAGTTTAGAGTTTGTTTCTTCAGCCTTCCCCAGAATTCTGTGATCCACCCATTTAATGCCCTCGTAATAAGTCCCTTACTGCTTAATCTAGCTGGAATGGATTCTTTTCTCTGAAACCAATCCCTGATTGATATGGAGAATAGGGTATATATATTTAAAATAAACATAAATATTTTCATAGCTGAAAGAGTTAAGAGTAGAGTTAATTAAAGAGAAGAGGGCTGGGTATGGTGGCTCATGCCTGTAATCCCAACACTCTGGGAGGCTGAGATGGGAGGATCACTTGAGGCCAGGAGTTTGAGACCAGCCTGAGTGACATAGTGAGATCCCATCTCTACCAAAAACAAACAAAACGAAACGAAACAAAACAAAACAAAACAAAACACCAGTCAGGGAGGCTAAGTAAGGTGGGAAGATTGCTTGAGCCCACGAGTTTGAGGTTGCAGTGAAGTATGATTGCACCCCTTCACTCCAGCCTGGGTGACAGTGTGGCCCTATCTCAAAGAACTATGTAACTACGCCTGATAACCTAGAGGAATTGACTTATGGAAGATATTGGAGGATAGGAGAAGCTGAGTGCAGTAGAATGCCTTCAACACAGCTCCCACTGATTCTTGCCTCCTGGTATTCATATTCCTGTGAAGTCCCTCCCACAATGAAAGGGCTTACCAGTGTAACCAAAAGCATATTGTGGAAATGATGCAGTGTGACTTCTGAAGTTAGGTCATAAAAGAATTTACAGCTTCCACCTTGCTCTTAAATTTGCCCACCATGGGGAAATCAGTTGACATGCTGTAAGGGTATTCACAGGCTTTGTAAAGTCCCACGTGGGGAGGAACTGAGGCCTTGAATTGCCAGGCATGTAAGTGAACCACCTAAGAAGCAAATCATCTCACCTTGGTCAAATCTTCATAAACGGCAGCCCTGGCCGACGCTGTTTTCTTAGTCTCGCTCTGTTGCCCAGGCTGGAGTGCAGTGGTGTGATCTCAGCTCACCGCAAACTCCACCTCCTGAGTTTAAGCAACTCTTCTGCCTTAGCCTCCCAAGTGGTTGGGATTACAGGTGCATGCCACCACCTCTGGCCAGTTTTTGTATTTTTAGATGGGGTTTCACTGTGTTGGTCAGGCTAGTCTCAAACTCCTGACCTCAAGTGATCTGCCCACCTTGGCCTCCTAAAGTGCTGGGATGTGTGATTACAGGTGTGAGACACTGTGTCCAGCCCTGGCTGACTCTTGACTGTATCTACGTGAAAGACCCCAAGCCAGGATTACTCAGCTAAGTAACGCCCAAACTCCTTACCCACAGTTATTCTAAAAGTAATGTTTATTGTTTTAATACACGTTTTGGGAAAATTTGTTATGTAGCAATAGATAATACAGTGTGATGTAGTACAAGGTACACAGATAAAGTTAGCCTGAGAGAGGAAGTATATATATATATATATTTGAGATGGAGTCTCACTCTGTTGCCCAGGCTTGAGTGCAGTGGCACGATCTCAGCTCACTGCAACCTCTGCCAACTGTGTTCAAGTGATTCTCCTGCCTCAGCCTCCTGAGTAGCTGGGATTAGATGTGTGCACCACCATGTCTGGCTATTTTGTATTTTTGGCAGACAAGTTTTCACCATGTTGGCATGGCTGGTCTTGAACTCCTGACCTCAGGTGATCTGCCCGCCTTGGCCTCCCCAAGTGCTGGGATTATAGGTCGCGCCTGGCGGGAAGTATACTTCTGAGATAAAGGAAAAAAAGAGATGCTGTTAAGAGTTAAAGAGTAAGTTAAGTTTAATGACCAGTACTTTCTCAAGGAAGTCAAGACCAGGTGTGGTGGCTCATGTCTGTAATCCCAGCTACTCAGGAGGCTGAGGCAGAAGAACGGCTTGAAACCGGGAGGCGGAGGTTGCAGTGACCCGAGACCGCACTACGGCACTCCAGCCTGGGCAGCAGAGCGAGACTCCGTCTCAAAACACACAGACACACACAAAAACTACATGATTTTCTGTAACTATGCTTGATAACCTAGAAGGAATAGAGTAAAAGATGGTGTGCTTCACCCAACTTGGGAATTGGTAAAGCAGAGACAGAACAATGGGGGGGGAGGGTCAAGGGGATTCAGGATGCTGGTCTGAGGCAATAGAACCGAAACAGACAAACTTGAAACAACACACTTTATTTCAGTGACAAGTATTTTAATAAAAATTAAGAGGCATGGTTGGGTTCATAAGAAGTAGTTTTTTTTTTTTTTGAGACAGAGTCTCACTCTGCCGCCTAGGCTAGAGTGCAGTGGTGTCATCTTGGCTCACTGCAACCTCTGCCTCCTGGGTTCAAGTGCTTCTCCTGCCTCAGCCTCCCAAGTAGCTGGGATTACAGTAATCCGCCAAATTTTTGTATTTTTAGTAGAGATGGGGTTTCACCATCTTGGCCAGGCTGGTCTCGAACTCCTGACCTAGTGATCTACTCGCTTTGGCCTCCCCAAGTGCTGAAATTACAGGCGTGAGCCACTGTACCTGGCCTACAAGCAGTGGCTTTCAAACCTGATTTCCTCCTTACATATATAAAACAACTAAACTTGTCAACTTGTGTTCTACAGGTTTCCTCAAAGTCTCTTACAGTATTTTAGTTTCGTATAAAACAGTCTTTAAGCTGGGCGCAGTGGCTTATGTCTGTAAACCCAGCATTTTGGGAGGCTGAGGCGGGGGATCACCTGAGGTCACGAGTTTGAGACCAGCCTGACCAACATGGAGAAACCCCATCTCCACTAAAAATACAAAATTAGCTGGGCATAGTGGCACACACTTGTGAGGTACTCAGGAAGCTGAGGCAGGAGAATCACTTGAACCCTGGGAGGCAGAGGTTGTGGTGAGCTGAGGTTGTGCCACTGCACTCCAGCCTGGGCAACAGAGTAAAACTCTGTCTCAAAAACAAACAAAGAGCCTTTAAGGTAAACACAAATGCAAATCTGTTAACCAACAGCTGTTCTTTGGGTTACTGTTTAGGATGCTGTTCTTTTTAGCTAATAAGCAATCTTACATTTCATTTTTGTCTGACCTGTTAACAAGTTTATAAGTCAAATTAGTTGGATCAGGCAGTGAATTGCAGTGTAAAAGCCAAATGCCTTGTTCGTACACAGGTTTGCATTTATCAGACCTTAGTGGGGCTGGAATGGAAGGTCAGCCGAGGGGTAGTGTGAAGTAACAGGTTAGTGAGTTTTCAGTGGTCTCTGAAGAGGCTAACACTGTAAAGGAGGATGTAAATATGTTCTGAACTTTAACAGTATCAGGAAGACAATGGTCAAAAGAATGAGCAGTTGTTATAGTATTTCTTCATGAAATTTAGGTAGTTTTTCCTTATTCTACCCATTGAACTGGCACATGAAAATGTATGTTTTCTTAGATGTCTCTTCTTCCTAAGGCCAGTCCAGGTTTAATCATTTAAAATACAGTATATGAATTGCTTTTTTACAACCTGCCTCTTTTAAAATGGTAAAAAATAAGTATAATGTTATCTCTTCAAGTCTTTGCCTATGCCAGTACAGTATATACTGTATACACATTTTGTCTGAGAGACAAACACAGTCAGCTACTGTTTCACCTCGCCAGTGAAAGGGCATTATTTGAAATTAAGTCCAGATACTCTCCTTGTTTAGCTCAGGTACAACTACAGAAGACCTAAGCATCACTTACCACCTACATTTGTTTTTTCCTGGTGAGAGCATTTGCAAATCACAATGGCACTTGTGGAACCTCTATGGAGAAAGGCAATCTTCCAAAAAGCAAATCCTCTCCATGAGGTAGAGTATGGAAACCCTGGAGGAGACTAAAATGCAGGACTCAAATCTTAGATCTCTGGGCTAACCTTTTGAAACACCTCTGCATTGTAACACTTGACTTTACCTGAAACTGAGACAGAATATTCAACTGTTTACCTTCCATTGTTCACATTCCAAAGGAAGGATATCCTCTGAAAAAGGTCCCAAAGATAAGCAAGCTTCCTCTTCCAACTTCTCATAGAAGTAGTAAAGAACCGTTTCTTTTCTTTTTTTGAGATGGTGTCTCACTTTGTCGCCCAGGCTGGAGTGCAGTGGCGCTATCTCAGCTCACTGCAATCTCCACCTCTGGGTTCAAGCAATTCTCCTGCCTCAGCCTCCCAAGTAGCTGGGATTACAGGCACCTGCCCACCACATTCGGCTATTTTTTTTTTTTGTATTTTTAGTAGAGACGGGGTTTTGCTATGTTGGCCAGCTGATACTGAACTCCTGATGTCAAGTGATCCACCCGCATTGGCCTCACGAAGTGCTGGGATTACTTATGGGTGTGAGCCATCACGCCTGGCCTAAGAACCATTTTCTTTTTACTAGTTTTTGTGAATCTCCAAAAATTTCCAGCCAACTAAATCTAGAATAGTGAATCCTAGGCCTTAAAAACTTGTGACCAGACAATTTGGTAGCTTTAATCATTAGTTTACTAAAGAAACAGAACTATTTTGTGAGCTAACAAAATTAACACAGGCAGGCACTCTCCTGTAATGAGTGCTATTCACACTCCAAAAGGTCAGATGTTTTGTGATTAAGTCCTAGTAGTCATGAACAAAGGAATGTCTTCCTAAAATAACAAAATGAGGTTTTTCATGAATGACAGAGTTAGCTTACCTTGATCCTTTAAATATTTAAGAAGCACAAAGTAACTATTTTCTTTTTTTTTTTTTTCCTTTTTTGAGACAAGAGTCTTGCTCTGTTGTCCAGGCTGGAGTGCACTGGTACAATTTTGGCTCAACCTCCAGCTCCTGGGTTCAAGCGATTTTCATGCCTCAAGGCTTCTGAGTAGGTACAGACACCCAACCCCATTCCTGGCTAATTTTTTGCTATTTTTAGTGGAGGTGGGGTTTCATTATGTTGCCAGGCTGATCTTAAACTCCTGGCCTCAAGTGATCCACCTGCTTCGGCCTCCCAAAGTGCTGGGGTTACAGGTGTGAGCCACTGAGCCTCATGAATAAATTAATTTTTCTTTTTTCCAATTTTTTTAAAATTGCATTTTAGGTTTTGGGGTACACGTGAAGAACATGCAAGATTGTTGCATAAGTACACACATGGCAGTGTGATGTGCTGCCTTCCTCCCCATCACCTATATCTGGCATTTCTCCCCATGCTATCTCTCCCCAACTCCCCACCCCCCATAAATTAATTTCTATTTAATTCCTTTGTTGAGTTGTATTCAAGTAGCTAATTCTTTGCAATGAAACTCACACTACTTGTTTTTCCTAAACTAGGTAGGAGTTCTAGGTTCTAAGTGTAGTACAGACAGTTTTGTTTTGTCATCACCGAAATAAAATCAAAAAGTGTTTTGCATTTTTCAGTAATATGACGTCTTTAAAGTTGTTGTGAGATACTGATTGATATAGAAACATAAATGATGACCAGAATTGGGTATATTTTTTCCTCCTTAATATACTACTACATTTTCCAGGAAAAACAGCCTACTTATGAAGATCGCATAGCTGGAAGCAGAAATACTATTGTGCTGGGTCTTATCCTGAACCTGTTTTTAAAGATTGTAACTAAATAAACAGCTCTGCTTCATTGAGGGAGAATCCTGTTTTGTGTAAAAGTCTTGGAAGGAGGTATTCCACAGGAGTCCACTCCCCCTTTTTATCTGTCATCTTCAAACCATGCTAGAGAGATCTTTTTCGGAAATGTTTGTCAGTATACTTTATGCAAGTCCCCATCTATACCAGATCCCAAATCCCTCCCCCCATACTAGACACTTTTAAAACCAAACTTAACGTGATAAAAACCACACAAAACCCCAAAATAATCCAAACAAACAAAAACTGGTCTGAGGAAATTATAAAGTCTCCTTTTAAGGGCCCATAAGATGCTAGGATAGCCAGAGCTTTGGGTGTTTCAGAAATTTAAGTCGTTACACACATATCCCAGGGTGGTCAGCAAGGCCTTTACACATTTAAGCTCTGAAGCTTAATCAAATTTCACATACAGGTGGAAAGCCAATCTCTTCTCCACAGACTTCCTCCCCTCCATTCCAATCTTAATTCTGACATAATCCACACTTAGACTGACAGCTAGTACAATTTCTAGCTGGAATGTGGGAAGATAAATAAAACAAAACTACCCTAGGTTGGAAATAGGCAGTAAGATGTCCTGAAAGTTATAAACAAGAATGGAGTATTTTGCTACGTAAATGTTATCAATATCTCATAGACTGGATAAACAGAGGCACTCATCAGAAAATGTCCACTGCTCTAAACACTACAAAGAATTTGGTCCATGTGTGTCAGAGAACGCAAACACACAGTTACTTTCTCTAACCCAAGTTTCCTGTATATTTTAGCTAGATCATATAAGAAAACTTTAAATCAAGGCCGGGCGCGGTGGCTCACGCCTGTAATCCCAGCACTTTGGGAGGCCAAGGCGGGTGGATCACGAGGTCAAGAGATCGAGACCAGGATGGTCAACATGGTGAAACCCCGTCTCTACTTAAAATACAAAAAAAATTAGCTGGGCATGGTGGCGCGTGCCTGTAATCCCAGCTACTCAGGAGGCTGAGGCAGGAGAATTGCCTGAACCCAGGAGGCAGAGGTTGCGGTGAGCCGAGACCGCGCCATTGCACTCCAGCCTGGGTAACAAGAGCGAAACTCCGTCTCAAAAAAAAAAAAAAAAAAGAAAACTTTAAATCATTATGTTTCATTAATGTGGAATTGGACGTGATCTCCGATCTTGGGGCTGCAGGTACTTGACCAAACTACTAAGCTATCTATATCACAGGTTTATTTGAAAGCTTCTGAGTATGAAGGTTCTTGTATCAAATGAGGATTCAAGAGGGGGATGAAAAAACTGTACTTGTCAGTTTAGAAAGTCACAGAGTTTATCATTCTATAATTAGATGGAGGAAAATGAAGAACCCACTGGAGCAGGAAGAAGCAAGAGTCTTCTAAGGTCTGGCATCTGCAAGTAAATGGAGGAAAAACAGTTCTCAGTTCCTTTCAATGAAAAAAGCACCAACTACATCGGACAATGGGCCACACAACTATAACCAATTAAATTATCTTGGTCTGCCGGAGAAATCTGCCGTTGTTAATGGCAGAACACCAACTACCTTCTGGCCCTTAGCTCTTTAGTACCACTGAGCACAGAGAAACTTGTTAATGGAATTAAAAACATTCTATACAGAAATCAATGTACACTCCTGTGTCAAGAGTTTCGCAAGTGAGGAGAACAGCAGGCAGTTGGCTCATTCAGACAATTGATTAACTCCAATTAACTTATCTTGATCTTTTTTTTACATACTGTATTTACTTATAGTTCAAAAAGTTTTTGAGCTTTTACAATGTACACTGGGGACAAAAATTAGTATGGTATTACCTGCTTCTGAGGTGCTTGTCTAGTAAAAAGTGGAGTTGTTGATAAAAACAAATAGGATAAAGCACATTAAGTGCTAAGTGAACAGACCCTTGTCATGTACGTACATTCAAAAACATTTCACCCACACTTACGTTCCTTAAGGGCATAGTCATATCTTTTCTTTTGTATCCTTCCAAAGAAACTAGAGAATTCTGCAACAACAGACATTGAAAATAATACTTCATGGCTGAGCACGGTGGCTCACGCCTGTAATCTTAGCACTTTGGGAGGCCAAGGTGGATCACCTGAGGTCAGGAATTCAAGACCAGTCTGGCCAATATGACAAAACACCGTCTCTACTAAAAATACAAAAATTAGCTTGGTGTGGTGGCGCATGCTTGTAATCCCAGTTACTTGGGAGGCTGAGGAAGGAGAATCGCTTAAACCTGGAAGGTGGAGGTTGTAGTGAGCCGAGATGGTGCCACTGCACTCCAGCCTGAGTGATGAGAGTGAGACTCCATCTCAAACAAAACAACAAAAAAACCCCTTCATTTTTAAGATGATAAGGTCTGTGGCTGCTTAAGGATTCTTATCTAACCTATTTTTCTGATTCCTCAGGAGTTACACAGGAAAATAAATTTCTTGTGTGTAAGGAGTTGAACCGCAAAGAGTTAAGTTCTAAAGGTGAAATGGGTCTGGTCTTAAGTTACAGACACAGAAATTACTCCTAGGTTTTCATCTTAGAGTAGCCATTTTTACTAGACAGCTATTTATATTGTTTGATCGCTAGACATCTTATATAGCATATTGGAGAGGAACTGAAAGTTCACCATTTATCCAGGTCTGCTCAATGTATGCTTCTCTTCCAATCCCCCCTTGTTTTTAGAGACAGGGTCACTATGTTGCTCAGGCTGGTCTTACATTCCTGGGCTCAAGCAATCCTTCTGCCTTGGTCTCCCAAAGTGTTGGGATTACAGGTGTGAGTCACTGTGGCCAGCCCTCCCTGCTTTTGTTTAAGAGACAAGGTCTCACTATGTTGCTGAGGCTAGAGTACAGTGGCTATTCACAGGCACAGTCATGGTGTACTATATCCTTGATCTCCTGGGCTCAAGTGATCCTCCTGTCTCAGCCTCTCAAGTAGCTGGAATGACAGGTGCATACCACCATACTCAGTGTATCCTTTTCTGATGCACCCCAGTGCTGTTGTATTTCTTTTCCTTTGGGGACTAAATCCCATTTTCTGGCTTTCAAATGTATTTAACAATTTGACATCAGAATCTACTAGGAAAAATGGCTGGTACCTAGATAAGTATTATTGTCTATAGCTAAGGGATGTTAACTTTTAGCATCTCTTTTCTTCTTCTTACCAGAAGAAAATCAGTCTTACCACAAAATGAAACTAACTCAAAGATTTATCTACTTCACTGTTCAGAGAGAGTGAACAGACTGGAATGCAAGAGGCCAATTATTCATTAATTCAATAAATATTCACTAAGGGCCTACTAACTGCAAAACAGTTGGGATATGATCTCATTCTCAGCCTTTGCAACATTCCCTTTGCCAAAAGCAATGTGGCTGGGCAACCTCAGCCAAGGCAACACTTGAAGACTCAAACTTGGCTCTGCCATAGGCACATGGGTAACTTAAAGGAAAAGCTTCATCTGTGAAAAGTGAGAGAGATTTTGGTCTCTTCATACAGATTTTGTGAGGTTCTGCCAAATCAAATACTCAGGTATTTTGATCAACAGTGTAAAACTCTTAGAAACTCAACACTTTTATTTTTTAAAATTTATTTTATTTTTGAGACATAGTCTCACTCTGTGGCCTAGGCTGGAGTGCAGTGGCACGATCTCAGCTCACTGCAGCCTCTGCCTCCTGGTTCAAGCAAATCTCCTACCTCAGCCTCCTGAGTAGCTGGGATTACAGGCACTTGCCACCCATGCCCAGCTAATTTTTGTATTTTTAGTAGAGACAGGGTTTCACCATGTTGGCCAGGCTGGTCTCGAGCTCCTGACCTCAAGTGGCCTGCCCACCTCGGCCTCCCAAAGTGCTGAGGTTACAGGTACGAGCCACTGCACCCGGCCAGAAACACAAAACTTTCAAGTGCTCATTAAAAAGAGTATGAATTTTTTGATGAGTATTAAACTGTACTGCACAGGGAATGAATGGCAGAGCAATGAAGCACAGCTGTCTGATTAATCTCAGTCCATTAAAAGAGGCGTGATAGATCTAGAATGCAACTTTGATTAAAAAAAAAGAAGGCAATGTGTACTAATGTTAGAGAAAACAACTTGGCATGTTAACAGAATTCTAATTTAACCAGTAGATGCCTATTCATTAGTGTGTAAAGCCATAACAGAGGCTATATACTTAAAAAACACATGCACACACAAAGCTTTAATTTGGTACCATAATCTGAAAGAAAATTGGACCCAAATTGCTTTATGTCCAGTTAAATCTTGCTACCATATGAAGAGATAGTGAAATAAAGCTGAAACACTTACTTGATGAGATAGGTATTCAGTTACTGTGTATTTCCATCTACAAGTAGAAATATTTCAAAATAAATACACCATGCCAATTGAAATTCACTCCATCCCCTATTCTTACTAAACACAAATGACTTATTCCTGGGTATACTGAATTATAATATAAAAGTAGAAGAATTTAATATTAGTAATCAGATTTCATTCAAAAGCATGGGAAAAGAAAATAGGCCCTCGCCTATCAAGCTGTTTGGCATATAATTTGGTGACTTCGTTTTTTGGGAAATGGAAGTATCCGAAGAGAAATGTTTTAAAGTGAATCCTCTAGCCACCTAAAAATTAGCTCAAGCAGTAGCAAAGACTGAAATAAAGAGAATCTGAATCTGTGGGCAACATTGGAAAAGAAAAGTTTATATTAAGTAAAAATGACAGTATCTTGGGTGTTCCCTATGTGGAAATTTCATTATGAGGGTAATAAGATACAAATGTAGTCCCTGTCTACAGCCATACCACCCTGAACGTGTCTGATCTCATCTGATCTCGGAAGCTAAGCAGGGTTGGGCCTAGTTAGTACTTGGAAGGGAGACAAACGTAGTCCTTGTTTACTCAGCATGACCTCTGAAGTCTAGGGAGGACATCTGAATACCATTCTTTATGCTGGTTCCTATGACTTATGACTTTCATTTTCTCTCTGTACTCATTTCGTTTTCAGTCCTCACAATCCAATTTCTGATCCCAATTCCCTACTGGTATTATGCCTTGAAACAAATCAGGGATGGCTTCCTCCTGGTCCAAATCATCAGCCTTTTTATTGGCTCCCAATTTTTCTCGTGATATTTGATGTCGGTGGTCATCCCATCTTGAAAATATTCTTTTGGCTTCTGTGATCTTATACATTCCTGTCCATAATTTCTTGCTGATTTCCTAATATAGGATCAGTAGGGTGAACTGAGTAAAGTGCTTATGGAATACAATTTAAGGAGACACTCACTTTAAGGGTCATGGAAGTACAAGGTCTTCAGACTGAACACGTCTGAATAATCAAGATCAACTGTATCTAGCACAATAGAAAGAGTAAAACTATTTTGCCTCCACTTCACTTACTGTTTTTCCATGGCAGAATATACGGCAGAGATTTGGGAACTCGCATGCCTGAAGCCAGGTTATTCTTATGTTCCATAACTATGTTGTTTGCAGGGCTGCAAAAAGATGAATTTAGCTATGTTGGCAGATCAGTATCATTCAAGCAGACACACGTAAGATAATCAAGATGTGTTTTTTGTAATTTGGGGAAAAACAACCACCTACATTCATCTGAAATGTAAACACATTTCCATCAAAACGTTCCGGCAATTAGAATGATTACCACTTACTTCTCTGGAAAGCTCCCTGTTCTGTACAGGCATTAAGATGGGTCTAACCATTTTCATTTTCTAGAAATTGAGATAAACAGCAATGCCATCTACTGTTCAGCTGTATGACAGGCTCATCAACTCACTCAATAAACATAAGAGATAAAATAAAGTGCTAAGACAACCAAACCAAAAGCAGCAAATCTTCAACTGAGGTAAAATTAAAAGTTGTAGCCAACTGAATTCATTTTAAGTTTTTCTATCTTGGTGCACATAAAATAGTATATACTTAAAATTATTTACTGATCTCAATAGTTAAAAAATAAAAACTTGATAAGCATTCTATTTGGGGAAAAAAGTGAAGTCTAGCCTCTTATTCCTTTATTTCCTAAACCAGAAATAATCTCATTTGGGTTTGAAATTTGATCTTCCAAGGTTGCAGTAGTGGTGGTAATGAGAAATAGTTTCATTCTTTCTTATTTATTTGCAAGGACTCATTATGTAACCCAGGCTGAAGTGCAGTGGCACAATCATGGCTCACTGCAACCTCGACCTCCTGGGCTTAAGTGATCCTCTGGTCTCAGCCTTCCAAGTAGCTGGGACTATATATAGGCATTCACCACCATGCCCAGCTTATTTTGTTTTTAAAAATTTTTTTTGTAGAGACAGGATCTCACTGTGTTGCTCATGTTGATTTTGAACTCCTGGCCTCAGCGATCCTCCTGCCTTGGCCTCCAGGTATGAGCTGCTCTGTGCCTGGCCAGAAATCTTATAGTTTTAGAGCTGGGCATGATGGCTCAGGCCTGTAATCCCAACACTTTGGGAGGCCAAGGAGGGTAGGATTAATTGAGGCCAGGATTTTGAGACTAGCTTAGGCAACATAGTGAGACCTTGTCTCTACTATTAATAAAGAATTAGCTAGGTGTGGTGGTGAGTCCCTATAGTCCCAGCTATTTGAGAGGCCCAGGGGAGGAGGATCGCTTGAGCCCAGAAGGTAGAGCCTGCAGTGGGCCATGATCATGCCATTGCACTCCAGGCTGGTTGACAGATTCCCTGTCTCTCCAAAAAAAAAAATTAGATATAAAATCAGTGGGAAGAAGAGATGCATATTCTTTCCTAATAGGTACTCTGGATTTTCCAATCTCAAATAAAGAATTTTTAGCTGGGTGCGGTGGCTCACGCCTGTAATCCCAGCGCTTTGGGAGGCTGAGGCGGGCGGCTCATCTGAGGTCGGGAGTTTGCAACCAGTCTTACCAACACGGAGAAACCCCATTTCTACTAAAAATACAAAAATATCTTGGCATGGTGGCACATGTCTGTAATCCCAGTTACTCGGGAGGCTGAGGCAGAAGAATCGCTTGAACCCGGGAGGCAGAGGTTGCAGTGAGTCAAGATCGTGCCATTGTACTCCCTCCCACCTAGGCAAAAATTGTGAAACTCTGTCTCAAAAAAAAAAAAAAAAAAAAAAGAGAATTCTTAAGAAGACCTTTTCCTTAACACTAGTTACCTAAAGTAAAAATGATCCAAGTGGTATAGTGGGGAAATTTTTTCAAAGCATTAAAATAATGTAAACCTGCTGGGTGCAGTGGCTCACGCCTGTAATCCCAACACTTTGGGAGGCTGAGGCAGGCAGATCACTGGAGGTTGGGAGTTCGAGACCAGCCTCACTGACATGGAGGTACCCTGTCCCTACTAAAAATACAAAAAATTAGCTCGGTGTGGTGGTGCATGCCTGTAATCCCAGCTGCTTGGGAGGCTGAGGCAGAAGAATCGCATGAACCTGGGAGGCGGAAGTTGCAGTGAGCTGAGATCATGTCATTGCACTCCAGGCTGGGCTACAAGAGCAAAACTCTGTCTCAGAAAACAAAACAAAACAAAAAGTAAACCTAGTAAAAAACAACATAACTAAGACACATGAATGTCTGGGACCACTGTTTCCCTTGCTAAACTATAATGTATTTTTGTATCCCTCATGATTAGCACAAAGCACATGACCTTTTTATGAATCAAGAACTTATATGAAAAAAATGCCAAAATAATATCTAAACTACCATCAAGGAACATCATTAAAGAAAGTGGTCAATTTGGCCAGGCGCGGTGGCTCAAGCCTGTAATCCCAGCACTTTGGGAGGCCGAGGCGGGCGGATCACGAGGTCAAGAGATCAAGACCATCCTGGTCAACATGGTGAAAC
>NW_016107600.1:2095169-2123475 GCF_001604975.1 Cebus imitator
ACTCCAGCCTGGGTAACAAGAGCGAAACTCCGACTCAAAAAAAAAAAAAAAAATTTTATTTTTAGATGAATTATTAGTAAAATGAACCAGACTGTTCAGAAAACAGTCTGACACATACAATCTGACAACCTATTGCTGCTATGATACAAATCTCAAAGGTGGAAAAGTATTGTTCTTCTGAAACAATAGAAGCCAAAAATCAAGCTGACAATGTAGCATAATACAAATCTGAAGGAGATAACCTCCTCTACTGAAACATGTGAGGTAGTGAGTCTTACCAACATCTTGCTCAATACAACTTCTGTCATCACAGCTTGAGATATGATGACTAATTTCAGCTCGAGGAACCTGGTGGCGAGCATTGAAGGGACAAGTAGCCAATTTGCTTGCAACATCAGGATGATTCTGTGGAACCAAAATTAAGGGATCTGTCAGTTCTCTGGATCTCTTAAAGTCAAAGGGGAGTAGTTAAGCTTTGTTCTATAAATGCCTCCTCTAAAATTCCTCAATAAACTCCTGGCTTAACTACAAGCGCACACATAGTACAAAACTAAGTGGGAATTATTTACCGTTTATATAGACAATTACTTCAAAATCATCATAAAAAACATAAGTCTTTTTGTTATGACTGTAGAGACTGATAACACAGATACTGGGGTTTAAGTGCTTTATGCAGAGTTAAGACATCTTTCCTCCCTGTTTATTTCTCAGAGTCACGAGATTCAGGCAGCACAGCCTGTAATGAGAGAGCTCTCTGGATGTCTTTGAAAGTCGATATTCAGGATGAATAGTAACACTAAAACACACTCTTAGTCTGCATTGCAGTTGTGCCCCTGCAATTGCAATACAATAGTGCTGGAAAATAGCTGTTGTAAGGGAGCCGCAGAAGAGGCAAAGCAATGATTTTTCAGATGAACACAGTGACGCTTATTTAAAGTAATGATGCCTGAAATGAAGCTCTGAGCAATTTGACCTTTATTTCAGCTATTTCACTAAGGAAAAACCCAAATGATAGAGTCTACTTTGCTGACCAAGTTCCTTATTTTAAAACAAAACAAAGGGTTTAGTATCACCCATATCCTATGGCATATATACCAGCAATTAAGAAATTTATTAGAAAGAAAAAGATAGGTCATAAATGAAACTAGAAAAAGTAAAAATAATATGAAGTAGGGAGAAGGCTAGAAAAATATATGGGAGTGAGAAACTTGCAGGCATCTGTGTCATTTTCCTAAGTAATATCAGGCATTCAATACAAAAGTTTTGTGGCCAAAGATTAAGAACACTAGAAGAGGGGAGTTATGATAGTGTCTTTTTCACCACTTGGCTCCACTTAGGAAATGCCTGAGAGCCTAGAGGAGACAATGTTGTAGTGGTATCTGCTGTTCCATATTATCCAGGTTTAATGTTAAGGGATCCTTGCTCTAGAGATTAAAAGGAGCTGGAGAAATAACAAAGAGACATTATATAAGAAATACTTTTTAAAGGATGTTAAACCTGAATTATATGCAGTTTGGATTAAATATATCAATTATTTTCCAAGCATAAATTCTGGCAGAATTTTGGCTTCTGTATCAGCATTCTAACAACAGTGTCAAAGTGTCTCAATTAATGCATCATTAAAGTAGTTTATATCAGCTAAATTTATAAAAGAGTGACCAGAAAGAAAATCCTTATTTTTTTAAAAAAGATGTTTACTGTTGAAACTTGGAGATAAAGTTATTAAATTTTTTTTTTTTTTTTTTTTGTGAGATGGAGTCTTACTCTTTTGCCTAGGCTGGAGTGCAGTGGCACGATCTCAGCTCACTGCAACCTCCGCCTCCCAGGTTCAAGTAATTCTCTGCCTCAGCCTCCCGAGTAGCTGGGATTACAGGTGCCTGTCACCACGCCTAGCTAATTTTTGTATTTTTAGTAGAGGTGAGGTTTCACCATCTTGACTAGGTCTTGAACTCCTGACCTCATGATCCACCTGCCTCGGCCTCCCAAAGTGCTGGGATTACAGGCGTGAGCCACCACGCCCGACCGAGATACAATTATTTTTAGGAATAATTTTTCTTGGGCTAACTTCTAGCTGTTCAAGCTCTAAAATTTCTAAAATCAGAAAAGGTGAATTACAGGACCTAATCCTTATTAGGCCGATGAATACATCAAATTTACAAGATAGGTGGGATTTCTCATTGTTAGCAAAAATTAGCCTATTTACAAGGGGTGAAAAGACTCTAGAGATACCATTTATAAAGGGTCACTAGTTAGTGAAAAGAAAGCCAAAACAAGAAAAAAATTATCCTAAGGAATGAACAAATGCCTTTCTATAAATGTTGGTATTTAACAGAGGTGGATTCCCAAAATAATTCTGGCCATCGATTAAAACATTTATGATACAATCATTTGATGTTTATAAAATATGGCCTTTTAAAAGAAATCAGAAGGTGTTAGAGAGCAAATTATAGAGTAACACCCTACCTTTCTGCACTTGATAAGATGATAAGGAAACCTGCAAGCTCTGATTTGATGGTTTTTATCATAGGGGCATTGCAATAGCTTCTCAGGGTCCAGGGAGTCGGCTGAAAGGGAGAAGTATTTTAGTAAGTAAAACAATAACAGGCCCTCATAAAACTACAGCATTCCAGGCACACTGGATTTTTTTCAAGAGAATCTGTACTAATAGAACAATATGGTCTAAAGAAAACTTGGATTAAAAAAAAGAGTGACTACACATTTAAAATATTTCTGAATCTTAGTAAGTTCAGGAGAACCAGAAAACTCAGGTGCTAAGTCTCAGTTTCATATTGAATTGAACATAAATATTGTTTTCATGGTTACTCTTACTATAAAACAAAGTTAAATAAAATGTCATCCTCTTTTCTAAAAGCGCTAATTCAGGGTTATTCCTATTCTCTAGCTAGTCTATTCAGAGCCTCCCAGCCAGCATGCTGAAGTTGAAATGGTTAGCTGGTGTGCTAATACACTGATCTGGGGGCCCACTGCAAGTTCCAGACAGCCCCACCTCCCATCTCCACAGGCAAGTTGAGAGTAGTTAATCCCCTTCACCAGTATCTTCATCTATTACTTGTATCCCATGACATGAAAAAAGTTGGTTAAGCACTGCTCTATATCAGTTATATGTTCTATGATGACATGAAAAAAGTTGGTAAGCACTGCTCTGCATCAGTTATATGTTCTATGGAAGCTTGAAAAATATTAGTGGATAGATGATTTCTTTTTCATCTGCCTGCTTTAACTTATTCCTATAAGTAGTTCCTGATCTTGGTTATTCTAGTTACCTCTCAAATGAAACTAACACTGTTATCAGACAGGCTGTTTTAACTTTTCATATTTTGGAACACAGGTGAGAACAAAATACAGAATTCTTTAATCTAGTGACTATTACATTTGCCAGCTAAAAAAATAGAACAATCTACAAAAACAGAACCTCCTGAGGTTAAGACAACTGCAGACATATGGAACTGCTGTGTAAAAGAAAGCCCCTAACCTATAAAATGCTATTTAAAACAACCCTTAGGCTATACAAGATGCCCGGGCTGAACCCCAAATTTTAACAAGTTTGGTTAAGGAAGGGAAATTAAATGGTTAAGCACATTCTGGTATATTATGAGACAAGAGGCAACCTAGTAAATTGCTCTTGCCACCCCTGAAGGCAATGATAAAAGTGAAATAAGATAAACAATTCACATTTGATAAGAAGCTTATAAACCAGGAGACTGCTATGAAAATCAGAAGTCAGTGGGGAATTGAAACAGACAGTTTCACTGGAAGAGTGGTAAACATGGAATAAATTGCTAACCATGATCGTGATGCAAATGAGCCAGAAAGGTGACTTGAAGGACGGAATGAATAGGAAGGAAAAGTCTTAAAGGACAGGCAGGCTTATTATGCCAACGAGGCTCTTCTTGACCAGCAATGTTTTCATATTTCTGAAGCTTCAGGACAAACAGGGAGAGTTTACAGATGAAATTCCTGTTAGTTTCCCTTCATTTAATCCATTCCCATCACTAGCAAATGTTAGGCCATGTCAGCAGCTGACACACTGGATGGTACCTTATGATTCATACATATTATATTGCCCATATAGTAGCATATGTTGGAGTTGATAATGAGAGCTTCTCATTGTAATGCTTTACTTTTTGGTCTCCAGCAATTTAGGTCAACTTTAACCTGGCTTTCTATATTAAAAAAAATTCTTTTTGATTTAAAAATCTTTCTTTTTTTTTTTTTGAGACGGAGTCTTGTTCTGTTGCCTAGGCTGGAGTGAAGTGGTGTGATCTAGGCTCACTGCAACCTTCATCCCCTGGGTTCGAGTAATTCTTATGCCTCAGACCCTAGAGTAGCTGGGACAAAAATCTTTAATTGTGATAAAAACACATGTAAGATTTACCATGTTAATCATTTTTAAGTATACAGTGTATACAGTGTTAAGTATTAATATATTCACATTGTTGTGCAACTAATCTCCAAAAGTTTTTCATTTTACTAAACTGAAACTCTATACCCATTAAAAATCAACTCTCCATTCTCCATGCCCTCCAGCTCCTGGTAGCCACCATTCTACTTTTTGTTTTGGTGAATTTGACTAGAGACATCATATACATGAAATCATAGTCATTTTTATTGTACTTTAAGTTCTGGGGTACATGTGCAGAACACGCATGTTTGTTACATAAGTATACACATGCTATGGTGGTTTGCTTAATGCTAAGGTGTTTCTCTTAATGCTATGCCTCTCCAATCCCCCAACCTCCGTCTTTTTCTTTTTGTGACTAGCTTATTTCACTTAGCCTAAGGTCCTCAGGGTTTATCCATGCTATAGCATGTGATAGTATTTCCTGTATCGTCTATCTTGCAATTTGCTTTCTTTTCTTTTTACTTAATGTATCTTGGAGTTCCTTCCATATCAGTACATGTAAGCAATACTTCATTGCTTCATATGGATGTACCAAATTTTTTATTATTTTTCTTTTTTCTGGTTCACATTGTCTCATGAGGTTGCAGGATGTACCAAATTTTTAATTGATTTTCTTATTAATGGACATTTAGGTTGTTTCCAGTTTTTACTATTTGTTTTGACAGAGTTTTGTTCTTGTCCAGGCTGGGGTGCAATGGTGCAATCTTGAGGCTCACTGCAACCTCCGCTTCCCAGGTTCAAGTGATTCTCTTGCCTCAGCCTCCCAAGTAGGCAAGATTACAGGTGCCCACCACCATGCCTGGCTTATTTTTTTTGTATTTTTAGTAGAGAATGGCCAGGCTGGTTTTGAACTCCTGACCTCAGGTGATCCACCAGCCTCAGCCTCCCAAAGTGCTAGGATTACAGGTGTGAGCCACCATGCCCAGGCCAGCTTTTACTATAATATACAATGCTGTGACTAACAATCTGGTTTATTCTTCTTTGTGCATGTATGAGTATTTTTTTTTTTTTTTTGAGACAGGGTCTCACTCTGTTGCCCAGGCTAAAGAGTGCAGTGGTGTGATCCTGGCTCACTGCAACCTCCACTTCCCAGGTTTAAGTGATTCTTGTGCCTTCGCCCCCCAGGTTACTGGGATTACAGGCGTGCCTGGCTAACTTTTTGTATTTTTAGTAGAGACAGGGTTTCGCCATGTTGGTCAGGCTGGTCTTGAACTCCTGGCCTCCTGTGACCTGCCCGCCTCAGCCTCCCAAAGTGCTGGGATTACGGGCATAAGCCACCATGCCTGGCAAATGTATGAGTATTTCTCTTGGATAAACACCTAAGAGCATTGCATTGAAATGTCTGTGCATTTTAATAAATACTAACAAACTGCTCTAAAAATTTTTGTCTGGTTTCCTGGGAATATAACGTACTTTGGAAAACAAAGTAGGTCTATTTGACAAGCTTCCTCTAAAAGCACAGACTCAGCTGTTCCTCAGATTTGGGTAGGGCCCAGAACCCATGGTGAGAAATGGAGGAAATTTCATGGAAATAAGGAACTAGGCCTGACAAAAGTATCATCAGCTAAGAGAGTCCAAAGAGAGAAGACAGAGATCTTCAGGAATCTACAAGATTAACTTGGAAAGCCAGGTCAATTTGGGAAAAAGGTCAAGTATAGTCTTAAGGCAGTGTTTCTCAAAGTTTAGCTTACTCTGCAGGTGCTACATCACTTAAGGACTGCGTTAAAGTGCAGATTCTGATTCAGAAGGTCTGAGATAAGGCCTCAGATTGTTCATTTCCAACACACTCCCAGGGATATGTAAGAAAAAAAATGTGGCTGAAAAAAGTAACAAAGAACTGGGAGACAGAAAGGGGAGATGTTTTCTAATGTAATAGTAGTATGCTTTCAAGAATATGTATGTGTGTGTGTATATATATATATACACACACACACACCATAAAGGGACTTCACATTCTTATTTTTTCTTTTGAGACAAAGTCTTGCTCTGTTGCCAGGCAGTGGTGCAATCTCAGCTCACTGCAACCTTTGCCTTCTGGGTTCAAGTGGTTCTCCTGACTCAGCCTCCTGAGTAGCTGGGATTACAGGTGTGCGCCACCATGCCCAGCTAATTTTTGTATTTTTAATAGAGAGATGGGGCTTTACCATGTTGGCCACTGATGGTCTCAATCTCTTGACCTTGCAATCCACCCACTCTGGCCTCCCAAAGTGCTTGGATTACAGGTGTGAGCCACCGTGCCCGGCCTTCTTTTTTTCTTATTAAGAGACAGGGTTGACCAGGCACAGTGGCTCATGCCTGTAATCCCAGCACGTTGGGAGGCCGACGTGGGTGGATCACTTGAGGCCAGGAGTTCAAGACCAGCCTGGCCAACATGGTGAAACCCCATCTTTACTAAAAATGTAAAAATTAGCCGGCAGCCTGACCAACATGGTGAAACCCCGTCTCTACTAAAAATACAAAATTAGCCTGGTGTGGTGGCACATGCCTGTAATCCCAGCTACTCAGGACGCTGAGGCAGGAGAATCACTGAACCCGTGAGGCAGAGGTTGCAGTGAGCCGAGATTGTGCCATTGTACTCCAGCCTGGGCAACAAGAGCGAAACTCCGTCTCAAAAATAAATAAATAAATAAATAAATTAGCTGGGCGTTGTGGCATGTGCCTACAGTTCCAGCTACTTGGGAGGCTGAGGCAGAAGAATCACTTAAACCTGGAATGAAGCGGTTGTAGTAAGCTGAGATTGTCATTGCACTCTAGCCTGGGTGACAGAGTGAGCTTCCTTCTCAAAAAAAAAAAAAAAAGACAGGGTCTTGCTCTGTCACCCAGCCTGGAGTGCAGTGGTGTGATCATAGCTCACTGTTAACTTCTAACTCCTGGGCTCCGGTGATCCTCCTGCCTCAGCTGCCTGAGCAGCTGGGATTACAGGCACGAGCCCCATCGCAACTGGCTCAGGAATTTCACATCTTAAGTAAAAATACTTTAAGAAGGCTGGGTGCAGTGGCCCACACCTGTAATCCCAGCACTTTGGGAGGCCGAGGTGTGCAGATCACAAGGTCAGGAGTTCAAGACCAGCCTGCCCAATATGGTGAACTCTGTATCTACTTAGAAAAAAAAAAAAAAATTAGCTGGGCGTGGTGGCATGCGCCTGTAGTCCCTGCTACTTGGGAGGCTGGGGCAGAAGAATCATTTGAACCCAGGAGGCAGAGGTTGCAGTGAGCCAAGATTGCACCACTGCACTCCAGCCTGGGTGACAGAGTGAGACTCTGTCTCCAAAAAAGAAAAGAAAAAAACCCAAAACTTTGAGAAAAATTAAAGGGCAGGGGATCCTTATAAGAGATCAGTGATTCTCAAAGTGTGGTCCTCAGATCAACATCAGCTGGTAACTTGTTAGAAATGCAAATTCACAGATACCAGACCTTCTGAATTAGAAATTCTGGGAGTGGGACCCAGCAATCTTTTCAACAAGCTTTCCAGGTGATTCTGCTGCATACTAAAGTTTGAGAATGATTGTGTTCTAGATATTTAATAAAGATTATTTCTATATAGTTTCTGTATTTTGGAAATACAGCTCTCCACTGGACTCTTCCTAGAGGGCAGAATGGGACTGAAATATCCTTTAGTTGGAATTTTTAATTATAATGAGATTCTGAACAAGACAGCAAAGTAGGAAGAAAAAGTAGATACCGTTGACAAGTTGTATCCACAGGCATAAATTCAATATTCCTCAAATTTAGTCAGAAGCTAAAAATCATAGGTCTGTGGTATCATGTAGGGTACTAGACATAAACAAGATAGAGGACTCTGGTTCTGATTCTGTCTCTTACTATGTAAACTTGGGCAAAATTAATCAATCTAGGTTCTATTTTCTCTGTTGTAATATACGGTTTTTCAAGTCCCTTTTGTATAATTCAGGTGCTGGCTCCCCTTTGATTTCCTGGGCCATCTAAGGTTCCTGGATCACTTGAGAATAAGAATCCTTCCCAGATTTCTTATCCTAAAAACCGAATGTATATCACCGCTATTATCTAAGTATACTATATTACCCCTCACAGTAGAAAGTAGAGGTTACTATCCCTGTGTCATACACACAAGGAGAAGTTGAAGTCCTGCCTCGTTTAATATAGTTTAACAAACGTGTCCTAACTGTGGCCTTTTCAAAACTTTATGACTTCTCATACCTCTTAATTTTCAAGTATCTTATTTCAAATTTGGGCAATACCATACAGACTTTTCCTCCTCAGCAGTTGGGGAGTAGTCCGACTTTTTCCCAGTACACTAAAAGTCTTGTCCAATATAAAACTATATGCAAATGATTTAACTTATTTTCTAAAAACAACAAGGAGTACATACTGTAAGTTTCTTCCATGTTGGAACTGAAGGAGCTGAATCCAAGTGCTGGAAAAAACAAAAGTGTAGTTCAGGGAATCAGAAATAAAAATGTAACAAAAGGTAACCCTAACAGGTGGAGTCACTTCTGGAACAGAAACTACCCAAGTTCAATATAAGAAACCCTTACTCTCCCCACTCCCTCCATTATTTTCTTTTCTTTAAAGCATTCTTCTTGGAATCATTTTAACATCATGGTCGAATTCACATTCTTGGAAAAAATTCTAGGGCCTACCAAATAGTTAAGGAAAACTAAATATGACTCCTATAGTTCAAACTTAAGCTGTATTTGGGTGACAAAATGTCTACCTTAGGTGCTATTACTTAAGTGCCTGTCACTGTTTAGTATCTGTTAGGGCTTGATACTATTAATATAATATTATTGATTATAATGTAAATATTAATATTTAACATTAGAGGGGGCAAGTCAAGATCAGGAAAATACTGTTATTTAAACTTATGCATAAGGACTGCGAGTGGTCACTCTCACATCTGTAATCCCAGGACTTTGGGAGGCTGAGGCTGGAGGATCACTTGAAGCCAGTAGTTTGAGACTAGCCTGGGAACAAAGCCAGTGTCTCTATAAGCAAAAAAAAAAACTTAGCCATGCCAGGACTATGTGCCTGTAGTCCCAGCTACTCAGGAGGCAAAGGCAGGAGGATCACTTGAGCCTAGGAATTTTGAGGTTCACGCCATTGCACTCTGGCCTGGACAACAGAGTGAGATCCTGTCTTTAAAAAAGCAAAACAAAAAAACCCTTATATGTAAACACAAAAACAGTGTTTTATTAGAAATCTTTCCTCTCGGGTTCTTAAAAATACAGATAGGCAGGTTACCAATCTTGCTCCTCTCTAGGACATGGAAATGCTGGAAACCTTTGACAGAATATACTTCACCTTTCCAATATGCTCAGAAACATGAGTTGACTATTTTCATGACTTTTCTTAAACATGACCAGGAAGGGCCACACTGATATTGTCCCTTTTTCTAGTGATGCTTCACCTCCTCTCCCCCAAGTCTTCAGTGCTAAAGTGGCAGTACTTTAAGCTTATCCAATTAATACTCATTCCCTCTATGCACTGAGGGAAAACTTTTCAATGTTAAGGCTTAAGAACTGTCCATATTATGTATAACAGAGTCACAAGAGAACAAATCTGTAACAGGAATGTGAAAGATTAAAAGAGAAATGGTTTCATAGTTTGAATCCTCTTCTATTAGAAATCTCTTCTACTGAGCACTGAGACTAAATAAATTATTGTGGGAAAAACCTAATGTATATAAAACCGTCCCCATAGGAGACTTCTGAAAAGGGTCTTACTGTCTCTAGAGCATGCTCTCATGTGGCCTCTCATACAATTCTACACTCCTCACCCCCCCCCATTCTATGACATAAGCAGCGGTGGAACCTATAATAGGAAATACAAGTAATCGGCCAGAACTCTAGTTTTTTGCTGCAGAGCCCATTTGTTAATGACAATCATTAGCGAATTTGTCTTAAAAATATTTTTCATGTTTATGTTTTGGATCAAGAAATCATCCACGGCATCACCCATTCGAGGGCCTCCTTGGAGCCTTTTCTATGTTCTTTTCAAGTTAACCACCTACCCCACCTCCTCTTATTTAGTCTCATTGAGTAAATCTGCTGTGAGTGTTGTTGTTGTTTAAAGCAAGAAAAATGATTCTTTTACCAAGGCTGTCTTTTCGTCTCACTTACATGTAGTTACTTAATACTTTTTCATTAAAAATAAGGGTTTGGAAGTATGTTTTTTGATTTTACGTGGGTGATGAGCACCAGATTCAGCAGCTTGTAGGAAGCCAACCTATTCTTCCCAGACGAAAGGACGAATTACAGGACACTAGGGGAACTGGAATTCACAGTTAACATCACTTATCCATGTCCGTTTTACGTATCTTCCGCATCAAAGTGTTAAAAGGGGATTCTTTACCTTTTCCCTAGATCCCGGTGAAACGGGCAAACTACGCGGAAGCAATCAGGTGTAGCGGATGGATATAGTCGGCGGCTACTGGTTAAACGCTTAACAGAATTCTGGGCCTTAGTAAAAGAATCATTTTTCTTCTGGGCCTTGGTAAAAGAATCATTTTTCTTGCTTTAAACAACAACAACAACAACAACACTCACAGCAGATTTACTCAATGAGACTAAATAAGAGGAGGTGGGGTAGGTGGTTAACTTAAAAAGAACGTAGAAAAGGCGCCAAGGAGGCCCTCGAGCGGATGATGCCGTGGAACCGGCTGGTAGCCAAAACAGCTGCACTGAGCGTCCACAAGGCCGAAGGCCACCGGCAGAAAACTGAAAACGGGATATTAGAAGGTGAAGGTATGCCACTACGCAAAAGAGGAATTGTTCAGGGGTGCCCTGGGATGCCTTTCCTTACCTTGGTCCACACAGGCTGTCCTCACAGCCGAGTTCGTTCCTCGCGTGCCCCAGCAACGGCCACTTCCGGTGTCTGACGTTGGTGGGTGGGGCGCGGGCCCACACTTCCTGCCACCAGCAATCTCTGCTCTGGCGTGGTGTGGGGCTGGGGTTTCAGCTGTGGAGCTGAGCTGTGGGCCCCTAGGGTGAGCTCTCTGGTGGCCCTTCCCCATGACGATCTCCTCCTTGGAATCCCCCTCCTTGGCCCGTCCTACCCTGGCCCCCAGAACAACAGTGGCCTTCAGTGGGTGGAACTCGCATTTCTTTCCCCGGGGTTTGTGACAGCCGTCTTAGAAAATGGGCACCTAAGATCACCTGAGGTCAGGAGTTTGAGACCAGC
This sequence comes from Cebus imitator, assembly GCF_001604975.1. NCBI lineage: Eukaryota > Metazoa > Chordata > Mammalia > Primates > Cebidae > Cebus > Cebus imitator. Next base: position 2,106,750 of record NW_016107600.1, read on the forward strand.
CTGGCCAACGTGGTGAAACTTCGTCTCTACTGAAAATACAGAAATTAGCCGGGCGTGGTGGACGGTCCCCTGCAACCCCAGCTGCTTGGGAGGCTGAGGCAGGAGAAGCACTTGAACCCTGGAGGTGGAGGTTGTGGTGACCCGAGATTGAGCCACTGCCCTCCAGCCTGGGCGACAGAGTGAGACTCCGTCTCAAAACAAACAAACAAGAAATGGGCACCTGAGGGAATGGGACTGGTTAGAGGTGGGGAGCTGCCTAAAAAGAAGCCTTGTTTGTGGAAGCTGTCTAGATAGAAAAGTAATTTAGATTTTGAGGGACGAGAAGAGGAATCATAAAGGAGATAGGCAGTACTGCCACAAAGCAATCACCAAGGACAGGAATTTTGTGTCTGGCTGTTCTTCTTTAGCATGTGTTATAAAATCCCAAAATTCAAAAGCCAGTAACTATCTGAGAATACTTGGTAGGATGATGGTTGTCCCAGTCTGATTAAATAGAGCTTTGGAGTCGGGGAGAGAGCTTAATGAAGAGTTGGAGAGGACAAGAGGCCCGGAAGGTTACAACTTAATGGAAAACCAAACGTAGTGGGTGGCTTTGTTCTGGGAAAAAAAAAGCATAAGCTGCAGTTCTTGTCGCCAAAGTGCTTAGAAAAACAAGTTCCAAAGTGGATGAAAGGTTTAATGGCAGTACAAAAAAATTCCCCCCCCCCCAAAAAAAGTGGTAGAGACTGTAAATTCCTCTAAGGAAAAAATTAATGGAGCCTGAAATGACTTGGGAAGGCACTATAGAGAAAAGGGACTTGTGGCCTTTGAAGGTTAGACAAAAGAAGGAAGGTGTTGACACTACAGGTAGATCTGGTGGTAATATTTTTCGAAACCAAGAAGTAGAAGATGTGACAAAACATTCTGTGCTGTCCAAAGTGTAGGAGGCTGTCTGGGAGATTAGTCTGGGTGCTGAAATACTGGCATTTCTACATTTCAGTGGTATAGAGCCCAAATATGACTTGAGAGGACTATCCTGACAAAAACTGAATGTAGCTTTAGTAAAAAGGATCAGTGGGACATATTCTTTTTCTTCTTCTTCTTCTTTTTTTTTTTTTTTTTTTTTTGAAACAAAGTCTCACTGCTGCCCATGCCGGAGTGTAATGGCACGATCTCTGCTCACAACAAGCTCTGTCTCCTGAGTTCAAGTGATTCTCCTGCCTCAGCCTCCCGAGAAGCTGGAACTACAGTCAGGCACTACCACGCCTGACCATTTTTTTGGTGTGTGTATATTTTTAGTAGAGACAGGGTTTCACTGTGTTGGCCAGGCTGGTCTTGAACTCCTGACCTCAGGTAATCTGCCTGCCTTGACCTCCCAGAGTGCTGGGATTACAGGCGTGATCCACCGCGCTGGGCAAGGGATATTTTCATTTTATATGATTAATTTGTGGACGTCTATTGTTACTCCCTCTGTCCTTGTCCCTTCTTTTCCAACTAGAAGAAGAGCTTGCTTCACGGCCATCAGTTCGGATTAAGACACTAAAAAGAACCAAGTGTTGATGGAAGCCAGGCTCAAGCCATTCTTGTAGGCTAGTGGTTCTTAATCTTGTCTGGACCTTAGAATCACCTGGGGAGCTTTTAAGACATACCATGTTAACTTCCCATCCCAGACCAATTAATGTGAAAGAACCTGGCATAGCCATTTTTAAAACCTATCCAGATGATTTTAGTGTGTAGCTAGGGCTGAGAACAACAGAGCTAGGCACTGTTTTGAATTTATAAAAGCTATTCTTTCACTGGATGGCCTGGGTGATTCATCTGAAGGAGGAGCAAACTGTTGAAGTGCTTTGTGAAAGAATTGCAATGAAGGAAAGCTTTATTGTGAACTTAGCACTAAACATTTTTAGAAAAAGTTGCTTTGGAAAATCAGTTTTAGATTGTTAGGAAATATTTTTAAATGATTTTCATGAAATCCTAAACCTCTGAATTTATCACAATATCATTAATGCAGATTGGTGGGGCCAGTGTGATTTGAACTGAAATATGTTTTCAGGCCTTAAATTGCAGTAATCTGGTGAAATTGTTGACGCTGCTACTGTGACCCATAACTACTTTTTATTCAGATGCCTGCAGATTGAAATTTCTGAGGAAGAAAGAGCTAAGGCTTAGGAGGATAGGGGAATGGGTACCAAACCAGAATCCAAAGTCAGGCTTCACTGCATTCATAGTAATGCCTTGTCAGGATGACAGGACCCTCAACTGATAATGCTGTTTCATTTAGCACCTGTGAATAAGGCCAACTTTCAAACAAGCAAAAATCAAACCTGTCTTTCAATGGTGATTTTGAAATAAAAATGCACCACACATCTGTTCTTTCTATTCTTAAGTGCTTTATTCATTCGTTTCCAACCCACAAATTTTCTGCTTTGTCTGAGGTCCCTGCTGCACTTTCTTTCAGACTGGTTTTCCAGCCAGGTTGATTGTATTTGAAAAGGAAAAAACAATAAGACAAGGCATTTTATACAAGGGTCATTCTGGAAGCTGGTGGGAATTAATACCCTAAACTGAATCTGATCCATGATGGTTCTATGTGTGCATATATTAGCATTTACCTCTAAATGGTGTGTGTGTGTGTATATATATTTACATTTTTTTGGTAGAGATGGGGGCAGGCTTGTTATATTGTTCAGGCTGGTATCAAACTGCTGGCCTCAAGTGATTCTCCCACCTCAGCCTCCAGAGTTGCCAAGATTACAGGTATGAGCTATGACCCCCGGCCTCCTGTAGATTATATTCTTTTTTTTTTTTTTTTTTTTTTGCAAAACCACAGCTTTATTGAGATAAAATTCACATACCATACAATTTACTCATTTAAAGTATATAATTCACCGCGGTGTGTGGCTCAAGCCCGTGATCCCAGCACTCTGGGAGGCTAGTTGTTTCTTAGAATTAAAAAAAAACAGTTGACTGGGTGTGATGGCACATGCCTATAACCTCAGCACTTTAGGAGGCTGAGGTGGGTGGATCGATTGAGCTCAGGAGTTTGAGACCAGCCTGGGCAAGATGATTAGACTCTGTCTCTCTAAATACAAGAATTAGCCAGGCCTGGTGGTGGGCTCCTGTAGTCACAGCTACTTGGGAGGCTGAGGTGGAAGGAGTCCTTGAGCTCGGAGGTTGAGACTGCAGTGATCTTAGTTTGCAGTTCACTGTGGAGTGTGGCACTGTACTCCAGACTGGGCAACAGAGTAAGATTCTGTTCCAAAGAAAAATTTAAAACAACAGAATTAACAATAGTAAAAATAAGATATCTGGACTAATGAGTAAATAGATCTATTCTCTTAATTATTGGAAAAAGCCCTTTGTTAGAAAAATAGTTTTCTCAGATTTTAGGATTGAAGGAGTTCCAGTAGTCCTTGAGATTCCTTGGAAACATTCAGTTTTCAGACAACCTAATACAACTTAAACTTTTGCCAATCAAAATACCAAAATATATTTTTTTGTTTCTGGCTTTGGTTTTATGAACCAAGTTCTCTCATCTAATTATTAATTAATTAATTAATTTTCTCATCTAATTATGATTTCTGATTGGCAGTTGAGTGTATAATTAAAAATGGAAAAACTATTCAATAAATTTAGCTGCAAATTCTTTCAAAATGGGGGCTTCGATGGGCATGGTGGGTCATTGTCTATAATCCTAGCACTTTGGGAGGCTGAGGTGGGCAGGTCATCTGAGGTTGGGAGTTTGAGGCCAGTCTGGTCAACATAATGAAACTCCATCTCTACTAAAAATACACACAAAAAATTTAGCCAGTTGTGGTGGTGTCTGCCTGTAGTCCCAGCTTCTCAGGAGGCTGAGGCAGGAGAATCGCTTGAACCTGTGAGGTGGAGGTTGCAGTGAGCTGGGATTGTGCCACTGCACTCCAGGCTGGGTGACAGAGTGAGACTCTGTCTCGAAAAGAAAGGGGGGCTCTATGGGGCAACATAATAGATACTCCTCTTGGTGAGAATATGTGAGAATAGATTGGGGAATATTGCTTTATCAGAGGATAAAGATGGGGTTGGTTACAATTGTTCAGGAAAAGTAGCAGGGAGAGGTAGTGAGAGCCAATGAAAATAAATTTATGTTTAAAAAAGAGTGGCTGATGAGAACTTGCCATTCAGCTCTAGAAAGCTGAAGTAAAATACAGAATGAGTAAAAAAACTGGTAGTGATATTTTGTTTACCTACACTTTATAGTCATTCTGTGTTCTAATGTGTAAATGTTACATATTTCTGTAATCCACATTGCCTGTAATAGTTGCCAGTATAACTGAGAAATCTATTGTTTATGTTTTTCCTTTACATATACAGTTCTTTCCCCAGGACTCAGCAACAAATATTTCCTTGCACTCTTTTTGGTGCTGGCACCTAAGATGTATATTGTAAGCCAAAGTTCATAAGCATCACTTTGGTAACTTCTTAAAAGACTGTTGAAAAGATGGTAAAAGGTGTGAACCTGTGGATTATATTGAAAAAAAAAAAAAAAAAAGATGGTAGAAGGGCAGAATTATACTAAAGAAACCTTACTAAAAGTTGTGTAAAGTACTGGTCTTCCACAGAACAATTCTAAAATTCCAACAGTGCTTTTTTCGGATCTATTATTTTAAGGCATATAAAATGTTTAAATCCAAGGTTTATTTTCTCTGTGAAGCCTTCTTTTAACTTCTACCTGGGATTAAGTCCTTACATTCTCCCTCCCTCCCTCCCTTTCTCTCTTCCTTCCTCCCTCCCTCCCTCTCCTTCCTTCCTCCCCTCCCGTGCCCTCCCCTCCTTTTCCCTTCCCCTTTCTTTCCCTGTCTTTTTTTCTTCTTCCCACAGGGTTTTGCCATGTTGCCCAAGCTGGTCCCGAGCTCCTGAGCTCAAGCCATTCTCCTGTCTTGGCCTCCTGAAGTGCTGACATTAAAAGCAGAAGCTACCGTGCCTAGCCCCAAGTCCTTATATTTTCTTTTAATCTTCCTCCACCCTTCTATCTTCCCAGCACTGAAACTGTCCCTGATACCAGTGGCTCTCAAAGTGTGGTGCATAGACCGGCAGCATCAGCATCACCTGGGATTTGAGAAAATGCACATTTTTGGGTCCTATTACAGACCTACTGAATCAGAAACTCTGGGGCTGAGGTGCCCTACAGTCTGTGTTTTAATTAGCCCTCCAAAGAATTTTAATATCCAATAAAGTTTGAGAACCATTGCTCTATACTGTAGTTGTCAACATTGTTCCCCCAGAAAGGACTATGGCCACTACAGTTTTTTTTTTTTTTAAATTGAGTTATGATTGGCAAATAAATTGTATATATTTAAGGTGTACAACATGGTTTTTTGATACAAGTATAACTTGTGTAATGACTTCCACAATTGAGCTAATTAACAAATCTATTATCTGGCATCGTTCTCTTTGTGTGTGTGTGTGGTGAGAATACTTACGGTCTAGTCCCTTAGCAAATTTCAAGTATGTAATACGTCATTATTAACTATAGTTGCCAGGCAGTACGTTAGATCTCCAGAATTTATTCATCTTAAACTGAATATTTGTACCTTTTCACCAACATTTATCTCCCTATTTCCCCAATACGCTACAGTTTTTGAGTAGTAACATAGCAGATACTTGATTATTTGACCTGAGAACACAAGTATATTTTGTTAGGTGCTGCAGCAACTGTATGACATCATCTATCTTGTAAAGAGCATGTGGGAAACAGAGACTAAAATATTTAGGTTTTTGAACCTGTTTTATACTGCAGCTGGTTGGAAAGGCAGAGCAAAAAGGCCTATAAAGTACGGACCAACCACAGGATAGATAAAGATGTGGAACCAATAGGATATGTTTTGGTGCATCTAGGACACGAATTATAGGTCTTAGCAATTTTTTCCCTCATAGTTCATACTATGAATGTAAGGGTTTAAACCTTTAAACCTGATTTTAGGGAAGAAACTTTATAGCCAGAAATTCTTTCTATTCCATAAATATAGCTTAAATCACCATTTTTTTTTTTTTTTTTTTGAGACAGGGTCTCACTGTGCTGCCCAGCAGTGGCACAATCTCGGCTCACTGTAGCCTCAACTTTCTGGGTTCAATTGATCCTCCCACCTCAGCCTCTTGTGTAGCTGAGACCACAGGCACTCACCACCATACCTGGCTAATTTTAAAATTTTTTATAGAGGTAAGGTCTTGCCATGTTGCCCAGGCTGGTCTTGAACTCCTGGGCTCAAGCAATACTCATGCCTTGGCCTCCCAAAGTGATGTGATGACGCTTATGAGCCATCATGCCTGGCCTTCAATTGCCTTAATAGAACTTTTAATTTTATTTTATTTTGAGACAGGGTCTTGCTCTGTCCTAGAGGCTGCTGGAGTGCAGCAGTGCTAACACAGTTCACTGCAGCCTTGACTTCCTGGGTTCAAGTGATCCTCCTGCTTCAGCCTCCTGAGTAGGTAGGACCATACGTATGTGCTACCACGCTCAGCTAATAGAACTTTTTAGAGAAGAGAACCTGGTTACCAAAGTTTTTGAAAGGTTGATTTAATCTGATAGAAATATTTAGCCCAGGTTGGGTGGTGGTGGCTCACACCTGTAATCCCAACACTTAGGGAAGCAGAGGTGGGAGGACAGCTTCTGCCCAGGAGTTTGAAACGTGCCTGGACAATATAGCAAGACCTTGTGGTATTCTCCACAAGAATATATTAAAAAGACAAAAAAGAGAGAAATATTTAGCCCAGACTACTGAGTCTTTTTTTATCCCATTGATAAAATATAGATTCTCCACATTCAGCAAACTTGATTGTAGGTACAGGACGACAACATAGCCAAGGTCATACCTATCTTAAAGCATCTTATAGCTTAACAATAATAAAGGAGATTGAAAGGTTAGTTGCAGACATAAGCCTGCTGTTACGGGAGCATGATGGAATAGTTTAGACTTCGAGAACTCTAGGAAGGCTTTGAGGCAATTACTTTTAACTCTACTTAGAAAAATGTATGTGCTTTTTTGCCCCCATAAGTTTATTTGGTCTTTCTCGAAGCTTTGACCAAATGTGATGTTAGAAATCACAAAGTAATGTTTTAACTTCTATTGTGCTTTCTTCCAAAGGCCTCAACATTTCTTAAAGATTTGAGTAGCTCTGGAACCCATATTTTGAAGGACATAGTTGCCTAATAAGTGATGTTTTTACTCTTGAGACTGGGGTGGCCAACCTGATTAGTCTGGTTGTCCAAGGATCATTATTTTTATTTTTTCGAGATGGAGTCTTGCTCTGTCACCCAGGCTGGAGTGCAGTGGTGAGATCTTGGCTCACTGCAAGGTCTGCCTCCCGGGTTCAAGCAATTCTCTTGCCTCAGCCTCCCGAGTAGCTGGGATTATAGTCACATGCCACCACACCTGGCTAATTTCTTAATTTTTTTGTAGAGACAAGGTTTTGCCATGTTGGCCAGACTGGTCTCAAACTCTTGACCTCAGGTGATCCGCCCTTCTTGGCCTCCCAAAGTGCCGGGATTCCAGCCAGGACAATTATTGATAGTGACCCCTTTCACACTCAAAAGTATCCTTGTTTGTAAAAAAAAAAAAAAATCATGTGATCACGTCAAATAAGACTGTATAGCCTTTTAAGGGAAGATTCTCTACACGTAAAATGTGATAAAGAAAGCCTTTGATGATATTGGGTCATTTTCCTTAGGGAACTTTTTTTTTTTTTTTTTTTTAAATAATGTGATGTCTATATACCAAAGGGTAATTTAAAAAATTGAAAATATGTGGCTGGGTGTGGTGACTCATGCCTGTAATCTCAGCACTTTGGGAGGTTGAGGCGGGTGGATCACCTGCTGAGGTTGGGAGTTTGAGACCAGCCTGACCAGCATGGAGAAACCCTGTCTCTACTAAAACTATAAAATGAGCTGGGTGTGGTGGTGCATGCCTGTAATCCCAGCTACTCAGTAGGCTGAGTGTTGGGATTACAGGCGTGAGACATGGCACCTGGCCAGGGAAAATATTCTTTACTTAAATAAATAAAATCGTGTTAAGATGCCAACAATACCAAGAGTTGTTACCTAAAACTTGCCAGTTAAGATTTCTCCAAAGTTAAAAAAAAACTTAAATATTCTGTCTGCTGGCTGTTTAATCTACAACTTCTCCATCGCTTTTTCTCCAGGACTTGTTTTTGGGATGTTCATCATCCACAGCCTCTTTTATTTATTTATTTTAGGTCTCCTGAGTCACTGTAGGTGATGATTATAAGAGGAAAGTTAGTTGGAATTCAGTCCTGGAGAATTAATCTAGATAATCAGATAGAAGAGATAAAAGTTACTCTGTCAAATGTAGTTGATATTACTAAGTGTCAGAGTAGAAATCATAGACACGAGCCATTGTACCTGGCCTCCTTTCAATCTCTTGACCAAGGCCTTACACGTTGTTTTTTTTTTTTTTTTTGAGACAGAGTTTCAAAATAGTTGCTTACTTCCGTTTGTATAATTCTTTTGCACTTTTCCAGCTTCTTGTGTGCGTGGCAGGTAACTTCATTAATGACTCCTGTAACTCTTGGATGTGCCCTTCCAGCTTGTTTAGTTGGCAGTCCTGACCTCCTTCATGTGTAATATGCTTATTTGTTCCCCTTCACTGTTTTGGAAATTGGTCTTTTATTCTTTGAAAATCTTACACAGAATTAAGAATGTTATGTATGCAAGTCCTTGATGGAATACAGTCTGAAGCGGGGCCCTTGAGAAGGAATGGAAGTACTTAGGACCCACCAACACAGATCTTTTACATTTGTAATTGAAGCTTAGGCATCTGCCATGCCTTTGACCTGATGGCTGTCTCACTTTAAGAATCCAGGTTTAAAGGTATTCTGCTCCCTCTTACAACAATGAAAAGATGGTTTACCTTATCTTTCACAAACCAGCATTTTTGTAACAAAAGTCTTAAGAAAAGAAATGGAGTATGATGCATATTATCTAGAAAGAAGTAAGAAGTAACACAAGTACTTAGTTTTGTTTTGTTTTTTTGTGAGGGAGTCTTGCTCTGTTGCTTAGGCTGGAGTGCAGTGGCGTGATCTTGGCTCACTGCAATCTCTGCCTGCCAGGTTCAAGTGATTTTCCTGCCTCAGCCTCCTGAGTAGCTGGGATTACAAAGGTGTGCACCTCTACACCCAGCTAATTTTTTGCATTTTTAGTAGAGATGGGGTTTTACCATGTTGGCTATTCTGGTCTTGAACTCCTGACCTTATGATCTGCCTGCCTCGACCTCCCAAAGTGCTGGGATTACAGATGTGAGCCAACATGCCTGGCTAGTATTTTTATATGTTTGTAGAGAAGGGTAGCTGGTAGCAGAGATTTGAGTCTTCCTTCCATAGTTGTTGCTGAGGAGTGGGTGCTTTGCCAGGCACTACATTCCCACCTCCCTTACATTTAGGTGTGGTCACATGACTAGTTTTGCCATTGGGAATATGAATGAAAGTGTTCTTTTCCAGGCTGAGGTGGTTGAAAGACAGTTGCACCTTCTCCATTCTCTTTTTGTGGCAGCTTTGGACACCAAGTGTGGAAGGTGACAGTCACAAGATGGAAAGAGCCTGTGTTCTTGAATCACCATCACCCACTGAATACTTGTGTGGGATTTATACAAGAAAACTTCTGTTGTGTTAAGCCATGTTATTAGCACAATTTGGAGTTTATATATAGAAGCTAGCATTGCTCTAACACACACATGCATCTGTATTTAATATTAGTCACCTTGTGAGGTTGATTGTGAGGCAGCCTTGTACAGATGAAGAAGATGTGTTTAAGAAGTAACTTCCCTACTATGCAGCCGCAAAAAAGAATGAAATCCTGTCCTTTACAACAACATGTATGCAGCTGGAGGCTGTCATTCTAAGAGAATTAACACAGGAACAGAAAACCAAATACAACATGTTCTCATGTATAAGTGGGAGGTAAACATTGAGTACACATGGACGTAAAGATGAGAACAATAGACACTGGGAACTAATAGGATGGAAGGGAGGTGAGGATTGAAAAACTATTGGGTACTGTGCTCATCTCCTGAGTGAGGGGATCATTCGTGCATCAAACACAAGTGACACAAAATTCATCCATGTAACAGACCTGCACTCTGAACCTAAAATAAAAGTCAAAACTAAAGAAAAAAAAAAAAAAAGGTAACTTCTGCTCAGGTCAGAGCAGATAGTCAAACCTAGATTGGACTGAAGGCTAGCGAGGTCTCCATGGTAACATGCTGCATCTTAGAGAAAGAGATCACCCGAGATAAGACAAATCCTACCCTTTCAGATTATAAGTTTCAGTTTATACTAGTAATGTTTTTTATGGATAGGAAAGTGACCAGATATTGGTATGATAGGATGAATCTTTTAAGTGTTGTAAGTGATTTTAGATTTTAGATTCCTTTTTACTGAGTTGCCTCTCCAGAGACAGGTGATATTATTAGATTTACTATTTTGATTGTTCTTGTGAAGAATTTTGTGGGAAGAGTATTTAGACTCAAGCCTTCAGAGCTTTAGTATTTATTACTATGAAGGGCTAGGGTCCAGGCCTTAATTCTTGAGTATATTCACTGTTTCACCTTTATTCACCTACATTCCAGACATCAGGGTCAGGAATCTGGCAGTATTAGAAAGTTTTTCATTTAGTCCCAAACTTGGAAAAATAACCTTTGGAAGATTAAATGACTCTGAAATAAAGAAGACCACAAGTTATAGAAATAGAGAGGAACTTCTTTTTGTTTTTTTCCTTCCTCTTCTTTGTAAGTCTTCCATAGCTGTGAGATACCGGAGTGGGGGAGGAAGTGATAGAATTTTTTGCCATTTATCTGCTCCCAAAATGAAAAACTAACCATTATCTACAGCAGTTCTGTTGGCACGGTTGGCCTCATGTTCCTTGAACCTTTTTATTGGGACCACATGACTAGCATTACTTTTGCAGTTAGCCATCTTTTTAACTATCTTTGGATTTTTCTAGAAAGAAAAAGTTCTAGGTTTTTCCTGTGTTCCATCCTCCACCCCTTTCTGGAAATGCTGAAGAGATATCATGTTCCAACATGAAGAACTGCCAGGTGCTACATATGGTCAGAGGCTTGTTTCTTTTTAGAGATGGGTCTTGCCGTGTTGCCCAGGCTGGTCTTAAACTCCTGGCTTCAAGCATTCCTCCCACCTCGGCCCTCCAAGGTGCTAGGATTACAGGTGTGACCCACTGTGCCCAGCCTGATTTTTTTTTAAAAACATTAACTTTTTATTTCTGTGCTTATTTTCTCCCTCTAGTGGTTTACAGTTCTTATCAGAAAAAGTTACCCTCCTGCATGACAGGTGGTGCTGTAACCTGATAGCTGGCATCCTGTGGTTTGGGTCATAAGGACATATTTCTAAGGCTTCTGGTTCCATGAAGACTAAATGGCAGGGACCACAGGTTGTCAAAGAAAAAGACTGACATTAAGATCAGATAGTCTTGGCATAGACCTACTTTCTATTGTCAAAAGAAAAGTAATATGAAAGATATGAGTATCTCAAGTCTTACCCATGAAAGTTTTGAGTAACTAAAGCAGTAGCCTAGCCAGTTAGACAATAGGGGAAGTTCACTGCTTCCCATGCCTTGGAAGGCAAAAAATTAACATTTGTATATACTTTTAGTCTTATAAGTTGTTTTAAATAGAGTGCTTATCTCTCAAAGTATTAAACAGACAAAGATTTTTGGAAAACTCACAGTCTGAGTAAGATGAAATTTAATACTGTAAGCTTGTGCTGGAGAAAGCAAGGCTGGGGCAGATAATTCCTTTACTATTCAATGTTGGTCCCTCCCTCCCTTCTCCAACTTACCTAGATTAAGCTTTTTGCCAGAGAAGGATGCTAATTGTCAGATAGGTCAGAATAGCCACTTTTGGAGAAAAGGAATCTGAGCATGAACAGTATAATGTTTAAGTTCAGGCTACTTTATAATAATAATTTTTTAGGGATGGGGCCTTGATGTTGCCCAGGCCGGAGTGCAGTGGTTATTCACAGGTGTGATCATAGAACAGGACAGCCTCAAACTCCTGGGCTCAAGCAATCCTTCTACCTCAGCCTCCCGAGTGGTTGGGACTACAGGTACATGCCACCATGCCCAGCTTGGGCTACTTTATAATTACCTGAGAATGCCAGTCTCAAATTTCTAAAGTTGTAGGTATTAACATATGAAGACTCCTAGAAGCGATCCAAGAATATACCATCTCAAATCTGCTGCATTTTACTGACAATAGAAGGCCTCCTTTATTCCACGGCTAGCTGTCTTTAGCTATCCTAGCAGACATACGTATTAAGGACTCTCAAGTTTCCAGGCAACAGCTACACTGAGATTTCTGCAAAGCAAGGACAGTATAGTTTGATAGGGGGAGAAATAAGATCAAGGCAGATTGGCATAAGCAGTAGGGATAGAAAAGTGCCTTAGAATAGCCCATTTCAATTCTGCTTTGCATCATGCCTAGGGCATAGATAAAGGGCACAGAGCTAGACTATTAAATGTCAGATATTCCTGAAGGCATTTTGGTGACTAAATCCAGGGATTTAGACTCAGGTACCTTTCAGGAACACAAACCAGGGTAGTTCTTTAAAGCTTTCACTGCATATTAATGATGACATTAGAGCCATGAACCCTTATTATAAAGTGAATTGGCTCTCTGGAAAATGAAGGCTGCAGTATAACTCAACATTGTATACAGTTATCTTTAGATTCTTAAAGATAATGGAAAAAGAGCTTCAGTAACCCAAATGTAGTCTTTAGACAACACCAAACCCTCATTTTGGCCAGGAGACTACAAACATATGAAGTTTGACCAGGCTGATAAGGCTGGTCTTAATAGATGAAGATTGCTTCAGAATAGGTGGGGAGAATTGGTGATGTTGGATTATTCACCTAATTATGGATAGCTGAATGGAGGCTAAGACCATTTGGTTTTATATATGTTAGACATGGCAAAAGTATTCCCAACCTTCGTGCCACCTTGACACTTAAATCTAGCCTGAAGGATCTTGAGACCTACCTTATTCTTGAAGCAGTGTCTGTCAAGTGAAGGCAAGTGTGACTTGAAAGGGAAGACAACCCTTTGGTAAGACAAAATAAGACAAATAGCTGAAGTTTGAGGAGAGGGAAAGCACAGTACCTTTTAGTCCAGTGATGTGAATCAACTTTCTATTCAAGCCACTCAATTCCTCTCTTCCCACCATATGTTCTATGATTTCTCAGAGGTTCGGAAATTTTTGATGTCATAGTTAAGTCTTAGAGAAATGGCTCTCAATCCCGACTGTGCGTGAGGATCACTGAGTAGTTTTAAAGTGACAGGTCCTTTGGTCCCACTCCAAAACTACTGGGTCAGAATCTTCAAGAATGGGCTCTGGCTAACTGTGGCTTTAAAAGAGTTCCACAGGCCCGTCACAGTGGCTCACTCCTGAAATTCTAGCACTTTGGGAGGGCGAGGTAGACAGATTGCTTGAGGCCAGGATTTTGAAACCAGCCATAGTGAGACTCCCATCTCTACAAAAAAATTTTAAAAATTATTCTGGGGTGGTGGTGTGTGCCTGTAATCCCAGCTACATGGGAGGCTAAGGCAGGAAGATTACTTGAGCCCAGGAGTTCAGGCTGCAGTGAGCTATCATGACTCAATTGTACCCCATCCTGAGCATCAGAGCAAGACCCTGTCTCTATTAACAAAAAAAAAAAAAAAAAAAAAAAAAAAAAAAGAAAAAAAAGGAAGAGTTCTACAGGGGATTCTGATTTGCAGCTAGGGCTACCAGGCTGTACTTTGGTAGTAATTAAATACCTCTGGAAGAGTTCCTCCAGTTTATGGGAGAAACTGCTGAATGATCTTTCCAATAAAGTTTCTCTAAAGACTACCAGTTGGCATAGTTAGTTCCATTTAAAAAAATATTTTTTTTCCCATTTATTTATTTTATTGCATTTTAGGTTTTGGGGTACATGTGAAGAACATGCAAAATTGTTGTATAGGTACACACGTGGCAGTGTGATTTGCTGCCTTCCTCCCCATCACCTACATCTGGCATCTCTCCCCTTGCTATCTCTCCCCAACTCCCCACCCCCCACCCCCCCCCCCCCATTTCCCCCCAACTGACCCCAGTGTGTAGTGCTCCCCTCCCTGTGTCCATGTGTTCTCATTGTTCAACACCCGCCTATGAGTGAGAACATGCAGTGTTTGATCTTCTGCTCTTCTGTCATTTTGCTGAGAATGATGGTTTCCAGGTTCATCCATATCCCTACAAAGGACCCAAACTCATCATTTTTGATGGCTGCATAATATTCCATGGTGTATATGTGCCACATTTTCCCTATCCAGTCTATCGTAGATGGGCATTTGGGTTGGTTCCAGGTCTTTGCTATTGTAAACAGTGCTGCAATGAACATTCGTGTGCACGTGTCCTTATAGTAGAACAATTTGTAATCCTTTGGATATATACCCAGTAATGGGATTGCTGGGTCAAATGGAATTTCTATTTCTAGGTCCTTGAGGAATTGCCACACTGTCTTCCACACTGGTTGAACTAATTTACACTCCCACCAACAGTGCAAAAGTGTTCCTATTTCTCCACATCCTCTCCAGCATCTGTTGTCTCCAGGTTTTTAAATGATCACCATTCTAACTGGCGTGAGATGGTATCTCAATGTTGTTTTGATTTGCATTTCTCTGATGACCAGTGATGATGAGCATTTTTTCGTATGTTTGTTGGCCTAATGTATGTCTTCTTTTGTAAAGTGTCTCTAGCCATGTGCAGAAAGCAGAAACTGGACCCCTTCCTGACACCTTACACTAAAATTAACTCCAGATGGATTAAAGACTTAAACATAAGACCTAACACCATAAAAACCCTAGAAGAAAATCTAGGCAAAACCATTCAGGACATAGGTGTAGGCAAGGACTTCATGACCAAAACACCAAAAGCATTGACAACAAAAGCCAAAATAGACAAATGGGACCTAATCAAACTCCACAGCTTCTGCACAGCAAAAGAAACAGGCATTAGAGTGAATCAGCAACCAACAGAATGGGAAAAAATTTTTGCAGTTTACCCATCTGACAAAGGGCTGATATCCAGAATTTACAAAGAACTAAAACAGATTTACAAGATAAAAACTAACAAGCCCATTCAAAAGTGGGCAAAGGATATGAACAGACACTTTACAAAAGAAAAAATATTTTTTGAGACAGGGTTTTGCTTTGTCTCTCAGGTTGGAGTGCAATGGAGCGATCACAGCTCACTGTAGGTCTCAACCTCCTGGGCTCAAGCAATCCTCCTGCCACAGCGTCCTGAGTAGCTGGGACTACAGATGTGTGCCACCACACCGAGCTAATTTTTGTATTTTTTTATAGGGATGGAGATTCACCATGTTGCCTAGGTTGGTCTTGAACTCCTGGGCTCAAGCCATCTGCCTGCCTCAGCCTCCCAAAGTGCTGGGTTTATAGGTGTGAGCCACTGTGCCTGGCCTAGTTCCGTTTTTAAATCTGGAGTTTTTCTTGATGACTGTGGAATAGAATCCATAGAAAGTGACATAATAAGCTCACTACATACTCAAAGATCAAAGTCTTACTTTACTGTTGACATTTGTAATCCAATGTACCAGGTCTTGAACTAAACGTTTACATATGCCATGTTATTTAATCAGTTCCACAGTGGTATGAGGGATTACCACCATTTTATAGATTAGGAAACAACTCAGTGGTGATAGGTAGCTAAAGTTACAAATCTGGTAAGTGTTCAAATAGCATTATTAATATTATTTGAGGTAATACATGTAAGCTTGAGTGCTTATAGTACTTTCAATGCTTTACATATATAGAGTAAATAACTAGCTTATAACTTTGAAAATACACACAATAGCTCCATGAATAGGAAGTATTGTCGATATCATCTTTATTTTATTGCCTGTAAAATAAAGGATGCGAATGCAAGGTACCTGGTTCCAGAACCTGGGCTCTTGGTTACTAAATCATAAGGCTCAGCCCACTGTACTCAACTACACTTGAGCCAAATTCTGTCTGATAACAAAGTATAGGCTTTTCCCATATACGAAGTACAGGAGAATAAGTATTTCCAGGCTTCAACAATGTTTTGGTTCAGCTGGCTAGGCAGTATTATATGAAAGCTAGGCACAGAACCTGATTTAGATGTAAAGTATGTGGTATATACCAAGTGTTTTGGGAGTTTGGTAAAACCTAGACTTGGGACTATTGAGCTAGATCTTGAAGATTGAATAGGAATTGGATAAGCAAGAGGGAAAGCATGCATAAGTGAGGTTGGAGAGGCAGACATGAACATAGCACATTCACAGTAGGCTGAGAAGATGGTCCCCACCAAGCTGGGGAGTATCTATTAAGGAGCAGAAAACAAGATTGGCTTGTTATGGAGAGTCTTCAACCACATTTTTCAGGATAAAGACAAGAAATTCAAGTGAGGGCCAGGCGAGGTGGCTCACAAAAAATGCAAAAATTAGCCAGATATGGTGGCCTGCACTTGAAGTTCCCAGCTACTCAGGAGGCTGAAGTGAGAGGCTCTTTTGAGCCTGGGAGGTCAAGGCTGCAATGAGCCATGACAGTGCCACTGCACTCCAGCCTGGGCAACAGAGCAAGAGCTTGTCTCAAAAAAAAAAAAAAAAAAAGGCTATATAGGTAAGGCTTGGTGGGAATTTGGGAGTCAGTTTCTTTCTTTCTTTCTTTTTTTCTTTTTTGAGATGGAGTCT
>NW_016107600.1:2124660-2144492 GCF_001604975.1 Cebus imitator
AGAGCCAGAGTCTTGCTCTATCAACCAGGCTGGAGTGCAGTGTTGAGTTCTTGGGCTCAAGCGACCCTCCCACCTCAGCCTCCTGAGGAGCTGAAACTACAGCCTTGTACCACCACCCTAGGCTAATTTATTTTATTTTATCTGTAGAGGGGTAGGGGAGGATCTCACTATGTTGTCCAGGCTGGTCTTGAACTCCTGGCTTCAAGCAGTCCTTCTACCTGTGTCTCCCAAAGTGCTAGGATTATAAGCACGAACTACTTCACCTGGCCCCAACCTGTTAAGTAATAATGCGGATCAGCCTTGTCTCTCTTCTCCCACTCTCTCGGATTTATTGGGACAATGGGAACCCTGGATGTGGAAAATAGGAGTGATTGCAAACCCGAGAAAAGGAATGGCAAGGTGGTGGAATTGAGGAGAACGCTTTGATTTAGAATTTTTCCTAGAACCTTTTGCTTTGTGTCCTGAAAGAAAGTTGAAATAGAGTTGAAAATTTTCTTGAGTTAGAGGGTTAAGGCCTCGTTGGAATGGCAAGAATATTTTAATGCTAAAATTCATTTAAGTCTCTAAGATTTAAGGGTGATTACTAATTTCCTCTTTTTAATCTTGATTAATTTGGTTCTTCTTCATATTCTTAATAATTCAACAAATAAACCAGCATATTTACTGAGCGACTACTGTGTCCAAGAGGTGGTGTTCTAGATCAGTGTTTTTCAACATGGAATATTTGTAACAAAACCTCCTACAACAGTGCTTATGTAAGTACAGACTTCTAGGCCCCACAACAAACTCGCTTGCCTACCAGTCCTGAATCTGAGGACAGGGATTGATCTGTTTCTCAAGCACCCATAAATACCATAGTACTAGAGCACAGGTTCTCAAACTTGAGTGTGCATTGGAATCACCTGGAGGGTTTGTTAAACCACACAGTGCCTGGACCCACCCCAGAATTTTGGATTCAGTGGTCTGGGGCGGGTCCTAAGACTCTGCATCTCTAACAAGTTTCCAGGTGATGCTGATGCTGCTGTGTCACATTTTGAAAATTACTTTGAGAATTACTATGTACTGTACAAGTACAATGCACTGTGGTAGAGCATTGTGAGGAATATAAAGAAGTATTAGATACAATTCCTGTCATTAAGGAGCTTATGCTGTAGATGGGGGATATACAGCATCCACTATAAAAATTTAACAAGGCAGCTGGCCAACATGGTGAAACCCCATCTGTACTAAAAATACAAAAATTAGCTGGGCATGGTGGCAGGTGCCTGTAATCCCAGCTACTCAGGAGGCTGAGGCAGGAGAATCACTTGAACCCGGGAGATGGAGGTTACAGTGAGCCGAGACCATGCCACTCCTGCCTGGGCGACAGAGTGAGACTCCATCTCTCTCTCTCTCTCTCTCTCCATATATATATATATATATATATATATATAAAATGTCTTTGACAATATAAAATATAATGCAATATAATATTTGACATTGAATGGGGTCTTTAGGAGGAGATGGATTCGATCTGTGTACTAAAAGATGATGAGGCCTAAGGTTCATAGGCATTCTTGGACATAAAAAAGGGCAATATAGAGGTGTACAGGGTGGGGTGGTAGATACTTGTTTGTCTAGCATAGAGCTTTGTTTGTTTGTTTTTTATTTGAAACAGAGTTTCTCTCTTGTTGCCCAT
Source organism: Cebus imitator (assembly GCF_001604975.1). Taxonomy (NCBI): domain Eukaryota; kingdom Metazoa; phylum Chordata; class Mammalia; order Primates; family Cebidae; genus Cebus; species Cebus imitator. Next base: position 2,126,339 of record NW_016107600.1, read on the forward strand.
GCTGGAGTACAATGGTGCAATCTCAGCTTGCTGCAACCTCTGTCTCCCAGGTTCAAGTGACTCTCCTGCCTCATTCTCCCGAGTAGCTGGGATTACAGGCATGTGCCACCACATCTGGCTAATTTTGTATTTTTAGTAGAGATGGGGTTTCTCCCTGTTGGTCAGGTTGGTCTTGAACTCCTGACCTCAGGTTATCCGCGCCTCAGCCTCCCAAAGTGCTGGGATTACAGGCATGAGATACCACACCCTGCCTTTTATTTTTATTTTTTATAGAGATGGGGTCTTGCTATGTTGTCCAGGCTAGTCTGGAACTCCTGAGCTCAAGGGATCCTTCCACCTTGGCCTCCCAAAGTGCTGGGATTACAGGTGTGAGCCACCATGCCCAGCCTAGCGTAGAGCTTTGTCTAGGACACTTACGGGGGAGTAAGACCCAAAAGTTGGTGCCAGTCTGTGAAGAGCCTTGAAAGCCTGTCCTTCCCTTCAGCTCCACCCACTTCATAGCCTAACCAAAAGTGCTGTACAGCCAGAAAGAGGAAGTCTACCCTGCTGAATGTGCAAGAGGAAGCACAAGAAGGCTCTAAGGGCCTGTGAGCCATCATGACTGATTTCACCCATTAGCCAATTGCAGAGGCAACAGAAGACCAGCGCACCAACCAGGCTGGGTCCCTCCGCCCAGAGGGTGTCACCACCCAAGCTGAAAGAGTCTGGGGAGATTGGCATTGCCATCTGGTGCTCCTCTCTCTCTGTGGCCATCATGTCTTTGACATCTGCTTACCAGCATAAATTGGCAGAGAAGCTCACTATTCTGAATGATCGAGGTCAGGGGGTTCTCATCCGCATGTATAACATCAAGAAGGTAAGCATGAGCGATGAAACCAGAACTGATTATTCCAGCAACAATAGGGCAGGGAACCCTGAGGCGGCAGGTGCAGCAGTTAGACTCCCCGCTTTTTTCCACTGCTTTTCCACTGACTATAATCTACATAGTCACTCAGATTATATAGGCCAGCCGGTTCAGGAAGGCAGAAGCAGAGGCTTCTTTTCAAGGCTTCCCCTTTCTACGTATGAGTCTCACTCCAGTGAGGGCATCTGCTTTTTTCTGGGGATGGGGGTAGGGGTGAGGGTGGGGAAACAACTGTTGGATAAAGGTCTGGGGCCTAACATTCCGAGTTTTATTATTTTTTGTGGATCCTCTACACTCTGAAGAGACCTCAAGCTGGGTCTCTGGCAAAACCTTTTCTTTCTTTTTCTTTTTCTTTTTTTTTTTTTTTGAGATGAAGTTTTGCTCTTGTTGTCTAGGCTGGAGTGCAGTGGCATGATCTTGGCTCACCACACCCTCCGTCTCCTGGGTTCAAGCGATTCTCCTGCCTTAGCCTCCTGAGTAGCTGGGATTACAGGCTTGTACCACCACACCCAGCTAATTTTTGCGTTATTAGTAGAGATGAGGTTTCTCCATGTTGGTCAGGCTGGTCTCCAACTCCTGACCTCAGATGATCCGCCAACCTGAGCCTCTCAAAGTGCTGGGATTACAGGTGTGAGCTACCGCACCTAGTGTGGCAAAAATTGTCTACGGCAGTACTTCCCTAAAAGGAAAAACATTTAGATAATTAGATATTTAGATTAAAAAGGGTCGGTGCTTTCTGAGGTACTCCTGGGGTGGTTCATGCTGTGGTGGTTGTGTGTGTGTGTGTGTGTGTGTGTGTGTGTGTATGAGTGTTTTTTTTTTTTTTTATTTTCAGAATAGGAATCGAGGAATTGAAAGAGGCTGCTTACAAGAAGTGGGATAGGGTCTGGGCAAACCATAGGAAGTAAAGAGATAAAGACGGGGTTTTTATGGGAGTTCCTGGCAGAGAAAATAGGGGACTTTATGGAGGGAGCTTTTGTAATAAAACAAATCACCAGGAACATGGTTTCTCTGTTGCAATGAATCATGTAAATGCCCTTTGGGATAAGACACTTACATAGTAAACAAAGCTGTGACACTGAATCTTGCACTGTATCTTGCTCCTGAGCAGCTGCTTTTCTCATTCCTTCCGGCTTCAGTTGAGGGGCGGGGAAACAGCTTCCTCTTTGTGCTGAGGTCAAGCAGGCATTAAGCTCTACCCATCAAGACAAAATGCCCAGGTTGTTATTTAGTTCTAAGATACTTGGCTTAATGTCTTGGAATTTTTTCTTGACCTACTCTCATGCTTTTTAAATTTATTCCCAGATTGCCTTTTCCTAAGACAGATTATGAGAATGAATGTTGCAAGAAGAGGTATGTTTCTCAGGAGGAGAAAGGATTGCATTATAGTGTGGTTTCTCTCTGCAGACTTGTTCAGACCCCAAATCCAAGCCACCTTTCTTACTGGAAAAGTCCATGGAATCATCTGTCAAGTATATCAACAAGAAATTTCCCAACATAGATGTCCGAAACAGTACGGTGAGAACTTGGTCCTTCTCTCCTTTCTTTGATGTAACTCTCTGCTTGAGTGGCTGAGATTCTCCTCTTTTGATGCCGCTCTTCAAACTTGGCAGGGGAAGGAGTAGCCTTTTTAATGTAGTTTTCCAAGTTTCAACCACAGGGCTTCAGGTTGTTGTAGAGCTTTAAGTATTGAGAATTCTGAGATAAGATGGGATTCTTCCAGGGTAAGCTGGAGTGAAGCATCTCCCCGTTTCCATTGCAAGATTCAAGAGAAAACATTGTTTTTGTACAAGACAGCGCTGTCAACCCAGCAGGACGCATGTATTTTATTGTTGTCTCTGTTTCCCACTCATTGTTTCCTTGCTGTTTGTCTTAGATTTATGCATCTAATGGGGTATCTCTACTTTTCCTTTATTAAATGTTAACCCTGGAGTTTTCACCCATATTTGTAGCATCTTTGCATTCTGTTTCTTTCAATTTTGATATAAATAGTATTATCTATTCATCTAAAAGGGTTCTTAAAATTTCCTCTCATTTAGCTCCCTATATCTAGTCATGATCACATGCAACCATTCTACCTAGATAATCTCCTTTGTTTAAACACCTTCAGAGCATTGGAGAGTTTCTAACTTCCTCTGTCAGTATATTTCAACCCTCTTTCTTTCTTTTTTTTTTTTTTGAGACAGAGTCTTGCTCTGTTACCCAGGCTGGAGTGCAGTAGTGCAATCTTGGCTCACTGCAACCTCCACTATCCCAAGTTCAAGTGATTCTTCTGCCTAAGCCTCCTGAGTAGCTGGGACTACAGGCGGCCGCCACCATACCTAGCTAATTTTTGTATTTTTAGTAGAGATGGGGTTTCACCATGTTGGCCAGGCTGTTCTCAAACTCCTGACCTCAGGTGATCTGCCCGCTTTGGCCTCCCAAAGTGCTGGGATTGCAGTTGTGAGCCACCACACCTGGCCACAACCCTCTTTAAGAATGTTTTAGGTACAACCACTGTTCTTCTTGAGTTACTTGGATCAACTGTCTTCTTATTTTGTCTTTGTTTTTTGTTTTTTTGTCTTATATTGTTTTGTTTTGTGTTTCTCTCAGCAACATTTAGGACCAGTACATCGTGAAAAAGCCGAGATAATTAGATTCCTCACCAATTACTACCAGTCATTTGTGGATGTCATGGAATTTCGGGTGAGCTCTCTCGACCCCTTTCCAATGTAGGCAAGGTCTTTCAGAGGCTATTTGTTCTTTAGATGTTAATTTATTTGCTCAATATAAGTTCTTGAAATAATGAGAGAGATATACTGCTCTGGAAAGATATTTAAGTTGTATTGTTAAATGAAAGCAAATTTCAAAATAGTATACGATACATCTCAGTTCTATTTTAACATATATATATATTTAGTAAATACCTAGGAAAGATCTGGAATATTTTACATTAAACTGTTAAAAAGGGATTGATTATGACTAGCTTCAATTTACTAAGCTATGCTTGTTTTTTCTATTTTAAATATTGTGGTAAAATACACATAACATAAAATTTATCATCTTAACTATTTTTAAGTGTACAGTCCAGTGGTATTAAGTATATTCATAATGTTGTGCAACCATCTGAAACTCTCTACCCTTTATACCTTAATTCCCCATTTCCCTTTCTCTCCAGCCCCTTGCCACCACAATTCTACTTTGTTTCTGTGGTTTTGACTATTCTAAGTACCTTATGTAAGTAGAATCATAAAGCATTTGCCTTTTTGTGGCTTGTTTTATCAGCATAATGTCCTTAAGGTTCATACCTGTTGTAGCATGTTGTAGAATTTCCTTTTTAAGCTGAATGATATTACACTACATGAATATACTACATTTTGCTTACCTGATCATATGTTGATGGACACTTTGGTTGCTTCCAAGTTTTAGCTATTGTAAATGATGCTGCTATAAACATGGGTATACAAATATATCTTCAGACCCCTACTTTCAATTCTTTTGGTTTTACACACAGAATTGGAAATGCTGGAATATGATAATTCTATTATTAACTTTTTATTTTTGAGACAGGGTCTTACTTTATTGTCCAGGCTGGAGTGTAGTGGTGCAATCACGGCTCACTGCTGCCTCAACCTCCTGGCCTCAGGTGATCCTCCCATCTCAGCATCTTGAGTAGCTGGGGCTACAGGTACATGCCGCCACATCTGGCTAATTTTTTGTATTTTTTATAGAGTTGGGGTATCACCATGTTGGCCAGGGTGGTCTCAAACTCCTGGGCTCAAGCTGTCCACCCACCTCGGCCTCCCAAAGTGCCAGACTGTGCCAGGCCTATTTTTAACTTTTTGAGGAACTGCTGTGCTGTTTTCCACAGCGGCTGTACTGTTTTACATTCTAACCAACAGGACATAAGGGCTCTAATTCCTCCACATCCTTGCCAGCAATTGTTATTTTGTTTTTGAGAGTAGCCATCCTAATGGATATGAGGTGTTATCTCATTTAAGTTTTAATTTGCAGTTTTGCTAATGATTAGTGATGATGAGCATTTTTCCTGGGTTTATTGGCCATTTATATATCTTCTTTGGAGAAATGTCTGTTTCATTCTTTGACTGTTTTTGAATTGGATTTTGTGTGTGTGTTGAGATTTAGGAGTTCTCTGTACAGGTTGAATATTCCTTATTTTCAGGTTAGGAAAGCGCAACCTGTATAAGTGATATATGTTTGCATTATTTGAGTTTTTAACATTTCAAGTATTTTTTTCACAATATTTTATTACAAACCTGTAAAATTTCTAGAATAGCACAATGAATATTGTTTTACTACTGGATCTCCTAATTGTTGGTATTTTGCCACATTTTCTTATCCTTCTCTATTTTTTTTTGAGACAGAGTATCACTCTGTCACCCAGGATGGAGTGCAATAGTGTGATCTTGACTCACTGCAACCTCCGCCTCCTGGGTTCAAGCTATTCTCCTGCCTCAACCTCCCAAGTAGCTGGGACTACAGATGCACACCACTAAGCCCAGCTAATTTTTGTTTTTTAGTAGAGACAGGGTTTCACCATGTTGGCTAGGATGGTCTCAATCTCTTGACCTCGTGATTTGCCCACCTTGGCCTCCCAAAGTGCTGGGATTACAGGTGTGAGCCACTGTGCCCAGCCATTTCTCTCTATTTTTTAATGAACTATTTGAAGCTACCTATTAGGTGATCTACATTTTACACGCTTTTAAAAAATTATTTATTATTTTATGGAGTCTCACTCTGTCACCCAAGCTGGAGTGCAGTTGTGCAATCTCAGCTCACTGCGACCTCCGTCTCCCGAGTTCTAGCAATTCTCCTGCGTCAGCCTCCCGAGTAGCTGGGATTACAGGCAAGTACCACCACACCCAGCTAATTTTTTTTGTGTTTTAGTAGAGACGGGATTTCACCATGTTGCCCAGGCTGGTCTTGAACTCCCGAGCTCAGGCAATCCACGCATCTCGGCCTCCCACAGTGCTAGGATTATAGACGTGAGGCACCGCGCCTGGCCTACAACCTTTTTTAATTTAGAGGAATGGGACACAGGGATGATAACATCAGGAAGAGTGTGTATAATATAATAGAGACTTGTGTCTATGGAAATATAGGCATTTGGCAGTGTAGCTGATAGGGGCCCACTGGTGGCTTACTAAGGAGGAACTTCCTCCCTCTTTTGACAGTGACTTTCTTCTGTTACTTGGCTTTCTAAGACCTCTAAGGGAGAGGTCCCTTCCTAGAAGTTCTGGTAGTATATCACCCCCTCTTTGTTCTTTATTCATTTTTGTCTTCACTTCTACCTCCAGGATCACGTATATGAACTTCTCAACACCATTGATGCCTGCCAATGCCATTTCGATATCGTAAGATCCTTTGCAATTCTCTTCTATGGTAGAGTCAAAGAAAAGGCCAGATCTAGGTTGTAAGGTCTAGGTCTAGTCACAGGATGGGGTGGGAAGGGACTGGAAGAATGGCTATTTCATTTATTACTTCTCAGGACTATAATTGTTTTGTAAAAAGTGCTGAAGTGAAAATGTATTTACATGTTAAGCAGATCACCAATGTGATTTAATTAATTAAAAATTACATAAAAATCTTCTTCACCTTTTCCATCTCCTAAATGTTACCTTATTTCCTGGCCGCTTTGTATCTTGAGCTCACTTTTAGCCCCTGACTTTTGTTCCAATTTTCTTGTTCTTCTTTTCAATCCTGTCAGTTTCTACTTCTAAATAGATTCACTCAATCTATTGAGCACTGTCTCAAGTGGTTGGGGAAATAAGGATATCCAGGTTAACTGGCCTTGCTGTCCTTGGATTCCTATGTATTTTCCTTATAGAATCTCAACTTTGATTTCACTCGGAGTTACCTGGACTTGATTGTGACTTACACCTCAGTCATTTTACTTCTGTCACGGATTGAGGATCGACGGATACTCATTGGCATGTACAATTGTGCCCATGAGATGATGCATGGGCATGGGTGAGTTAAAGGAATAGTATTATATGAAGAGTCTCATACATGATGCTATGATACAGAGAGTCCCTCATACAAGGGAAATTGATGCCATGATTTCTTATATGAGAACCTATAATCTACACTGACCCAGGTAAAATAAGGTACACTTTTACATATTCAGTTGACTCTGAAACAACACGGGTGTGAACTGTGCGGGTCTACCTTATACATGGATTTTTTTCAACCAAACATGGATTGAAAATGTAGTGTTTGGGGGATGTGAAATCCACCTATACAGAGGGCTGACTCTTCAAATGGTGTGGGTTCCTCAGGACTGTCTGTGGGACTTCAGTATGCACGGGATATTGGCATATGCGGGAGTCTTGGAACCAATCTCCCTGCCTGTACTGAGAGGGAGCTGTAGTTAACTCTTGAATACCTGCTAGTGGATTATCCAATTTGCGTAATCTCTGATCAGTTTTTAATCCTGGACTGGCTTCTATCTGATTTTGGGGTTATTGCAAAAGGCAAAGAAAATTCTTTTTAGTGTTGGTAGGAATCATATTAGTAAGGTAAATCCATTAGAAGTAACTAATGCATGGTAACACATTTGAAGACGAATATAAATGGATTTTGAATTGTCTGCGGTTCTGTCCCCCTCCATTCGTGCAAATGTAAGTATTTCAGGGCTGAAAAATGAAGGCTAAAGGGATCAGAGTGGGTTGTGTGGCACATTGTTCTATGCATGGTGGGTATTCCCACGTGCCTACATGGATACCTAGACACATGCCTTACCCATTAGCTTTGAATATTTATGTACCCTTTTGGGTTGTATACTAATTTGGATCTAGGCATGTTACTTAATTTCAAATTAACACAGATTTATAGAGCACCTATCATATGTCCAACCCTATTTTTGGTGCTTCTAAGAAAGAAAATTTCATGGACCTGCCTAAAATGGAATGGTTCTATGTAGCCATAGCTTAGTACACCTGAGCCTGGAATGGGGTATCTTTATATGTAATTTACAGTTTAGTATGTATACCTCTGGAGGTGGTGGAGAGTGCCAGCCTATGCACATATCTTTATAATATATGCAAATGTAAGAGTTCATGTCATGGGTAAGGGAGGGCTGGAAACCCTCTCCTCTGCTTTCTTCTAGTGACCCCAGTTTTGCCCGTCTGGGTCAGATGGTCTTGGAATATGACCACCCTCTGAAGAAGCTGACAGAAGAGTTTGGGCCTCACACAAAGGCAAGTTCCCTGAGAGTGGAGAATTCCTCAGGTGGAAGTATACTGTCCTCATCGTTGCCGCTAAGGTTTCATTTGCTTTTCCCCGCAGGCTGTGAGTGGAGCTCTCCTCTCTTTGCACTTCCTCTTTGTCCGAAGGAACCAGGGGGCTGAGCAGTGGCGCAGTGCCCAACTTCTAAGCCTCATCAGCACGCCCCCAGCCATGATTAACCCTGCTAATTCAGATACAGTGAGTGCCCTTTTCCTTTTGTTAGTGGAAGCATTCTTTTTGCCAAGGCCATCGTCTCTGTAGAAGGTGCTTCTTTCAGGAAATATCAGGACTAAAGAATGCTTTAGTCTTCTTCTAGGATATGCCTCTAAATTGATCACTTCTTGTAGCTAAAAAATCATGGTTGGTTTGGGGCTTTTGTTTGGATCAGGGTTAGTGGTTTAACAAAAGTGATCTATAAGCAGCTAGTGCACGCATAGAAGGAATTTAGTAAATATTCACTGAATGAATGAATGAAACAGAGTCATGAAGCAACTATTAAGCCTAGCAGCAACTTGATTTTAGGAATCAATTGACCTATTTTTAGTTTTTTGAGACAGTGTCTTACTCTGTCACCCAGGCTGGAGTATACTGGCATGATCACTGCTTATTGCAGCCTCTACCTCCTGGGCTCAAGTGATCTTCCCACCTCAGTCTACTGAGTAGCTAAGATTACAGGCGTGTGTCACCATGCTTGGTTAATTTTGTTTATTTTTGTTTTTATTTTTGAGACTGAGTCTCATTCTGTTACCTAGGCTGGAGTGCAATCTTGGCTCACTGCAATCTCCCCATCGTGGTTCAAGCAATTCTCCTGCCTCAGCTTCACAAGAAATTAGGACTATAGGCATGAGCCACCATGCCTGAGTAATTTTTTTTTTAATCTTTAGTAGAGATGGGGGTTTCACCATGTTGGGCAGGCTGGTCTTGAACTCCCAACCTCAAGGGATCTGCCTGCCTTGGCTTCCCAAAGTGCTGGGATTACAGGCGTGAACCACCATGCCTGGCCTATTTATTTATTTTTTTATAGAGACCAGGTATCACTATGTTGCCCAGGCTGGTCTTGAACTCCTGGGCTCAAGTGATCCTCTTGCCTCAGCCTCCCAAAGTGCTGGGATTACAGGTGTGAGCCACTGTGGCTGGTCAGGAATCAATTAATTAATAAATGTTTTTGTTCAGTGAATATGAGTTCAAATTCCTTCCCTCAAAGAACTTATAGTCTGGTAGGGAACATATGCCATGTAGTCATAAAAATATAACTGATAGTACATGATTAGTGACAAGTGCCAAACGAGTGATTTATACTTTAACCGGTAAAAGAATCCAAAAGATTAATCATCATAGGGAGAAATGATGAGAAGGTTTTATGTCTTGCTCTCCTCATTTTATTGTTATTAAAAATATTTGAACTGTTGAAGAGAAGTTAAGTTAAACCTTTGCTTGTTCTGACTTCCAGCCCAAGTTCCTCTTTTTTTCTCAACAGTATTGTCTTTTCCTCACTCCACTTCCAGTGCCTCATCACCTCCATTAGTGGCAGGTTTCCCTGCTGTTGGTTTATCAACGTGCCCTATCTAGTCTGGTAAAATAAAAATTAGTTAAAAAAAATTTTAGAGACAAGGTTTTGCTCTGTTGCTTAGGCTGAAGTGCAGTGGTACAATCACAGCTCACTGCAGCCTTCACCTCCTGGGCTCAAGAGATCCTCCTATCTCCACCTCCTGAGTAGCTAGGACTACAGGTACACACCACCATGTCTAGCTAATTTTTAAATTTTTTGTAGAGACAAGATCACACTGTGTTGCCCAGGCTGGTCTCGAACTCCTGGCCTCAAGCTATCCTCCTGCCTCTGCCTCCCAAAGTGTTGGGATTAAAAGCATTAGCCACCACCGTGGCCAAAAGTTAGTTTTGATACTCAGATTCTAGCTTGTCCTTTCTCCTTTAGCTAAGTTAAATAAGTGATCATCTTTGCTTCTCTTCTCACAGATGGCCTGTGAGTATCTGTCTGTGGAAGTAATGGAGCGCTGGATTATCAGTAAGTTTAGCGGGATTAGGTGGGAATGGATGAAGCAGCATGTGATATGAAGAACAAGTCCTAAAAGTGTTCCTCTGCACTGTTTTCCCACCTACAGTTGGGTTTCTTCTTTGTCATGGGTGCCTCAACTCCAATACCCAGTGCCAGAAGCTGTGGAAGCTATGTCTGCAGGGCTCCCTGTACATCACCCTCATCCGCGAGGATGTGCTGCAGGTGCACAAAGTCACAGAGGACCTATTTAGCAGTTTGAAAGGGTGAGGAACATGAGAGCCAAACTGATCTTCCTTGAATATTTTTTAGCCCCTCCCAACATCCTTTTTCATTCTCCATGAATGTTCCCAGACACAGGTGGCTAAAATTCATTCTAACTATTGAAGAGGTAGAGATTGAATACCTACTATTAGCTAAGTGCTTCACTGGGTTTTAGGGATACAATAATGAATAAGATAACATGGAGGTTAAGAGCATAGACTCGGAAACAAGACTGCTTGGGTCTACGTACTAGTTGAGTGGCCTTGGGCAAGTTGCTCAAATTTTCCATGCCATTGCCTCAATTTCCTTATCTCTAAAATGTGGATAATGGTAGGTAGTACCTCCGTATCACCTACCTCACAGGGTTGTTGTGAAGAATGAAAGGGTTATTTGTAAAGCAGGTAGAAAAGTTCCTGGTGCATTGTAAGTGCTATGTGCTTGTTGAAGAAAAAAAAGACAGTTTCTGCTCTCAAGGAATTTATAAATTGGGGGGAAATAGACAAATTATTTGATAGAGTAAGAGATTATATGTGTAAACACAAAATACTGTGGACACATTTAGGACACTTAAACTGGCCTTGCAGAATCTGGAGAAACCTGGAGACAGGTAGATCTGAAGACTAAATTGTGTGTGTGTGTGTGTGTGTGTGTGTGTGTGTGTGTTTGAGTAATTGTGTGTGTGTGTATGTGCCTGGGCATTGGGTAGAAAGGTAGGGGAGTTGATTGAGGCAAAGAAAGATATTCTAGGCAGAGTAACTATCAAGACTTTTGAGGTAATGAAGAGCATGGCAAGTTCTGAGAAGTTCATGTAGTTCAATGCATGGGCAGCTGGGTTATAAAAATGAAGATGTTGAGATATGAATTTGGAGAGGTAAATTGGGATGTTGTATGCTTTGCCGTGAGTTCGAATCCATCCCAAAGAGGATGGGGAACTGTTGAGTGATTTCAGACAGGGGAGTGACATGATCATATTTACATTTTAGAAAAGATCATTCTATCTGCATGAAAGAAAAGAAATTAGATGGGCAAAACTAGAGGGAGAGATTAATTAAGTAAATGAGGAGGAATTGAGGATGATATCGAGGTTTCTGGCATGGATATCTGGCATTCCTTAAGATAAGAGAACATGTGTTAAAAGCAAGTTTGTGGGGGAAAGATTGTGTATTTAGTTTTAAACAGTTCAACTTTGAAACATCTGTGGGCCACTGAAGATAGATGTGTTAGGCCTTCCACTTTATGGTTCTGGAACTTGGAAGTGATGTCTGGAGTCAGATAAAGATTGGTGAATTGATAATAAAAGCCAGGAGAGTAGTTGAGATTACTCAGGAGCAAATGTGGAGTGAGAACAGGATGGGATAAAGCTCTGTGTACCTTGATATTTAAGGGCCAGAGTAATCAGTGGGAGATACGGAAAAGAAAAGGGAAAAGAAGCCAACAAAGAAAGCAATTCCTATAAGGAAGGACCAGTGACCTATGTTAGATGATGTTGAGAGATCAAATAAAATAAGAATTGAAAAAATGTTCATTGGATTTGGCTATAAAGTTGGTTTTAGTGCCCTTCTTGTGAACAACTTGAGTGGTGAAGTTGAAAGCTGAGTTGCAAGGAGTTGAAGAGCAGATGAGAGATATGGAATTTAATAAACAACTCTTTTAAAGTTTGACTATAAAGGGAAGAGTAGCGAGAGCTAAAATGAGAAGGAGAAATGGGATTAAGGAAAGGGTCAAAATACCTATATCATTTTTTTCTGGTTGCAAATAGAACATCCAGAAATATAAAAAATGAAAAGTGGAAGTTAGCTATACTATCACCTTCCAGAATAGTTTGTTGTGCATCCTCCAGATGTGTGTCTGCATGTGCGTGTCTGTGTGTGTGTGTACAAACACATAAAGGTGGCATGTATTTTCAACCTTATGAAAGTAATTTTTAAAAGCAATGGATCCACACTCTACATTATGTTTTATGGTTTGCTTAAAAAAACTTACTATGTTTTGGATATCTTTGACTATTTGTCTATAGAGACTTATTATTATTTTTGAGATGGAGTTTTGCTCTTGTTGCCCAGGCTGGAGTGCAATGGCGCGATCTCGGCTCACTGCAACCTCCGCCTCCCAGGTTCAAGTGATTCTCCTACCTCAGCCTCCTGAGTAGCTGGGATTACAGGCATGTGCCACCACACCTGGCTAATTTTGTATTTTTAGTAGAGATGGGGCTTCTCCATGTTGGTCAGGCTCGTCTTGAACTCCTGACCTTAGGTGATCTGCCTGCCTCTGCCTCCCAAAGTGTTGGGATTATAGGCGTGAGCCACCACTCCCGGCCTTTATTATTATTTTTAACAGTTGAATAATATTACATTATGTGGTTGTAACATAATTATTTACCTGATCCTCTATTGATGGATAAACTGTTTCCATTTTTTAAAGTCAATATAAACAATGCTATAATGAAGGTTCTTAGATACATATTTTTGTGAATCTGTGAATATTTCTTTTCTTTTCTTTTTTTTTTAATTGAGATGGAGTTTTGCTCTTGTTGCCTAGACTGGAGTGCAATGGTGTAGTCTCAGTTCACTGGAAACTCCACTTCCCGGCTTCAAGTGATTCTCCTGCCTCAGCCTCCCAAGTAGCTGGGATTACAGGCATGTGCCACCATGCCCAGCTAATATTTTGTGTTTTAAGTAGAGACAGTTTTACCATGTTGACCAGGCTGGTCTTGAACTCCTGACCTCGGGTGATTCACCCACCTTGGCCTCCCAAAGTGCTGGGATTACAAGCGTGATCCACTGTGCCCAGCCTTGATGTGTGAATACTTCTATAGGATAAATTCTTAGAAGTGAAATTGCTGAAAGGTATGTACCTTTAAAATTTTAATAGCTCTAACCAATAACTGTTTACTGTCTAAACAGTTATTATCAAGAGTATTATCTCCCAGTATCAAGTGAGAATACTGATTTCTCACACTCTCAGCAACTGAGTATCATCATTAAAAAACACTGCCAGAGTTGGCTGGGTATGGTGGCTCATACCTGTAATCCCAGCACTTTGGGAGGCTGAGGCTGGCGGATCATGAGGTCAGGAGATCAAGACCATCCTGGCCAACATGGTGAAACCCTATCTCTACTAAAATACAAAAAAAATTAGCTGGGCGTGGCAGCATGTGCCTGTAGTCCCAGATAGTTGGGAGGCTGAGGCTGGGGAATCACTTGAACTGGGAGGCAGAGGTTGCAGTGAGCCAAGATCAGGCCACAGCACTCCAACCTGGGCGACAGAGCAAGACTCCGTCTCAAAACCAAAACCAAAACCAAAATCAAAAACCAAACCAAAACCAAAAACAATCCCCCAACAAACAAACAACATTGCCAGAGTTAAGAAAGAGTAAACCTAAGATAAATAATTAGAAGTTGCAGGAGGTGGATTTGGGCATATGTATGAGAAACTTTCTTGTGATTACTGCTTCTGAGGAATGGAAGGGATGTTTAAGGCTGTTCTGTTCTCCATCACTAAGAACTGCAACTAACTTGTATGATTTATAGTTCAGGGAGTTCTTTGACATAAATGATCTAATTTATCTTCATGCTAATTCAAGAATAAGAATGAATATCTTTTTTTATAAATGAGAAAATGGAGGCTCAATCTCAGTGTCACTCAGTTAATAAGAGGTGAAATTAGGACACAATTTCAGGTTTTTGGACTCTGAATCTTTTCTCTTTCCACTGTACTATGCAGAGATTGAACTAATTATCCAACAGGATTGCAGTAGAGTTGAATCCTGACTTGATTAAGATACTTTCCAACTCCAAACATCTTTCGTTTTGTGCTAGTTCAATAAAGGAGTGATTTGGAGAGGGGAAATGAGGGGTGATGAAGCCCCATTAATGTGGTGGCAATAGTGACACAGGACAAGAGAAGACAGATATAAGGAACATGGAGAGGAAAGAGTCGCAGATAATGCTGGGATTCTGAGCCTGGGTCACTAGGAGAAAAGAAGAGATGTGGTTAGGAGAGTCAAATATTGCAGAAAATTAAAAGCAATGAAAAGTCCTTCTAATTTGGTGATTCAGAAGTTCACATTGACCTTAGAGATAGCAGTTTGCTTAGTGCTGAAGGCTTTGTGGGATTCAAAGGTCAGCGAGAGGTGAGGAAGTAAAGAGAGTTTAAGTGTCTCTTTGGAGAATTTTGGTGGTATGGGAAAATAAGCAAAGTTCAGTGATTGTCAGGGTCAAGCAAGGGTCTTCGTAGAATAAGGGAGGTTTTGAACTTGTTTGTTGGGAGAGGAGTTTCAGCCAGTGGAGAAGGAGAGATGAAGTATCAAAAAGATAACCAACAAAGGGAAATTCTAAAAGGAAGTTGGTGGGAATGGGAGCTAAGGTAGAGCCTGAGTAACTACTTTTACTTGAGAGCAGGGCCTGTGTTATATTTAGACACTGCTCCATTTATCCCCTCAAACCTGGAAGAGTTCCTTGATTTGAAGGAGTCAAGGCAGGAGCACAGGAAGAGAAGTCTAGCCCCAGCTTTGCCATTAAAGCCCCATGTGACCTTGACAAGTCATTCCCCTTCCTTGGGTATTATTTTCAGTATCTGTAAAATTAGGAGTAGAGTTGACTGATCTCTAAGCTGCGAGTCTTTTATTAATAGGCCAGGGTGAGAAACAGGGTTTGAAAAGACCCTGCCTGTGAGCGCTGCCCATGTTCCCATCAGGCTGAAGACTGGACACTCGCGACTGGGAAGGTGAGGCTAGGGCCCTAATGGGTAGTATGGTCAACCCTACTGTGCTTGTGTCAATCCTCAGGTATGGCAAGCGAGTGGCAGACATAAAGGAGAGCAAGGAACATGTAATCGCAAACAGGTAAAGGGTGGCGAATACACTCTCTGAGAACGGATGGAATAGGAATCTCTTCTCACTTTTGTTCTCACCTAGGCTATCTTTAGTTTCTGTACAGCTTTATTGCCTCAACCCAACTTGCTGCTGTCCCATCAATTCTTTTTTCTTTTCTTTTCCCTCCCTCCCTTCCTTCCTCTCTCTCTCCCTTTATCCTTTTCTCTCTTTCTCTTTCTCTCTTTCTTTCCTTTCTTTCTTTCAAGTCTCACTCTGTTGCCCAGGCTGGAGCACTGTGGTGTGATCTCGGCTCACTGCAACCTCCACCTCCCAGGTTCAAGTGATTCTCATGCCTCAGCCTTCTGAGTAGCTGGGATTACAGGCACCTGCCACCATGCTCGGCTAATTTTTCTGTTTTTACTAGAGACGGGGTTTCGCTATGTTGGCCAGGGTGGTCTCGAACTCCGGACCTCAGATGATCTGCCCACCTCAGCCTCCCAAAGTGCTGGGATTGCAGGCATGAGCCATCACTCCCGGCCCTTTTTTCTTTTTAAACTAAGTCTAACTTGAGCATTTAACCTTCCTTCTGCCTGATGCCCCTTCCTAAATATAGCTTTCTTCTGCGCTGCCTGTGGAGGGTTTTTAAGTGTGGGAGAGGTAATAGTTATGCTCCCCTTTTCTTCCTTAGTGGCCAGTTTCACTGTCAACGGCGGCAGTTTCTGCGGATGGCAGTGAAGGAGCTGGAGAGTGTGTTGGCTGATGAACCGGGACTACTGGGTCCCAAGGCAAGAAGAAGAAAGTTGGGAGGGGGATGATGGCCGGCGATAAGAGACTGGTAGCCACATGGCATTCATGAGATTTTGCCTTTCTGAGTCTTTTGTGATCCATTTGTATGTATATATGCTGATTCCCTTGAATCTTCTTGGAGTATCCCAAAACTTCTTATATCTCTTTTTTTGGCACTATACAGAGTATGTCCTGTGTTATAGCTACTTGTATACTTGTCTTTTCCTCTATCTGAGTGTTAACTAATTGGAGACAGAACTTTTTTTTTTTCTTTAAACCACATAAATACCCAGTAGATATTTCTAGAACTTAATTTGATAGGGAGAGAAGGGTACTAATTGTGAGCTGGTGTCAACTGTGTACCTGTCTGATTCTGTGTCATATAGCTGAGGTTTTTTGGTGAGTCTGAATGTTTGTTACTGGACACTGTGGTGGCTACACAATGACATCCATATGTATATTATCATGCTAGTTTTCTCTGCGCTTTGAGATCTATTTCTAAAGTTGAAAATTCTAATAGTCTCTGTCCTCTCCGTAGGCTCTTTTTGCTTTCATGGCCCTGTCCTTCATTCGTGATGAGGTCACCTGGCTGGTTCGCCACACAGAGAATGTCACCAAGACAAAGACACCTGAGGACTACGCTGACTCGTTAGTACTTGACATGACTAAGAACCTTGTCCTTAGATGGACTGGGGACAGGGAGGGATCAAATAACCTCAGGAGGTCTCAGTTTCTGCCCTGTTCTCACTGTGTTTGTCTCAATTGATATTTCTAGTCTCATTCATCTCTGTTCTCATCCTCAACTTTATAGGAGCATTGCAGAGCTACTTTTCTTGTTGGAGGAGATTAGGTCTCTGGTCCGAAGACACATCAAAGTGATACAGCAATACCACCTTCAGTACTTGGCAAGATTTGATGCTCTTGTGCTCAGTGACATCATTCAGGTATGATGTTTAATTGATTATACTTTGGAAATTCC
This sequence comes from Cebus imitator, assembly GCF_001604975.1. NCBI lineage: Eukaryota > Metazoa > Chordata > Mammalia > Primates > Cebidae > Cebus > Cebus imitator. Next base: position 2,143,323 of record NW_016107600.1, read on the forward strand.
AGGGTGATCCCTGCTGATTTTCCTGTTGAAACCCCTCTGGCTGAATGTCATGCTCTGTAAGTTGGGTGTCAGAAAGTCCAATCTGCCCCTTTTTATTTGTTAAATGAAAAATAAAAGATTAAAAATCTCAGCAGTCTTTTTATTTTTCCTACTAACTGAAACCACGTAGAAGTAGGAGAGAAAAATAAGGGGAAACTGGGTGTTAGAATGGCAGGGAACTCGGGAAGTTTCCTCCATCTCTTGCTTGGCCTTTTCTCTCTGTTTTTGGCACTTAGCAATTCTTTCCACCTTCATATGCTGACTCAGCCTCATGGTCCTAGCGAAACTATGCCCATTTGATGGTAACTGCAGCTCCTCTTTCAGAACTTGTCTGTGTGTCCAGAGGAGGAGTCCATCATCATGTCCTCATTCGTCAGTACCCTCTCCTCTCTGAATCTCAAACAAGGTAACTGGAGAGAGGTTTGGGGGCAGGGTGTATGTGAGGATGAACATCTTTTATCTGGAAATATTGATCTTTGAGTCAGGAAGTAGGACAAGATGTCTTTGAAGAAGATCTACCAGTTGGATATTGATGTGCTGTTTATGGTTTCCTTTCATGCTTGCTTCTGTTGTCTTGCAGTTGATAATGGAGAGAAGTTTGAATTCTCAGGATTGAGGCTGGACTGGTTCCGCCTACAGGTAATGATCTATTCCTGTTAATGATTCCCATCCTCAGACTCTTCCTCCCCAACAATCCCTTCTGTTTTTTATCTCCTAAATTTGCTTTGTGGAGTGAGTCAATTTTGAAAACTGCTGATTGGGCAAGACATACCCAGGCCAAACTGTAATTCCAAGGCTGGGGGCCCTTTTCATTCATCTTGTTTTTCTCCACCCTTTCCCAACTCCAACCGCAGGCATACACTAGTGTGGCTAAGGCCCCCCTGCACCTGCACGAGAACGCTGACTTAGCCAAGGTGATGAACCTCATTGTCTTTCACTCCCGAATGCTGGACTCAGTAGAAAAACTGTTGGTGGAGACTTCTGATCTGTCTACTTTCTGGTATGTCTTGGTTCAGAGTTCTTTTTAAAAAGTTTTATTGTTTTCTGTTTTTTCTCCATTATGCCACTTACTTCAAGGAATTTTTTTTTTTTTTTTTTAGCATGCTATCTGTGTCTTGTTTTCCTAATTCA
>NW_016107600.1:2144513-2170659 GCF_001604975.1 Cebus imitator
TTTTTAAGAGACAGGTCTCACTATGTTGCCCAGGCTGGTCTTGAACTCCTGGCCTCAAGCATTCCTCACATCTCAGCCTCTTGAGTAGCTGGGATTACAGGCGAGAGCCACCAAGCTCTGAACTAGAGCTCTTTATAAATTCACTTGCTCTCTTGCCTGGCCTCTGTGGAGGCTTGTAATTCCCCTAGATAATCGGAAAGTGTTATTTTCTTTGGGATCCCCTTAAGATGCTCAAACTCCACAGCTCACTTGTGTCAGCTTTTTGCCAGTAATCCTAAGTGATAGGAATTTAAAGTTGATTCCCTTTCATTCTGTATTCCCGTTTGTTTTTTTATGGAAAACTATTCAGATTTTATACAGCCTTCTCTTCTCTAGGTTAATTAACCCATATGTCTAGTTTCAATCTCCTCTCTTTGGAAATGTCTTCAGTTTTTTTTTTTTTTTTTTTAACTCTAGGAATATTGTGCTTTAAAAGAGACATGAAAAACTGCATTTTAGTGGACAGAAGTGAAAATAATTGAAAGGGCTAGAGAATAGGCCCATAGTAAAACACTGAATATCCCATAAAAACTAGAAACAAGCTATCTGTGAAAATGTTTTATGATGTGTGGATTCATCTCACAGAATTAAACTTTATTTGGATTCAGCAGGTTGGAAACACTCTTTTTGTAGAATCTACGAATGGACAATCATAGGAATGGACAATTTGGAGAATGAGCATTAGTTTGTCTTCCTTAGACCGCACTTGACGTTTTTAGGTGACCCCTGTTGTGCATAACTCCACCCTTTGAAGGATCAAACAAACAAATGAAAACATAGTGTGTTGTCTCTGCTTTCTGCAAGCAATATAGGTGGGGAGATATAATTCCCATATGTGAAAAGGACATCAGCATAATACTTGCAAGTGTAAGGAAGTGTAAAAGAGTACATGAAGTTGCGAGGATGTGGGTTAAGGAAAGATCTGTCTGAGGGGATTAATTTGAGAAGATTTTCTGGAGACTGAGTATTACATTTTGGGAGGAATGTGAATTAACACTACTGAAGGACTTCTAAATTAGGGGGAATGGCCCAAATCATGCCAAGGTTCTAAGGGAGGAATAGTACATTTTGTGCAAGGAAAGGAAAGAAGAATATCATTAAACTTGCCTGGGGTCCTTTATAAAAGCCTGGAAGGGTTAAGTTTCTTGGGTTCCCTTCTATCTTAAGGGACCAGCACTTATACTCTATTTCTTTTTATTTTCACTCACCACTTTACTAACAAGGACTAAGCTCTGATTTAAAGTTTTCCTTCTCATTTCTCCGCAGCTTTCACCTCCGTATCTTTGAGAAGATGTTTGCTATGACCTTGGAGGAACCTACCATGTTGCGTTATGCCATTGCTTTCCCCCTGATTTGTGCTCACTTTGTCCACTGCACTCATGAGATGTGCCCAGAGGAGGTAGGCATCCTGAACTCCAGACCCCGTCATCTTTCTAGCCACATCTCATCTTTGTCACCCAAAGCACAATTCCAAGGATAGATTTTGGTCCCAGAAAGGGTATAAACATAATGTATGCTATGGGTCCCTAAATATCTCAGCTCAATGTAGAATCTATCCTCTCTCTGGGCCTCAGTTTCTTCTTCTGTAGGAATGGGTAGGAATCTTCCGTAAGCTTCAGGCAAGGGATGAGGGCAGTATTGTGAGGAAGAAGTGGCCGTCCTGGTGATGGCGATCTCTTCTTTGGTCCCTCTTTCCCATAGTACACCCACCTGAAGAACCATGGTCTTCACCACTGCAACTCCTTCCTGGAAGAGTTGGCCAAGCAGACCAGCAACTGCGTCCTGGAGATCTGTGCTGAGCAGCGAAACCTAAGCGAGCAGGTAGGCTCAGCCCTCTCTGTTTCACCCTCCCCTCTGCCAGCCCGCAGTGCCTTCCCTTCTAGCTAACTTTATTTCCCTCTCAGAGGCCAAGCTCAGTAGCTCCTTCTCGCAAGTAGGGCTAGGGCCTTTGTGTACTTGAGTTGATGGCAGAATTCTTTGCTTAGTTTAGTCCCTTCAGTCTTTCCTCCCTTAGGACTGGATAGAGGTGTCTAAAAATACTCTTCTTTGAACAGCTGCACTCCAACAAAATCTGCTCTCACTTGAAGGGTTCTGAGAGATGAGTTAACTTTCTAATTTACTTCTCCTCCTGTCTTTGCCCTGTGTACACATACTAAGGACAGTGGCCCCCAGGTCACCTGTCTTGTCTCATCTTTCTGTCTATCTGTATCCTAATCTGTGGCTGTCTAGACATTTTGGGGCATCTCTTCCGTGTTTATCCTCAAGGCTGCTTTCTTGCCTCCTTCTTATTATTTTCCCCCTCTCCTTCCTTGACTGACTTTTAGCACCTCATCATAATTAGTTCAACTTAAATTTCAGAAAATTTGAAAATGAGAAACTTGTTTTGCTGTTGCCCTGGAGTCTTTTGGGTTTCCCAGACTACCCACCTTTCCTGGGTTTGAGTCAGGCTTGGTAAAGGGAAGTTGTGTGTGTGTGTGTGTGTGTGTGTGTGTGTGTGTGTGTGTACAGATGCACAGTTACATTATTACTTAACCTTTTTATTTTTCATATGCAAATTACACACAATGGGGATAAAAATACTTTCTTCATAGAAGTGTCATAAGGATTAAATCGAATACATTTAATATTTGATATATAGCACTTAAGAAATGTTACCTGTTATATTTGTTGTTACTTACTGGGCACAAAGCCCTGTGCTGGGTTTTTGGGTTGGGACCCAGAAGGAAGGTACACAATTCCTGCCCTTGGGTAATGTCCCAGTTTAATAGAGAAAGGAATATACCTATATTTAAAAGAAAATTAAATAATTAATGCAGCAAAGATATGCAAATGAGTATAATTGCAGGCATATTCATCACTCAGTATGCTTCATCTTAGCTAAAAGGCTGAGAAATCCAAGAAGAGATCATCAGTCAATATGAGTGACTACCACATGCAAGAACACTGCTGCAGAGATTTGCTCAGTGCTGTCTCAGGGATGACTAAAACATGATATGAATAATTTTCACACATACTAGAACTTTTGCAACTAAATGAGTATTGGCTTTCTAAAGTTAACATTCTGAGTAAATAATTAGTGTTACTGCCATTACAAATGGAATTACATATTTTGGAACTGCTTTTAGAATCTGCTACAGACGCATAATCTTTTGCATAATCTCAGGGTTGACATATCCTTTTCCATCGAGGTGGACTTGATTTTTTTTGAAACAGCCAAGAGTTTGGATTTAAAAAAAGAAGGTGTGACTATAAAGTAACAAAACTGGTTTTTTTTGTGTGGCTCTTATTCTGCTCTCAGAATAATTTCAACCGAGGAGTTTCCAGACGTGGCCTGCTCATGCTCAGCAGCTCTGGTATAAATGGAAAGAATTCCAGTTACCTTGAAGGAGGGGGCTGACTGGGATGCCAGGTTGATGTTTAAGCTAATTAGCAAGAAATATGATATTTTTAAAAAGTGGAAAGACAGTGCTGGCAACACTGTGAACTCCGAATCTTTGGAGGATTGTGGTGATGTGGGTAATTGTCTCATCAGATGGAATAGGAAAGGATGTGGCACGTGAGATGATTGTTCCATCTAGAAAAAAAGTAACTTTTCCTATCTTGGAAGACCCTGCAGAGCACAATTGAATGGGACTTTCAGCTCTTATTATTTATAATTGAGTTTTTCCATGAAGAAAGGCTCTCTCAGGATGTGGGCATGGGAGTGAGGCTCTGATCCCTGAACGACACTGCTGTCTTGAGATTTTGAGCCTATACATGCCGAGATATTTTTGAAAACTGAAAGAGGTGAGCACATTCTGAATAGGACCCCATTAGAGAAAGAGATGCATGGAAGGAAAGAGAGAGGAAGGCAGAAAGATAAAATAACAGACAACAATGTACAACAGCCTTTTTATGACTGTCAGATGCAGTTTTAGCAACAAATCTCATTTCTCTATTTACCTGTGTTTGTTTCTGAAGCTTCTACCTAAGCACTGTGCCACTACAATTAGCAAGGCCAAGAACAAGAAAACCATGAAGCAGAGGCAGACTCCCAGAAAAGGAGAGCCTGAGAGGGACAAGCCAGGAGCTGAGAGTCACCGGAAGAACCGCAGCATTGTCACCAAGTAAGGATCTGTCTGGGCCTTCGATGGCCAACTGGGTACTGCATCAAAGAAGGCAGAAGAGGAAAGAGGGAGGGTGACACAGAAAAAAGAAGCGCACAAGTCGTGGTGGGAATGAGGGGTATGGAAAAGCACTTAAATGTGAATTTTCTACTTTGCCTTTGAAGTCTGCATCAGCGTATACACTTCTAGGCTGAGTATACCTAGAAGATGGGTCATGGGCCCAACACATCCTTCCTAGACATTAGCAGACAGTGCCAGACCTGTAATCCAGGCTTATTTTACTTTCTAGCATGGACAAGCTACACCTAAACTTGACAGAATTGGCACTGACAATGAATCACGTATTCAGTTTCTCTGTGTTTGGACATACTATCTTCCCTTCTGAGTACCTCAGCAGCCACCTGGAGGCCAGACTCAACAGGTATCACTCTTTCCTTGTCGTCTGCTTGGATGGCCGTCCTCATACCATAGCATGTACCTCTGCATATAGTATGGTAGTCCTCAAAGCTGGGTCCAGTTACATTCGTCCTGGTGGTCATGCCACAGTGGAGATTCCGATGCAGTCAGTCTAGCACAGGTCCCAAGCATCTCTGTTAAAGGCAAACAGAAGGAATCCCAAACCTCTATAGGTGGTTTTGATGAATACCTAAAATTGAAACCACTGGTTTAGTAGAATGAGCAGGGCCTTTGCAGTGAGCAGAACTGTGTTGACAACCTGGTCCTTAGCTAAGACATTGGAGCAGATCATTCAACTTATTTGAGCCAGTTTCCTTCCTTGTAAAGTAAGAATAACGGCATTTACCTTACTTACGGATAATTGAGAATTACTCATAATTGAGAATTGGTAGAGAATTAGTAATGAGTGCAAAGCTCCTGACATATATTAGGCTTTAATAAAATATACCCCTTTCCTCCACTTTGCCTCTCACTCCATTGCCCTGTAAAGTAGGAGGCACACCCCTTGCGCTGGAATTGGACATTACAGTCAACAAGTAGGCGAATGGGAGGAAGAATTGTTATGAATAATCTTCAACTCCTCTGTGTTTTGTTTTGGAGTATGTAGCTTATTCATTCATTCAACAAATATTTATTGAACACCTGCTGTGTGTCAGGAGTATTCTAAAAACTGTTTATATAGCAATATATGAAACAAATAAAAACCTCTGCCTCCATGCTTACTTCTAGTGGGGAAGATAGATAAACAAAATAAGAAAGTAGAATACGTAGTAGATTCAATAGTGATAAGGGCTAAGCAGAAAAATAAAGCAGGAAAGGGAGACAGGAAGTTTGTGTGATGGTAGCTGGGGGGCCGTGGCGGAAGTGGGTGTTGCAGCTTTAGATACCGTGGCCAAGAAAGGCCTCCTTGACAAAGTAACATTTGAGTAAACCTGTGAGGAAACCAAGAAAGCCAGGCATGTGACTGTTGGGAAAGAGCATTCTAGGCAGAGGAAGCAGCAAGTCCAAAGGCTCTGAGGTTTGAACATGCCTTCTTGGTTCAAGGGACACAGAGGAAGACAGTGTGGCTGCAGCCCTATGAGCCTGGGAGAGACTGGGAGGATGTGACATTAGGGAGGTCAGAAAAGTGGCAGATGGTGTATGTGCTTATATGTCATTATAAAGACTTTGGCTTTTATTTTGAGTGAGATGGGAGATGGGGAACCTTGGTAGGTTTTGTACAAAGGTATAACAATTAGACTTGACTCAATATTGTACTCTGGCTACTTTAGCAGGGACAAGGACAGAAGCAGGGAAACCAGTTATGAGTCTATGTTTTGATTATAGGAGAGGCAAATTTATTTTTCAACTAGGTTTTTGCTCAGGTGAAATTAGTTTGTTTTCATTATGTATCCATGAACTATATGGAAGAAAGTGTCTCAGTTGCATACATGATGTCAGGAAGAATGACAGTGTGATAATGGCCCATGTGCAAGCCTTCAGACGCTGCTGGTGAGTTCCAGGCCCTGAAGCAGCATGCGTGTGATATTCAAGTTTTACCCAAATCATCTCTGATACTTGCTTCACTGACATCTTGCTCCCAAAGACCTAAAGTTGGCCTAGAGATTTGGCCACTGTTAACTCTAAATTAGATTAGTCTTGCCCTTAGTCTGTCCCTTCTGTATTATTTTCCCTCAAGTGGTACTTGAGAGTCCTTTTTCCTTTCATCTGTAAAGCAGACCGGCTCCCTTTTTCCCATCCTCTCCCCTGCCATAAGCATTTTGCCAAAAACACAAAACAAACAAAAAACTCAAACGTCTGTGGCTTTAGGAAGACTGGGATCAACTCATTGATACTGAGGTGTAAATAACTGACAATGTCTATCCCTTTCCTCTGTGGTTTACATTTTAACAAGGAAAAAAGTCCTTAGTCAGAAGACTAACTCTAATTGTGAAATCTCAGATACCTGGGGAAGGTATTTTGAAAGGGGTTGGGGGTCCAGTGGTGAGGGATCTTACCGGTGTGCCCCTACAATAATATAGTGTGGATAGTTATTCTACCCTTTCTTTTTTTTAAATTAAATTTAATTTTTTTTTAAATTTTTAAACATTTTTTTAAGAAAAGACGGCGTTTCACTATGTTGGCCAGGGTGGTCTTGATCTCTTGACCTCGTGATCCACCTGCCTCAGCCTCCCAAAGTGCTGGGATTACAGGCATGAGCCACCACACCCGGCCTATTCTACCCTTTCTAAAGTTGGCTATAGCTGCATGCTAGCCACGCACAATCTCCATTTAGCCCTGGCACACTGTGGTTACTCAGGATTATACTATACTTCCAAGGATTCCTTCCTTCCTTCCTTCTTTCTCTCTCTCTCTTTCTCTTTCCTCCTTTCTTTCCGAAGTCTCACTCTGTCACCCAGGCTAGAGTGCAGTAGCATGCTCTCAGATCACTGCAAGCTCCACCTCCAGGTTCAAGTGATTCTCCTGCCTCAGCCTCCTGAGTAACTGGGACTACAGGTGCCCACCACCATGCCCAGATAATTTTTGTATTTTTAGTAGAGACGGGGTTTCACCATATTGGCCAGCCTGGTCCCGAACTCCTAATCTTGTGATACGCCCACCTTGGTCTCTCAAAGTCCTGGAATCACAAGCATGAGCCACTGAGCCTGGCCACTTGCAAGGATTTCTAAGCATGTTTTTCCATTTCTGACAGTGATTGGAACTAATTTTTTTCAAGGAGAAAAGATAAATACTGGCACTGAGAATACAAAAGGTGTGAACTCTCAGGTGGAGTTAGATGGAATTAGAGAGCCCAGGTCTTCTACTACCTGACATAATTTCTCCAGAGGAGGAAGAAAAGCTTAGTAATTAGGGATCAAATGCTATTGGAATCAATTCCCAGCACTGCCACTTCCAGCCGTGTCTTCATTGTGGTCTTCTAATGAGTTATTATTTCTGTGTCTCAGTTTCCTCATCTATAAAAATGAGGATAATAACTGTCCCTAGCTTATTAGGTTGCTATGAGGTTTAAATGAGATTATATGTGTAGTAAAATCCTAGCACAGCACCTGGAACACAATATACACTCAACAGTTGTGACCGTATTTATCATTATGATTGTAATTATAATTTTTTAAATCCCCTAGAGCCATTGTGTGGCTGGCTGGCTACAATGCCACGACCCAGGAGATTGTACGCCCTTCTGAGCTGTTGGCAGGAGTGAAGGCATACATTGGTTTCATACAGTCACTGGCCCAGTTTTTGGGTGCAGATGCTTCCAGAGTCATCCGCAACGCCCTCCTGCAGCAGACACAACCACTGGATTCCTGTGGGGGGCAGACGATCACCACTCTCTACACAAACTGGTCAGTGTTGCTTATGCTTTCCCACCGCCTGGCTTTGTGTTGGCACTTTTCCCTTTACAAAGTAGGATCTCAGGGCCCAAGCATTTTAGCTCCCAGCGTCACAGCCCCCCACATGGAGGGTTGCTGCTTCTTGAGAAATGGAGCAATAACCTGGGACAAACGCAGATCTCCTGCTGTCCACCACCAAGTTTCCTTCTCACCTTCACTGGACCATCCGTTGGCCTGCCCTGCAGTTATGTCACCTTTTTCCTCCAATATCCAGTTCTTAACCTTTCTTTTTTGGATTCTTACTGTTTCAATTTCAAATGATCTCTCTTCCTCATTCCAAAGTTCTCTTATTTATCTTTTTGCCCTCACTTCTCCTTTTGAAAACCATTCTGCCTACTACTATCTCTCTGGAACGTCTCCTCATCCTCTTAATAGAGAAGGGGGCCTTCTTCCTCAAACTGAAGATGGGAATCAGCACTGTTTCCTTTGAGATGTTAAGGAATGGAAAGGATCTGGAGTCCTACCTCCCCAAGCCACTGGGTGGCGCTCTTAATCCAGAATTAGCTCAGTAGGAGCTGGGCTGCAAGGAAGAACCCCCCCCAGAGCAGGGGAAACAAAGTTTGCAAACACAAATGCCAACTGGGGCTGGGCAGGAAAGGTAAATGGATGCGCCACGTGGGGCAGACAGAGACTTTGAGGAGTTGGAGAGGGAATACCCCTCTAAAGGGAACAGCCACACTTAGCTCCACCTGATTGTTGCCCTACTAAATTCTTTTTTTTTTTTTTTTTTAGACGGAGTTTCGCTCTCGTTACCCAGGCTGGAGTGCAATGGCGCGATCTCGGCTCACTGCAACCTCCGCCTCCTGGGTTCAGGCAATTCTCCTGCCTCAGCCTCCTGAGTAGCTGGGATTACAGGCATGCACCACCATGCCCAGCTAATTTTTTGTATTTTTAGTAGAGATGGGGTTTCACCATGTTGACCAGGATGGTCTCCATCTCTTGACCTCGTGATCCACCCGCCTCGGCCTCCCAAAGTGCTGGGATTACAGGCTTGAGCCACCGTGCCCGGCCTCCTACTAAATTCTTATTTTTTATTTAAAAACCTGTTTCAAAATTTTGACAAAGAATTTTCCGTAGGCTCCAGAGAAGGCAGTTCAGCCCCTTTCCCCCTGTAAGTCATTTCAGAATAAATTCAAAGGAAAAGAAAGGCCCAGGAGCAGTGGCTCACACCTATAATCCCAGCACTTTGGGAGGCCGAGGTGGGCAGATCATGAGGTCAGGAGTTCGAGACCAGCCTGGCCAATATGGTGAAACCCTGTCTCTACTAAAAATACAAAAATTAGCTGGGCGTCGTGGCACATGCCTATAATCCCAGCTACTTGGGAGGCTGAGGCAGGAGACTCGCTTGAACCTGGGAGGCAGAGGTTGTAGTGAGCTGAGATCACACCACTGCACTCTAGCCTGGGTGACAGAGTGAGACTCCATCTCAAAAAAAAAAAAAAAAAAAAAAAAAAAAAAAAAAAGTTCGACTGGGTTTGACTCATGGTTAGCTTGTAATGTCTATTAGATACAGACCCAGATCAAGTGCCTAGGAGAGGTGGGTTGGTCGAGCTCTCCTCTACCCACATTGGCTAGACCCCAGCTCCCTTAAGTTTGCCCAGAGGTCAGGAGGAAATATTTGGAGACTGATGACCTGTGTGCACAGGGTATCTCTTTGCCCAGGAGGTTTGAGAGTATATTTCAAAGGAGCCTAATTAGGTAGTGACTTTTTTTCTTGCCAGGTTGAGCCTGTCTTACCTGCTGGAGGGTAAGGGTGAGGGAATACAACTGTTGGAAAAGAGCAGTGGCTGAGGGCGGGGAGTGCGTGCTATTGCATTTGACAGTGTAGCAAAATATCCTGCAGGTTAGAGGCGACGTGGAATTACAGTCCTGCCAGTTGTTTTTGATCCAACAGCTCGGGGTGTTAATTGGAACATCGTACTATCTTCTTTAAGCTTCTTCTCCCTCCCCGTCTTTCACAGAGTTTTTCTTTCTGAGCTCAGTGGTAGTAGTAGGGGGTGGTGGGAGGGAGAAGGGATTGGACCCTAATCTGTGCTTTCTTGGCCAACCCTGTAGGTACCTGGAAAGTCTGCTTAGACAGGCAAGCAGTGGGACCATCATCCTCTCCCCAGCCATGCAGGCCTTCGTCAGCCTGCCCAGAGAAGGGGAGCAGAACTTCAATGCAGAGGAGTTCTCTGACATCTCTGGTGAGCCCAGGGCCTGGTCTTCTTGTCAAGGAGCTGAGCCCTTCCTTCAATGCACAGAGAATAAAAAACTAGGACATATATTTAGGTTGGTGTGAAAGTAACTGCAGGTTTTGCAATGAAAAGTAATTGCAAAAACTGGAATTACTTTTGCACCAAACTAATAGTAAAGGGTAAGGGATAAAGTGTAAGGAGGACATTCTCCTGTTTGGAATTATTAAACAGTGGTCTGCTGTCATGGCATCTTCTTCTTTAGGGATACATTTTAGAGTCTTAGCCAGTGTTTGGATTGCTGATGTTTAATAATAACGATGATGAGATGATACATGGCATTTATTGTGGGCTAAGTTCTAAGGGTTTATACATATTAACTCACTTAATCCTCACAACTGCCTTGAGGTATGATAGATACACTCATTCCCATTTTTCAGATGAGGACACTGGGACACAGAGAGTTTAAGGAACTTGCCTAAGGCCACACACTCATAAATGGTAGGACTGGGAGTTCAACTCCAGGCAGTCAAGCTCCAGGACCTGGGGGCTCGAGCACTATTCAGTGCTGCCTTCCAGTGTCTAGAAGTGGGAGGCAGGTAAGGAATGTGTAGTGAATGAGTTGGGAAACCGTTCCCTTTCAAAAGAGGGTTTGAAACCATACAGATCCTTTTTAATAGATTTGTTTTTACCAACTAATTCATGAACAATCCTACTTCTTTCTCCTTCCTCTCACCTCCATATAAATCAGGGATGCTGCATAGTATTTGGGACAGGTAGAAGATGTTCCAGTGACCCTGTCCTCGCCAGTCCTCTTCTTTGGGGGTGCTAAGAAAGCCAGAGTACACAGTTCTGTTTTCCAGTTCTGCGTCCTTAGCATCATCCTGCCTCCACCAGCAGGCTGACCCTACGCTTTACCTGCTGCAGGTTTCAGATGTCCCCTTCTCATCAATTCTACCCACAAACTGTAGGCAGCCTCTAAAATCAGCTTTAGGTCTTGCTGACAAATGACAAGCAGCAGGAGGTGATGCTGATTCCCCTTCTACCACCCCCACCCCAATTTCCCTGGGTTGCCATAGTGATGGGGCAATGCTATTACAAAAATAGATAGATGGAAAGAGAAGGATGCCCTAGGGTTGCTAGCTGGGGGTAGAGAAGGCTGGAGTAAGGAGCTTTGACAGATCCAAACTGGTGGATCAGTGTTTCTCCTGTCCGTCCGCTCCAGTGAGGGTGATTCGGCTCCTCTTCCTCTCTGTCAGCCATTGTAGCATTATCCAAGTTGATAGGTCAGGAAATACTTCCATAGCTCTCAGCTCAGTTCTTTCTATTAAAACAGTTGACTCAGGCCAAGCGCAGTGGCTCACGCATGTAATCCCAGCACTTTGGGAGGCCGAGGCGGGTGGATCACAGGGTCAAAGGATCGAGACCATCCTGGCCAACATGGTGAAACCCCATCTCTACTAAAAATACAAAAAATTAGCTGGGCGTGGTGGTGCACACCTGTAGTCCCAGCTACTTGGGAGGCTGAGGCAGGAGAATTGCTTGAACCCGGGAGGTGGAGGTTGCAGTGAGCCGAGATTGTGCCATTGCACTCCAGCCTGGAGACAGAGCGACACTCTGTCTCAAAAAAACAAAAAACAACAACAAAAAAACCCCAAAACGAAACAAAAACACAGGTTGACTCTAAAAATGTTTAATATCTACTGTGGACAAGGCTCTATATCAGTGGCTGCGACCATTTCCACTTCTGCTGTCATTGATGGAGGTGGAGATTACTGGTCCTGCCTTCAAAGACGCGAGTGTGGAGCCTTGACTTCCTTTTCTCTCTGAACTCTTATTAGCAGTATTAAACTTGCCTTTCTTTACTGGTCTCTTGTTGTTGTTACTTCTGGTCTTTCATGGTTTTCCCTGCTGGGATGGCCCATAGCCAGAGATCATAGCTAGAGCTTCTTCCTGTCTAGATTTGTCACTAGTGTTTACAACATGGGATTTCCCCAGGCAGGTTTTATTTAATTTACAAAGGGCTAGAGCAGGCTAGGTGGCAAGGGATAAAGCATTGGGACTGACTAGCAAAAAAAAAAAGGATTTAGAGGAATAAAGAACTGAGACTCTGGGGGATGTGTGTTGATTATGAAAAAAGAAAAGGTAGCTCAAGGGGAGGAAAATGTGGACAGCGAGACACTAAGTAAGGGCAGTAAAGGGAAAAACATACAAAAAAAAGTCAGACCTTAGATGAGGAACTAGTTGTATCTGCTGAGATGCAGTAAGGGGCAGTTAGATATTGCACTAGGCTTCCAGTACCAGCCCCTGATGTGATTAAGTGGCTTGGACAAGCACTTAACCCCCTTGTCTGTAAAACCATGATGACTGTTCCTATGACACATACTTCAGAGGGCTCATAACATCATCATCATAATCCCTTATCCCTATATATCTTTATAATTTTCCGAAGTTTTTATAATGTATCTTATTTGCTCTCACATCAATTCTGTGAGTGTTCATGGCAGATATTCATGTCTTCATTTTACAGAGAAGTAAACTCAGGCTCAGAGAGGTTCCGTGACTTAAGGTCTTACATCTGATAAAATTAGTGTAGCTAGTATAGTAAGAATAAACCCCAAGTATCATGTAAAGGAACATGGGAAGTGTAGATCTTATAGGAAAGTAAGGTAATTAGTTATCATTTGTGGTAAGTCTTGGTGTGAGTACCAGTGGAGAGAGGGCAAATGTCCCATGGGCTGGCCGGACCTGTCACTTGAACGTAGGATTTTAGGCCACTTTTGCTCCTTGACTTCTCATTTTTTTTCCTTGCTGGAAAACATTTTAAATGTGCAAATTATCCTATAGCTGTTGTGCGAATACTCTAGTGCCTTCTGCGTCCCACATGGGGCTTCTGTAACTCTGTTCCAGAGATGCGGGCGTTGGCCGAACTCCTGGGCCCCTATGGCATGAAGTTCCTGAGTGAAAACCTGATGTGGCATGTGACCTCTCAGATTGTGGAGCTGAAGGTACTGTAGCAACAAGCCCCTGGGAAAAAGGTCCTGCCTTAGGGGAAGAGGGTGGGTATGGAAGACTTGGGGGGAAGACGTAACATTGGTCTCTTCTTTTCCTGCTTAATGTCTCTGTGTTCCTGGGCTGCAGAAACTGGTGGTGGAAAACATGGACATACTTGTTCAGATGAGATCCAACTTTAGCAAGCCAGAGTTGATGGCTTCTCTGCTGCCCCAGCTGACAGGTAAGCATCCTCTTCCCCTACAGTGAGAAGGAACTGTGGAATCATGTTGCAGATGACAGGGATTTTCAGGAATCCGGAGGCTAGGCTGGGTCTTTAGAATCAAAACCATCACTCATCTCCTAAATTCTCTTCTCTAACACCCTTCTTTCTCCTCAGGGGCTGAAAATGTGCTAAAGCGCATGACCATCATTGGGGTTATCCTCAGTTTTAGGGCCATGGCCCAGGAGGGACTTCGGGAGGTAAGTTGGTGGGGAGGGGCCTGTCACAGAGTCACAGATATCCGTGACTCTGGGTTTGTATGAGGAGTTGTGGAAGGGGTTGGTTGGGCATTGAGAAGAGGGAGTGTAATTTGGCAGAGATCCTAGAAGGACCCTAGGAGTAAATGGGCTTAGAAAACCTAGAGGTATAAGGAGAGGGATAGCTTGGAAAACTGGCGAGGTTCATCAGATCTATCTACGTTGCGTGATCCCCCCTTTTATTTCCACCTGTTTTTGAAGGCACTGGTCATAGTCTTGTGGACTTATTTATCTTCTCTTTCTTCCAGGTTTTCTCCTCCCACTGCCCATTTCTTATGGGTCCCATTGAGTGCTTGAAGGAATTTGTCACTCCAGACACAGACATCAAGGTATGGGGGAGAGCAAAGTAGACTCTAATGAGGAAACTTTTGTTGTTGAAAAGGAGGTAGCTAGGATCTTGTAAGGAAGAGCAGATTCTGAAGAATACCAGAGGGATAAGGGTGCGGGTTTGAATAGGAAAACTGGTCAGATGAATATTCTCGGAGAGAAAGAGCAGAGCTGGTGAAATGTGGGGGGATGGAGAGAAGCGGGAGGCTGGGAGACACTGTGGGGTTAGGGAGATATTACTGGAGGAGGAGGGGCAAGACCTAGGATAGTGTCTGTAGGTTTTCACCTGACAATGAGCACTGTGCATATTAGATAAACTATGTGCAAACAAGTCCACTCTTCAGTCTTGAGGTTAGGTACTGTAGGAAGATTTGTTCCTTTCATTCCCACCCACCTGCCTACCCTCAGTCTTGTCTTTTCTTAGCCTTTTCTTCCTTCCATCCTTAAGCTTTCTGGTTCCTCTATGTCTCAGACCCCCATTTACTACGGGAGATGGAGAGAGGAAGAAGGGCTTCTGCAGACAATATAAGTTAAACCATTTTCCACCCATCTCCCACCTTTGAGTCATCTTGTCTTTTGAATCATTTGGAACTAAGAAGTATGCTGTGCAGGAAATACAGCTAAAGCCTAGGAATAGATCCTTCAAATGCACAGGGCAGGAACCTTCTCTTGTAATTGATTCTTTTAATGGAGAGTGGTCTGTGATAAGAGGAAACTGGTTAGCAGGAAGAATTAAAGTTGTATGTTAAGAAAAGCTTCCTTACTTTGAGATCAACAGAGTTGTGAAACTTCCCCCTCTAGCTGCCTAAAATCATGAGGGTCAAGTGACTGTGGGGGCAATGAGGGGGCAGTGTTTCACTGGGATAGCTGCCCGTCTTGAAAAATCTTTGATTTCAAGCTAAGCCTGGGTTTCTGGCAGCTGCTGATGTTGGTCCAAATTCTCTAGGCTGTCAGGGGCTTGTCTAGCTGATAATCTCCCGGGTAGCTCCAATCTTTAGGCTCTGCCTGTCTGTGAAAATAAGCAGGTAGGGGCAGAGAGGAAGGATGGCCTGTCCATCAGAGATGCTGTTACTGCCTCAGAGAAGCTAGAATATTAGAAGAAGAAAAAATAAAATCCCTTCAGCCCTCCCTTTCTTCCTCCAGAAAACCTCATGAACCAGGTTCGTATCTCCTAGGTGATGGTTCCACAAACAGGTCATTTAGGTAGTAGGGAACTTAAATAAGGGCAGCGCAGAAGGTGGCAAAGATTTGGCTTCTGTGTCAGTACCACAGGCAAAGTGTGTGTATGTTGTTATGTCTGTGGGGTTCTTTTTTTTTTCTTGAGGCAGAGTCTCACTATGTCTCCCAGGCTGGAGTGCGATGGTGTGATCTCAGCTCACTGCAACCTCTGTCTCCTGGGTTCAAGCAATTCTGATGCATCAGCCTCCTGAGTAGCTGGAACTATAGGTGCGTGCCACCACACCTGGCTAATTTTTGTTAAGACGGGGTTTCACCATGTTGGCCAGGCTTGTCTCCAACTCCTGGCCTCAAGTGATCCGCCCACCTTGGCCTCCCAAAGTGCTGGGATTCAGCTGTGAGCCATCGCTCTGGCCAATCTGTGGGATTACTTGCATAAGATACTTAGTTGTCCAGTATTATAACAATTATCCTTGTTCTTTCAAAAAGCTTTCATTTTTTTTTTTAAATCTAAAATGGGGTCTAGGTACTTTAGTATGAGAGTAGGGGCTAGGGCTATGTCCTGGGAACCTGATTGTAGGTACGATGACAGATTCAGGTATCAATCAATCAATATTTATTGAATGCCCTCTATGTGCTCAGCATTATGTTAAACACTAGAGATGACGAAGAGAAATGCAAAACTTCTGGCTTTAAGATAAAGGGAGAGGATGGAAAGGCATCACATTTTCTCTATTAGTCACTAGGGTTGATCACATGTATGGTCTAATTTAATCTTCACAACATCTATATGAGGTAAATGCTATTATGCCAGTTTTATAGATGGGAAAATGAGGGATCAAAGATGTTAAGTAACTTTTAGCCAAGGTCACACACTTAAAAAGTGGTGTTGCTAGGACTTGAACCCAGATCTGTCTTACTTCAAAGCTTTTTTCTCCCTTCACTATGCCATGAAGTTTTAAAAAGCTATCCATTTGGTGAGATGAGGAGATGAGTCTCGCATTCTGTCTAAAAAGATAACTAACACCAGATGCTGTGTGTGATCAGTGCTGTCAGCAGTACCAACGTGAGGAGGGAAGGCTGGGTTTGGGCTGAAGTAATCAGGTAGGGCTTCACAGAGATGAGATCTAAGGGATGGGTGTGACATAGATATAAATAAAAAAGAGAAAAGGACCCTCAAAAGAGGGAAAGACCTGAACTAGAGTATAGGAGAGGAAGCTGTAGTACGGGGACAGTGAATACATTATCCTGGCAGCACCGAAAGAAGGAAGTATTTAGGAAAATGAAGCTGAAAAAGTAAATTTATATGATGGAGTGTCCTAAAGGGTTTTTTCCCCTGTAGGATAGGGAGAGCTATGAAGGGAATATGTAGAAAAGATGATAATAAACCAGAAGTTTAGAATCTGTGATTAGCTGGGCACTGTGGCTCATGCCTGTAATCCCAGCACTTTGGGAGGCTGAGGTGGGAGGATTTCTTGAGCCCGGGAGTTTGAGACCAGCCTGGACATAATAGTGAGACTCTCTCTCTCGATAAAAGTATCTTAAAAAAAAATAAAATCTGTGATCTAGGAGTCCTGGCTCCACACTCCTTCTGTCAAGCCCTATTCCTGTAAATCCTCCCTACAATGTTGCTTTCTTCTCTCCAGGTGACCCTGAGTATCTTTGAGCTGGCATCTGCTGCAGGGGTGGGCTGTGACATTGACCCAGCCTTGGTGGCTGCCATTGCTAATCTGAAAGCTGGTAAGATTGGGGAAAGGGAGCAAGATTTCAGAAAGGAGGGCTTGGGCCTTATTTCGAGTGGAAGAATGTCAATGTCAAAGAAGCCTTTATTTGAGATTATGGATTCAGAGGAGATAAGCTGGGAGCAAAGGAAGGACCCTAACCTCCAGAAAATACTTACATAGGCAACGTAGATTTATCCTTAGGTTCCAACTAGTGGATCTGCCAATCAGCTAAAAAGCACTAAGTGAGAGTCTGTTTGGTGCTCAGCAAGTGCTCACAGGCATTTACAATCTGGTTGGGAAAATAAGATTAACGCAAATAAAACAGTGAAAGAACAATACAAAATAGTGAGTTGTGTGGTATAGCACCGAAGCTCCCCATAGTGATTTTGTGCTTTTTCCCTCCACATAATCACCTTGACACTGTTTATTTCTTCCCATCTCACATTTGACTCTTATATTTTCTATTACACATTTCCTCTGATTACATTCATACTTATACACACTCAGAACAGAACGAACCAAGGGGCTAGGATTAAGTCCTTTCAGAATGGCCAGACTTACAGAATGACCAGACTTAACCCTCTTCTTCTGTCTTGGTGGGCGAGAATCTTTCCTCTTCTTCCTGCCTCTCCACCCCATCAGGCAGCAGACAGGCATCCTAGGGTTGCACTGTGTGTCAGCAGAGCCCGTGGCTGAAAGTTCTGCCCTCTCACCAGGGAGGCCTCCAGGACTCAGGCCTCTCACTATAGGTGGATGCTAGTCCTGTTTCTTCAGGAAAATTAAGTAACAACTCGCCCATAGGGATTTGTAAAGTGTTTTCATAGATGTTTTCTCATTTGATCCTCACAATTCTGTGAAGTAGGACCCCCGTAACAGTTAATTCCTGTTTGTTGACCTTATTCACTTTTCCTCTTTTCCTGTTTCCCTCTCACCAGATACTTCATCTCCTGAGGAGGAATATAAAGTGGCCTGCCTGCTCTTGATCTTTCTGGCAGTTTCCCTCCCACTCCTTGCCACTGATCCTTCTTCCTTTTATAGTATTGAGAAGGATGGTAAGTAAGGGGTAGGTTTGAGAGACCAGTGCTATTCAAGTTAGTATCTTGGGGTAGAGACAGGAGACATTGGAATATATAGACAGAGACACTGGAATATATAGTCTTCTGATTCAGGTATAAAGTTCTATTTCAAAAAGCACTTGAAGGCTGGGCATGGTGGCTCACGCCTGTAATCCTAGCACTTTGGGAGGCCAAGGTGAGGTGGGCAGATCACTTCCATGAGTTCGAAACTAGCCTAGGCAATGTGGTGAAACCCTGTCTCTACAAAAAATAAACTAGCTAGGCATGGTGGCCTGTATGTAATCCCAGCTACTTGGGAGACTAAGATGGGAGGATGGCTTGAACCCAAGAGGTCAAGGCTGCTGTGAGCCATGATTGTGCCACTGCACTCCAGCATGGTGACAGAGCGAGAACTTGTCTAAAAAAAAAAAAAAAAAAAAAAAAAAAAACCAAAACAAAAAAAAAAAAAAAAAAAAAAAGAAGAAAACACCCCCTACCTGAACACACACACACACACACACACACACACACACACACCCCTCTGAGAATGGACTATGCATAAAATTTGATTTCAGTAAGATTTCATAGGAATATCCTGCCTCTAATCCCAAAATGCCTTCTCATCCTTTTAGTGTCAAATACTGGTGGCTCAGCCTGAAAACGTGAAAACTTACCAGTTTGGGTCATCCTGGAGTGGCTTACTTTGTCATTTCCTTTGTTTCTCTCCACCTATATCAATAACAACCTAGGTTACAACAATAATATTCATTGCTTGACCAAAGCCATCATCCAGGTGTCTGCTGCCCTCTTCACGCTCTACAACAAGAACATTGAAACTCACCTCAAGGAATTTTTGGTGGTGAGTGGGTCTTGGTTATAAAAATTTGAAGATTGCAAAGGGCTGGAATTGGTTTGACTTAACTCTGTAGACAATTATTGCTGAACAGGATTTTGAGTCTAACTTCTCACCTAATTCATTCAGTAAAGAGTGAGAAGCTACTATATGAAAGGCAAGAGTTTCTTCTAAATTTCCTAACAGCTGGTGTTTCAGCCTCTGCTTGAATATTTGGAAAGATCATTGGACAAAGAGTCAGAAAATCTGAGTTCTAGTTTTGGATCTGCCATGAAGTAGTTGGTGACCTCGGAAGTACCAAGCTTTTGGGGCCTCGGTTTTCTCATATATAGAACAGGGAGATTAAACTGAATCCATGAATTCAGATTAAACCGAATCCATGCACCTTGGTGTGCATCAGAATATCCTGGGGTGCTTGTTAAAATACTGACTCCTGATTTTTACGTCAGACCTACTGGGTTAGAATATTGTAGGGTGAGTCTAGGCCTCTGTTTTTAAGGCCTCTGGGAGATCAGGTGCTCATTAAAGTTGTAGAGACACTGAGTTTTATAATCTCTAAGGCCCTTTCTAACTCTGTGTGGACAACTAGTCAATGACTACTTCTCAAACTTTAAAGTAAATCAGAATCACCTGGAGAATTTCTAACTTAGTAGATTAAGGTGGGGCTGAATATGTGCATTTCTGTTCCCAGGTAATCTTGACGGTGCTTGTCTTGGGATCTCACTAGAACCAATAGTCTAGATTTCTAGGGACTGGAACTTAGAAGTAGGCAGCAGATTCCACTGTAGATCATGTCCAATTTCTTTGAAAAATATTGCCAAAAATTTTAGCCAACATTTGACTCCCTGTAACTCTCACCATGGATCTTAGTTTTGCCTCTGGGAAAACTCAGAATAAATAGAATAGGCCCTAGAATTTTCCATTCTAAATCCTCCATGGTGGTATTTTGTTCATATACTTCTGATACATGGTTCATTCCCCTCCGCCTGCTTGAGCCTTCTCAGTAACCGAGAGCTTATTTCTTTGCAAAGTATGGTCCTGATGTAAGAACCAGGGCCTCATCTGTCTCCTTCTAGGAGGAAACACAGCGGATCACATTGTTCTCTCAGAAATTATTCCCTCGTCCTGAGAAGTACATGTCATGGATCATAAGCTTTGTTGGAGTTTCTCTGTTTAAGCTGAGGCACCCAACCAGATAGACCTGGCTCTGAGCATCTTAAATGCAAAGAGGATTCACACCAGATCTCTAAGAAGGGGTGAGAAGGGAATCTCCCCACCCTTGCTTTCCCTTTTATCCTCTTTGTTTGCTAAATGCAGGTCACCTGGGCCTAGAATACAATGAATTATATTTCTTCTTTTTTGATCTGTGGGGCATTGGGGGTGATGGAGTTGACAGCCATTTGGGAGTTGACAGGAAAATATCAAGAGCACTGTGTCTGAATCACAGGCCCAGCTCTGCCTCTAGTCAGATGGGGAGTCAGCTGTAAACAGCCTGATGACAGTGGTGTCTGGAGGCTGCCTGGGAAAAGAGAGGTTAATTTTCTGGCATACATCACCTGCCTTTGCTCTAGGTTGTTTCCCTGCCCCTTGCAATCCCTCCCCTAGCACTCCCTGGCAACCTGTTGTCTGCACTGAGAGCTCAATGAGATCCAGGCTGGCTTACAGGCAATGTGTTTCTCTGACACGTAGGAGATTTGCCACTTTCCACCCTGAGTCTTCAGGAACGTTCTAGCACTTCTTAACTCTCCTCGATCTTTTCTTAACTTCCTGCAGCCTGAGGCTGTCTTATTCTGACCTCTATAAAAATCTGCTTTACAAATTCTTCCCTTACAGGTGGCCTCTGTCAGCCTCTTGCAGCTGGGCCAGGAGACTGACAAGCTTAAAACCAGAAATCGAGAATCCATTTCTCTGCTCATGCGCTTGGTATGTATCTTGTTTAAGTTGGTCTGAGAACAGGGAGCAGAGGGGCCAGAGGGAGACTCCTCTTTAGAGTCTTTGCATCCTTGTCGTTGTCCTCGCCCAAAAGCATCTGGTTAGATTCTAAACTTGTCTATAATCCCAGAGTAGAGTCTTCAAGGACTTCTGCAAGGCAGGGCCTTCCTGGCCCTTAAGCTGGCTGGGCCCATGTCCTGCAATGTTCCGAGGCTGACCTGGTTGGGCAGCTGTGCCCCTTATTGGTAATTACCTGTCCAGTACATGTTTGGTTTCACTTGACGATTTCCTACCACTGTATTTCTTGTCTTTAAGAGTCCTATGAAAAGAGTGCTGGATAACACAGAGCTGAACTTAGAGGTTGAGGGGTGGGGGCTCAGAGGAAGGAAAGGATTTTAGCTAAAAAGCTGTAAGGCAGGGAGCCTGGTGGGCCATGAATCGGGCAGCTCCTGCTGTATCTTCTCCTTGCTTCCCAAGCTGTGGGCTTCTCTCTACTCTGGCAGAAAGTTTTGGGAACTCTGACTCAGTTAACTTTAAAAGCTTTTTTTCCTCGTGACCCTGTTTCCCTCTTCAACACTCTTACTCACTCTTTTGCTCTGATTCTCCAGGTTAGTAACACACTTAGATATGGACAGGAAGGACTCCTGCCCTGGATCCAGAGTTTAAAAGGACCTCCTTGGGCCTTCCTCTAGTAGAGTGTTCTGGGGCCCTCCTCTGGACAATGGGAACGGGGAGAGCCCATGTCCTACCTTGAGGCCCACACCAGAGATATCTGGGGCCCCAGAATAATTTGCTAAGCAGCTTCAGCCCACTTGTAGGGCCTGTGTTAAACTTCTTCGTACTGAGGTGGACCGCGCTGCTGATGGACATACTTCTACTGCCCAAGGGACGTATGGCTGGAGTCTAGACATGCAGATAGGGAAGTCTACGTGTGCACCCAAAATCCCTCTAACTGAGGGTGGGAGGAGAAGGGGGACTGGGCTGGAAGCTTGTTTCTTCCCTGTACCTTGTTCTGATGCAGAACTTGGAGGAGTCCAGAAATTTTTAATTCAAACCTGGGCTTCCAAAGCACTACAAAGGTACATTGTGAAGGTTGAAAGATAGAATATACTAGTTTGTTAGCTTGATTTCATTAGTCATATGGTATGTGGACCTCCATGTATATTCTTGTCCCAGACCCAGAAGTGCTGGGGGCTAGGGATTCCTGGGACTCCTTCCAGGTCTTCTTCTTGAAGTACACAGGCACTGAGTGGTAGTTATGCCTTAGTTTCTCCAGCTAGAAAAAGGCCTAGGCTGGGCTGGTTAAGGGTTATGATAGAGAGGAGAATGGACCTGGAGGTGGATGTGTTTGTGTGGGACGTGTGTGGTGAGGCAAGAGGGCAGAGGATGTGGATGAGGGCAGAGGGAGGGCAGATGCCAGTGGTGGGCTATGTGGGGCACAGTACATAGGGCGGCAGCATGGCCTTGGCAAGGCAATGAACCCTTCTGAGACTTTGGCTCTCCATCCATAAAAGTGGGTAATAATCCTTATGGCAGAGTGGTTAGAATTCATGAGCTATTATGTGTGAAAGTGACTAGCACATAGTAGATACCCAGTGAATGTTAGTTCCTGCTCTCTGCTGTTCATTTTAGGTTCTGGATGATTTTGGCATGACTTCATTTCCTTAGGTAGTTTTCACCCATCAGGTTGGAGGTGATTCTGTATTACACCCCCCCCACCCCACCCCAGGCTTTCCTCCTTCTGTTTAGACCCCTTCCCACACCCCAAAATGTGGAAAGTGTTTGCCCCTTGTGGCCTTCCAATGAGGCCAACAGAGTGACAGGAACAGAGCTAGGATCAGGCACTTTTTGTTGGAGGGGAAAATAGAAGGACTCGCTGCTGCAAAGCAATTTAAATGCAAATGTCTCCACAGAGAAACTGGAAATGACTGAAGGCGGAGGAGCTGTATTCTGAGTTAACAGGCTACTCTTGTAGTCTCTAATTCTGGCCAGCACTTCCGTCCCTGGGGTCTTTCTGTTTTGGCTGTCAAGCCTGGGCCATGCCCACCCCTCAGTGTTGCCAGTCTGTTCCTGGCACAGGTTTCCCAGGGAAAGACATGGCTCTTACAGAATCATGGAATCCTAGATGCCAGAAGCAGACCAGATCCTGGCAACTGCTCCAGTACTTACAAGTTATAGATGAGGAAACTGAGGAATAGGGAGGGAAATCAAGGTCTCCCATAAATATATGGAGATTTGGGATGAGAACCCAAGTTTCTTGGCTATCACTCTAGGGCTGTTTTCACTCCCGTAAACTTCTGCCATTTGGGAGCCCTGTTATTTTCTTGTGCTTCATGGAGAATAGAAAGTCTTGGGCCAGTGGATTCTCTTGAAGGCATTATTCATTTCCCTGTACCTGAAGGTAGCATCTTGGAGAAGACAGCTCATCTCTTTCCTGGCTTAGGGTTTGAAAGTCTTGCCTAGCAAGAATTTTTTTGTTATTGAGCCTGTGATCAGGGCTCCAGTTTGCCAGCAGATTTCCCTTCCTTCAGCCTGCAGTTTCTGCTCTTTTGCAGCTGTTGCACGTGCATGTGTTTGAGGATAGGAAGATCTTACACATTTTAAAACTTGAAAGGACTTCAGAGAGAGAGAGACATGTTAGAGTAGATACGGTAGATTCTCTTTCCTTAGTGAATTTTCAGGACTTGGAGTACCAGATATATTGTGGAGAACCCATCTGTGTGAATTGCCAGAGGATATGGGACACCTCTCCAGAGTGTGTTTTTTAGTCTCATTACCTCTTGGATAAGGAAAGCACTGAAGGAAACACACCCTGCTCCTTCCTCAGGGATGGGGACCCTCCAGTCCAGCACGAGGCTAATGCTGCTCTTCATGAACATGCCCTGTCCACCACCCCTCTCCCCCTCTTCACCCTCACCCCCACTCTCATTCTTATCCAGGCATCTTGATCTGTCTTTCTGCTTGGCTGTGGGGGCTGCTGGGATTACCACAGCATGCAGGTTTCTAATTAAACTAATTAATCATGCCTGCTCCTTTATGCAGCATCCTTACCGTTCTCCAAGCACTGTACTGAGAGAGGGCGTAGACTGAGGCCCAACACAAGAGGACCCCTGCGAATTCCAGGCCCCTCTTCCTTGGCCTGCAGTGGTGTGTGTTTCTCTCGCTGCAAAGCATTGTAATTAGCACTTTTATACGTCTTTACCTGCATCTGTGTGCTGCCCACCCACGTGTGATTTAGTATCCTGAATGGGAGAGAATGGGGTTTACTGCCACTAGGGAAGAGGTTCTCTCCTGCCTTCTGTGTCTGTGCCCTTCACATAGTCCTGATGAGGGGGTCAGGGTCAATTACAATGGAGTTGAAGATGCCACATTGCCTTATTGGAGCCAAACCAGGTGAGGGAGGAAGAGGGGGGTGTGATTTGGAACCCTGTTCTCTTGTAACTCTCAGGGCCTCAGAGGGCCTGGGAATAATGCAAAAAGGAGCAGCGTATCAGAGACAAATGCTCTACTTAAGGTTCTCATCTCTTGGCCGTATCTCTTCCAGGTGGTGGAGGAGTCATCTTTTCTTACCCTGGACATGCTGGAGTCCTGTTTCCCTTATGTCCTGCTTCGAAATGCCTATCGGGAGGTATCCCGGGCCTTCCACCTAAACCGAGTGTCTGCCAGTACCCACTGAAGAGCCCTCTGGACCTTCCTCATCCCTTGCCATAGTGGAAGCTGTGGTCACTTTCTCAAGGGGTGGGGTCACTAAGGAGAGGGTCAGGAGCCAGAGCTGATGAACAGATCTGTGGAAGAATGATCCAGGGCTGAAAAATCGTAGAGCAGTGAGGCAGGCTGGAGGCATGGAGGATAGTTTATGGAAAAAGTTAGGGTGTGGGGCCACATGTGTGAAGTTTGCAATGAAAAAGGAGTAATGTACAAGTATATTTTCTATCTTCTGGTGACTTGAGCTTGGGCTCTGACAGGCATGGGCCTCTCCGACCTTCATCACTATTCTTAGGATAATGCTGGCGGGCAGAGATGATCAATCATCATGTTAAACCATAATGAGCTCATAATCCTCCCACTGGAGCTGCTGTTGTCTCCTGCACATTCATTAGGACCATTATCTTCTCTCTTCCTTTTTCAAATGTGTTCAGCAAACATTCAGCCTGCTCTTACTGCAGAGTGCCCACGAAGGAGCCCCTCTTTTCCTTTGTGGGGCTCTTTGAGGAGTCATTGGGTCTCTTCCTTTGCCCCCAGCTTGACTGCATTTCCACTGGGGCAAGGAGGACATGCCCTTCAGAGATTTTCCCTGCCCACCTGCTCTACCACATTGCATGTAACAAGCTCTCTCATGCTTGAACCCCTCCTGCTTTGATATCTCCACAACCCGCAGCAGAAGGTCAGTTAGTCTAGGCCAACTCTAGGTCACACGACAGCTTATTGGACCAAACTCAGGTGGGTTTTCCCTCCCATACCATTTGGGGGTACTCTGTCTTCTATTGGGAGGACTCATTTAACCCCAAATCGTCTTGTCAGCCTGGGTACAGCTGTTGCTCCAGGCAGGGATTTCTCTTCTGGATCTTAAATTTCACAGACCTCATTAGGTTGTATGGCCCTGAGAGTGGGTATCCTTGAGGGAGTACAAGCTATTTCAACTTAGCCCTTTTCTGCGCTAATTAGAATTTCAAGTGTCACAGAGCCTGGGGCATTCAAGATAGCTCTGAACTAGGTTTAGTTAACTACTTGGCGGGAAATATTGCCCCGCATGCATCACTTCTGTGTACCCACTGCCAGGGGGAACTGAAGAAACAGATCATATATGTCACAGGTCTAGAGTGGTTGGAATTGACAAATATAATTAGCTAGTTGATTAATTAGGGTCATGTCCATACTTTCATGATGAAAGGAAAGCAACTGTTGGTGTTCAGCAAAAATCATTCAGTCCTCATTAAATGTATTTGATAGCTATTTTGGGGTCTTGTACGTGTGTTTGCTTTTTATTTCTTGAGACCCAGGCTTGGTCAATACTTTCTTAACTTGGCACCCATAATCAACATACAAATTTTTCTTAGCAACAATTGTCTGCTCTTTAGGATGGAAGCAATAGAGAATCCCGCTTTGTGCATCAGCTAATCCTCCTTCCTTGCTATGGGAAGAAACTTATATTCTAAGGAATGATTCAGTGTGAGGCTTATGAGACTGAGAGTCAAGTTGATGAGGAAGAGAAGGCTCAGAAGTACCTGAACAACTACTCTCTATGCTTATATTTTTCTGCTTGAGGGGATAGAGACCCCTCCTTCATCTGCATGTAGAACTGCTTAAGAGGAGCCTCCCAGAGGACAGCAAGACAAGTTGCTGCAGGGGGATGCAGGGTAGACGGAATGCCTTTTTTTTTT
>NW_016107600.1:2171026-2291501 GCF_001604975.1 Cebus imitator
AAAAAAAAAGAAATAATACAGATAGGGCTGGATGAGGTGGCTCATGCCTGCAATCCCATCACTTTGTGAGGCAGAGGAGGGTGGATCATGAGGTCAAGAGATCCAGACTCTCCAGGCCAACATGGTGAAACCCGTCTCTACTAAAAATACAAAAATTAGCTGGGTGTGCTGGCACACGCCTGTAGTCCCAGCTACTCGGGAGGCTGAGGCAGGAGAATCGCTTGGACTTGGGAGGCGGAGGTTGCAATGAGCCTAGATTGTGCCACTGCACTGCAGCCTGGTGATAGAGGGAGACTCCGTCTCAGACAAAAAAAAAAAAAAGAATACAGTACAGAGAAATTCTGTGTACCTTTACACAGTTTTCCTGAATGGTAACATCTAGCAAAATTATATAGTACTCTGCCACAACCAGGATAACGGACATTAATATAAGCTACTGATCTTGTTCAGATTTCCTTCCCCAGTTTTACTTATGTTCATTTCTCTCTCTCTCTCTCTCTGTGTATCTGTTTCTATATAGCTTTATTAAGTGTAGATTTGTGTATCTGTCACTACCATCAAGATACAGAACAGGTTGGGTATGGCAGCTCATGCCTGTATTCCCAACACTTTGGGGGCCCAAGGCAGGTGGATCAACTGAGGTCAGGGGTTTGAGACAAGCCTGGCCAATACAGTGAAACCCTGTCTCTACTAAAAATACAAAAATTAGCTGGGCGTGGTGGCAGGTGCCTGTAGTCCCAGCTATTCAGGAGGCTGAGGCAGGACAATTGCTTGAACCTGGGAGGCAGAGGTTGCATTGAGCTGAGATTGCACCACTGTACTCCTGCCTGGGCAACAGAGCGAGACTGTGTCTCAAAAATTAACAACAACAACAATAAAAAGATATGGAACAGTTCCATCACCACAGGGATCCCTCATATTGCTCTTTTACAACCATGCCTGCTTCCCCTCCTGAAACCCCCTTCCCCATCCCTAGCCCCTGGTAACACAGATATATTCTCTATTTCTAAAATTTTGTCATTTGATATATCTTTTCATAAACATATAATTATACACACATGTTTCTCTACCACTTACACTTTTTCAAAGTGCTTTTGCATCCTTATAGCAATTCTGCAAAGTAGCCAGGGAAGGCTTTCCTATTTCAGGTCAGAAAACAGATTTAGAAATATTAAATGACTTAATGAAGGTCACATGTTTAGCAGTAGAACTAGAACTGGGACCCAAGTCTGCTGTTCAGTCCCAGACCTTTTCTACCTACCTGATCTGATTCTTCACAAGGGAAGGCTTGGGTTTTAGAATCCAGAGACCTCAGAAGGAGCAAATTGGAGAAGGTGAGGACATGATGGCCTTTACCACCTGAAGCAAAAAGTGAATGTCTAGGGGCGAACAGCGTTTCAGGCAATTTGCTTCCTTTACCAGGAGAGTCTCTGTCCTCTTACAACCTGGGACACAATAAATGGTGAAATGCACTCACACGGTTGGAGGAAGAGTGTTCTTCCAGTCCTCCTCCCCACAGGGCCTCCTGCTTCTCCTATGTACCTGTCGTCAAAGGAAATGAAGATGAATCCTTCTTCAGCCCCCACACCTCGAGTTGTCAATAAGTTGTGTTCCAGGTTGTAAGTTTGCTTTACTTAGGCCCAAAGGAAATAAAGAATGGATGTCAGAAATTCTTACCCCAATTGTTTTGTCTTACAGGCACCGGGTAGCTTCTAGCCTCAGCATTTTCATTAATGCAGTGTTTTCATTAAAATCTCCATTAACTTGTTTGCAGCAGTGAGATGGAATTATCCCTCCCACAAGGCCTGGGGCAAGATACTTGCAGAGGTGCTCCCTTTTGTTTGGACAGTAGAAACACTGCCTTCCCTGCCATGGTGTTCAGTCAAGTTGGCAGGTGGGCCAACTTCAAAGTGCAGAAGGGGCTGCGAGCCAGCCGTGTAGCTCACCCCTGTAATCTCTACACTTTGGGAGGCAGGCGGATCGCTTGAACTCAGGAGCTTGAGACCAGCCTGGGCAACAAGATGCAACCCCGTGTCTGCAAAAATACAGAAAATTAGCTGGGTGTGGTGCCTGTTGCCTGTAAACTCAGCACTTTGGGAGACGGAGGCCAGTAGGTCCCTTGAGCTCAGGAGTTTGAGACTAGCCTGGCCAACATGGCGAAACTCCATCTCTACAAGAAAATACAAAAATTAGCTGGGCAGAGTGGCTCTCGCCTGTAGTCCCAGCTACTTGGAAGGCTGAGGTGGGATGATTGCTTGCATCCAGGAGGCAGAGGTTGCTGTGAGCCAAGATGGTGCCATTGCACTCCAGTCTGGGTGAAAGAGCGAGACCCTGTTTCCAAAAAAAAAAAAAAAAAAAAAAAGGGCAGAAGGTCCAGGGCCTGGCCAACAGGATGTTGCCCTGTAGCACTTTGCTTTGCAGGAAGGGAACAACTGTGGTGTGAGCACCAGGATCCAGGAGGGAAGGAGGTCCGAGCTAGGGACAATGCTTTCTTAACCTTAGGTCCTCATGCGTATATCAGTTCTTCTCCAACAAAGTTTGACTTTGAGAAGAAGCTGGCACATGGCTGAAATGCACTCACGTGGTTGGGGGAAGAGTGTTCTTCCAGTCCTCCTCCCCACAGGGCCTCTTGCTTCTCCTAAGTACCTGTCATCAAAGGAGATGAAGCTGAATCCCCCTTCAGCCCCCACACCTCAGTGAGTTGTCAAGTACTCTCCCTCCCACTTGAATAGGAAGCAGGAGCAGCGGGCCAGGTTGCAGGTTGAGGAAGTCAGAAGTTAACTTGAGCTGAGTTTGCAGCTCTGGAGAGATTGAGGAGCAGACTTTTCTCTTGTCACTTTGGAAGGAGAGGATTGTGAGGCTGCCCCTTTAAATAGCATTCCCGTAGGAGGCAGATCACATCCATCCGTCACCTGCTGCCAAAGCATCATTTTTGGTCTCTATCAAACTCAAAGCTTGTTGGAAAGAATTGTGGGGTTAGGGGAGTGAGGAGGCAGAGCCTCCTAGGGGTAGGGGGCAGTTTAGAAGCTGAAAAGAAAGGGAATGAGAAGGAGCCTGGGAAAGTGGGGGTTGGGGACAAGAGGAAAAGACAGGGAGAGAATAGTTGTCTTTTGAGCCTCTGAATGGAACAAGTATACCCTATTCTTATCTCTTTAAAGATGCAGCAAGGTAGAAATGGGATTGCATTGCAACAAGAGGAATGAGGTTGAGACTAAACACCAGGACTGGTGACTAAAGAAAGTGAAAGAGAGCCACAGAGTGGAAAAGGCTGGTAGACTTGGCTCTGGTTTTATCACTTACTCTCTGTGGGACCGTGTAATTTTCTGGGTTAGTTTAGTTAGTTCTCATTTATTTTTATTTGTACTTTTTTCATCACACTGTGTTGTCTATGAAGCTTTCCCATTTATTAAGTGAAGGGGATTACAGTAGATGAACTCTAATGTATCTTTCATGAATAACTTCTCTCTCTCTCTCTCTCGCTCTCTTTTTTTGTGAATTATCCTTAAAATGAGTCAGGAGCAGGGGGTCTTGGGAGATCAGGATGTGCCACTGTGTTAACAAGAAATGTTGAGAGATCCCTCTGGATGTACGTCTTACCTCTTTCCTACCTATTCTAGTTTAAAGACCTGCCTAAATTTGGAAACTCCTTAGCTCTAATCCTAATTTACTAATTAGAAACTCTTTAGCACAATCCTAATTTGCAATTCTTTCGTAGTTTCCAGCCCATTTCATTTTCAGTTGATAAGGAGGAGATTGCTCCCAAATTTTCAGAAACGGACTGTGTAGGAGTGTGACTAGGGTCGCAGAGGCAGCTATTTCTTGGCTGGGTCTGTTCTTTTACTTATGCTCATTTATCTGTGTGTGTGCAAGAAGGAAAAGGGGGTGTGTGCTAAAGGTAGATGGACAGAGGGTGGGAAGTCCCATTATTCTTTCCACTTCTTTCTCCATCTCTGACTCTGCCATCTCTTGCTGCCTCTGTATTTTCTGGGAGCTGGTTCTGCTGATAATTCTGCTGGATCTAAATGCGGACCTAACTTGGCGATTCTTTCATGTTAGGAGTCTTAGCTGCGACAGTCCATCCTTTTCTTCACCTTTCCATTTCACTGGCTTTCTCCTCCTTTGGGAATGGGGAGCCTCCACTCAGTATTTAGAACAGAGTAAATACCTTCTCCGGATCACTCCTCCTTCCAACCTCCAGAATTTTTTGAAATTAAAATTCACGTTCTGGGATCCTGGATTAGTGGCCTGTTTTGGATTCAGCAGTTAGTGATATATCTCCTCTTTCTGTTGACATAGGAGTTTCCCCAATGCCAAAGCACGTGGTCATTAAGGGGGAGAACAGCACTGAGAAGAGAGGTGGTTCCTGCCAAGAGTCCCAGGTAGGACTCGGTTGGATGGAGGAGGCTTTACCCTTTTACAAAGTGTTGAGTTCAAATTCCAGTTCACTCCTTCCACAAATGTTTATTAACCAGCCATGCTGTTTTGTGCTGGGCCTTTAGCTCCAGATTTCTTTCTCTGAAGACAGAACAGAAGAAATGAGCTGGAAGTGCTTCAGGAGGGGTTTTGACATCAGGAATGCTTTTCCGGCCGTGTAGAGTTATTACATAGCCAAAGAAGATGTGGTGCTGCCTGCTCTGGAGAGCTTTAAACTTGGAAGAAATTCCTACCTGCTAGGCAGGCAGGCAGAGGCACCATGGGGAAGGCCACGGTCTTGAGACAGGTGGGGAAGATCAAGCCGAGGGACCTGAGGCCAAGTGTGGGATACCATCACAGCTCAGAGCACACCCTGAACTTTTCCAAGACAGGAGCACAGGTGGGGTCTGGTCTGACTGGGTTCCGAGTCCAGGTCTAGCAGGGAAAGATGCGTGCTTATCCCCTACACCCCACTCAAACATGGGACACGCAGGCAGCTATGCACACGTGGATACATGGAACCACACGCTCAAACACAGAAACTCAAAACACACGGAGAGAACCCACACAGCCACCCACACCGAAGTCCTGCCCGCCGCCTGCGCTGCGCTCTGTAAACACGCACTCACATCCGCCCGCACAGGGCACACGCAGCCTCTCGTCCCCGGCGCCCGTGTGCGTGCGCTCGCCCTTGGGCGCTTCTGTCTGTGTGTGCCCCCGGCTTCCAATCGTTCCTTTGGGAGGGGGAGGAGTGGCTGCGAGGAGTGAGAGACTGGCGGGCAAGCTGAGGAGAAGGGAGGGAGAGCAGAGGGAGGGGGGAACCCTGCCGGGGGAGGAGGAGAGAGGCGAGGAGGCGGCTCTGGCAGCGCGCGGCGGCGGCGGTAGCGGCAGCGGCAGCAGCAGCGGCGGCGCGGAGAGCTCGGACTGGGAGCCCGAAGCTCGGCTGGGCAGCGGGAGAGGAGGAGCCGCAGGAACTGCAGCTCTGCCAGCTTGGGCCGAGCCCAGAGACACCGGCCTGGCTGGTCCACGCCAGCCGCAGGTGGGAAGGGCCTGGGATGGGGGGTGAGGGTCTCGGCTGGGGCTGAAGCTGAGCCGAGGTGCTGTCTCCTCCCTATGTTCCGTAGACCGTGGCTGAGCATGGAGCTGTCCCCCCGCAGTCCTCCGGAGATGCTGGAGGAGTCGGATTGCCCGTCACCCCTGGAGCTGAAGTCGGGCCCCAGCAAGAAGATGTGGATTAAGCTTCGGTCTCTGTAAGTCCCCGGCCCCGGGAATGGGGGGAAGGGACCTTAGGGAGCCTGAGCGGGAGGAGGAGGGAGGATAACGAGCTGGGCTGTGGGCTGGTTCTCTCCAGCACACATGTTGGCAGGTGCGAGGAAACACGGCCCTGACACGCGTGGCCAGGCCACATGTGCAAGGCATGTGCGGAGCAAGCCGGACGGTTGGAGCGGGCTTAGGAGTTGTAAAGGTAACGATGTGCCTGTGCCTGTGGACCCCTGGCTGACACACGCAGCGCGTAGAGGGGGCACAGTAGATGCAGTGTGTCAGGGCTGCAGGAGGGCAGCAGAAGTGCCAGGCTGACTCACACGTATCCCTGTGCAGAGTTGTGCAGATGTGGGCCACATGACATGCGTGTGCATGAGTGACCGCGGGTCGCAGAGGTATGTAGCGTGATTGCACACAGCTTTAGATCTGCATGGGAATACTTGTGCCAACCTGTGGGTCATATGTATCTCAATTGGGATTGGTAGTTTCTGCCTCCTGCACAGGGAGTGGGGGTGGGGGACACCCTATGCCTGAGCTGCTAATCTCTTGGGGCCTGGAAACTCACTCTATATATTAATGATGAGGGTACCCACCTGGAATCTGGAGCGGGGGTTGGAGCCCCCATCTGGAAGCTGAAGGAGGTGACGATGGTGAAGAAAGATTAATTGACAAAGGCAAGGTAACTGGCTTAATCAAAGCCTTTTTGTTTATATAGGGTCTTCCAGGATCTCCAAGCACATTTGGGCATCTTTTCCTATTGTTTCAGTACCACGGCACTGTGGAGGTATAAATGGGGGAAGGACGAACTCAGGTATCTCATACTCCAGTCCCAGGGGAGGAAAGGAACTTTCCTCCTGCTCCTTAGAAAAAAAGAGGATTGGGTCAAAGACAAGCCAGGCACCATGTTTGTGTCCCAGTCAGCTGCTGCCATCGGGAAATCTCCACAGTCTGTTGATTCTTAATCGGGGAACAAGAGAAGATGTCCCTCTCTCTGAGATGAATCCATGGCCCCAGGAACGAGGAAATGGATAGGAGACTATGGATGTTTAGAGAGGAAACACAGTAAACACAGCCCAAACCCATTTCCTCCATAGTGAGCACTGAAGCTTTCTATTTCTGGGTCTGGTAGAGGGAGTGATGAGGGTAGGGGATGGATAGATGCTTATGTTATATTGTTCTTTAAATACTTTACTGTGGTGGTAAGATGACACCTTTCTATGGCAGGTGGGTCTGATTTATACACGAGCTACTTGGAGAGGCCTTAGGGAGAACTGAGGCGTAGTGGGCAACAAGGCTTGGAATCCAGATGTGCTTCTCAGTCCCCCTCCTTGGCTGCCTCTGGCCAATCCAATTTGCTGGGCTCTATGAAGCGCAGCCTTGGAATGAGTTCTGGGATGAAGAAATGGAAAACCGGATTGAATTGATTTTTGTTGGGAGGAGCACTGTGTGATTCTTTTTTTGGGAGGAGCACTGTGTGATTTTGATAGAATACGATGCTCTGTTAATGATAAATGAGCTGGGGAAAGGGGCAGATAAGGAAATAATTGAATAAGGGCCCCAGGTCCATAAATGGGAGAATTCAACACGTCTCAGGATGGCTCTCCTACAACTAGTGGCTCATGATACTTACCTTGCCTCTGTTCCAGGTAACAGGGCCCCACAAAAGAGTGGATATTACTAGCTTCACTATCTCCCATGCATTTCTAACCAAAAGGCTTTCCCAAAAATGAATTGCTTTTTCTTCCTTTAGTGTGAGAAGCGCTCAATGGTGAGAGAAGAGGAGTCCCAGAAGGAGGCATGAAACCTGGGAAGAGAAGGGAATAGAGGCAGCTGTCCCTCTAGAGTGCCTTAGCTGAGATGTCCTTACATGAGATTAGGGTGGATGAGGAATCCTATTCTTATTGATTAGATCATTCTGGTCTTCACTCACTTCAGCAGTCTGGTCCTTAAGAATGCTAGCTTTGTACAATAAATTAGCAAGGAAAAAATAAAGCTAGATACATGTAATGTAACTTGCCCAAAAAAGTATAATCTCCTGATTATTAATGGGCAGGAATAGATTCCCAGTTACACGTCCTCAAAGCAGAGAAAGACGTTGATATCAAGGTAGATCCCAACTTGATCGATGTTGGCTTACTGGATTTTGCCTTTTTGAATATTGTGGAGGCTCTGACAATTAGGTAAAGGGCTTTGCTGGGTAAGAGGTGGTAGTTTCCCAACTCTCTCAATGGGGTGGTTTCTGAAGAGGTGAGAAAGGAGATGTTCCCCCTTTTAAGTGGAAATAAAGGTTCCTCCCACCTTTGGCCAAGGTAGGGAAGGGTTGCTAAGTCTGGAAATAGGAAATAGATATGATTATCTTAGGATTGGGTACTGCATGGAAATGGAAACATGGAATATATACGTGTATGTATTTACCTAACTATCTATCTAGATCCTTCTACTCAACACATGCTATTTCCCCCCCTCTACCTTTTTAATTTCTGATTAGGACATCCAGACTTTCTTCTGGGAGACTAGGCCTGGTGTTTCTGACTCTGGATAAAAAGCCCACAGTAATATAATCATGCAGGGCAATTTTTTTGTTGGGAAGAGCATCCAGGAATTCTGTTTCCCACACTAAGACATTGTCAAAAATAAATTCAGAATCTAATCTGGATCATATGAGCTGAAGAGAGTCTCTTAACTCTGTGATTTTACCTCTATCTTCAGGACAATTTCCCTAATTAAGCAGACTCATAAACCAAGGCATGAGAAAGGGTGAAAGAGGCATCTGGAGGTGATGAGTTGGCCAGGATGACTTTAAGCATCTCTGACCCTCAGAGGAAGTATTTGACTTGTTTGTCTACCCTTCTCTGAGATCAGAGGGCTTTAGGGAATGGGAGGAAGACTAGAAGAGGTAGAAATAATTTTCTATGTCTTTTGTGAATCAAGAAAAATGATAAGCATTGATTTGCTATCCTCAGCTCATTTATTCATCCAACAGCTATTTCTTGAGTACCTTCTATGGGCCAGGTGGCATGCCGGATGCTGAGGATACAGTCAGTGGTGGACGAAACAGACATAGTCCCTGTTCCTACAGAGCTTGTAATCTGTTTCAACTCCATCAAGTGGTGTGGAGAGTGGGGGAGGCTCCCTATTCCTTGTTTTGCTATACCCACCCAAGTGACGAAATTCTACCACTCTGGGTTTCTGCCTCATTTTTTCTTTAGGAGGCTTATATACATAGGAAAAGCATAAATATGCGTTCTCTTTTTCTCAGGATGGTATGAGTGTCGCTCTCTTTTCTCTGCTCCAGTTTCTCTTGGAATTTTACATTTTACAGATAGAACTTCCGCCTTCCTTTGTGACAGTATAGATATAGTTCCTTTCTCTTCTTTTCCCACATGGTACATACTCAGGACCCTGAAAGTCTAGGCTTAATGTTCTATGCTGTGGTTCAAGGTCATTGTAGATGAGCTGGAGCAGGAAACCCATTTGG
Organism: Cebus imitator; assembly: GCF_001604975.1. Taxonomy (NCBI): domain Eukaryota; kingdom Metazoa; phylum Chordata; class Mammalia; order Primates; family Cebidae; genus Cebus; species Cebus imitator. The sequence goes on from NW_016107600.1 coordinate 2,180,181, forward strand.
GATTATTTTTGCTTATCTTAGTTTCGTCAGAGTCTAGTGTGATACCTTGAACATAACAGGCACTCAATAAATGCTGTTAAATGAAGGAATGAACAAATGAAATAGTGAATGTATGTACATATGTCATGAGGTCCAGTTCTGTCTCTAATTCTGTGGTGCGTGTATCCCTTCATGTTTGTTGAGTGGTGGGGGGAGGAGTAGGAAATGGAGATGGAGGAAAGGGAGATGATGATGATGATGTGGTTGTTTTGAGAGGGTGATGCTTAAAAGGTATGGGGTTTGGGGACCTCAAGATGGAGCCCGGAACTGAAGGAGTTACAGAGAAGATCCAGAAACTGGCATTTGGATTGTGTGAATGAGATATGTTAGGATGAAATTGTGAATGCCTGCCTGACACGTATACATATGTGTTTGGGTAAAGGTTGGTATGTGTGCTGGGGACAGAGCTCCATGAAGATGTGTCTGTTTTTGTAAGTGGCATGTGTGATAATAAATGTGTTGTGAACGTGTGCACTTACCTGAATACCTGAAATTGTCCTAGTTATGAGATGATGTATGTGTGCATGTAGATAATGGGATAATATCTATTTGTGAGCTTGTGTATGTATTTGTGACACTCAGATTTTTTGACATTCCTGGTAAGTTCCAGTGGATGGGAGGAAGAAGCTGAGGGACTGGGTGCCTCATTGATTTAACCCTGCCTTTTGCCCTCTTTTTGTATATGCCCCATGTAGTGATCTTCTGTGGCTCTTACCAGTTTTGAAAATCATGCTGCCATTCTCCTTTTCCTGCCTATGGATGTGGAGCGGCTGTGAATATTGCAGCATAAACTATGGTTCCCTGGACCTCTGGAGAAAAAGGAGTGTCATTTTCTCAGACCTTGGTGGGGATAATTTTTTGGTGCTGTCCTCACTGGATTAGTCCTTCTTCCTCTTCTAGCCATGGCAAAGGGAATCTCTCCTCCCTGGGTTTCATACCCCACTTTTCCAACAAATGTCTCCTGTCTCTATTTCTTCCATCAGCTTTGTCTTGAATGAGGACTGTGTGGTATCTCTGAGAAGGTAGAGGGTAGAAAATTCCTGCATTAAGTTGAAGGTAAGGTATAGAGATAGGGGATCAACGTCAGCCCCAAGGAAGAACTTCACAAACCTCTGGTCAGGATATGTGGCTGGAGGGAGGGAAGCAGGGAGGCAGGGTGGTTGTAGTGGGAGAGCATGGGGAATATTGGGAGACTTGAGTTGGAGTTTATGTTTCTGCTCAAACAATTACAGCTGTGTAATGTTTAAGTCACATAGACTCTCTGAGTTCTTTTTTTTTTTTTTCTTTGGAGATGGAGTCTTGCTTTGCCACCCAGGCTGGAGTGAAGTGGCTCGATCTCAGCTCACTGCAACTTCTGCCTCCCAGGTTCAAGCAATTCTCCTCCCTCAGCCTCCCGAGTAGCTGGGATTACAGGCGTGCCACCATGCTCGGCTTTTTGTATTTTTAGTAGAGATGGGGTTTCACCATGTTGGCCAGGCTGGTCTCGAACCTCTCACCTTGCGATCTGCCCACCTCAGCCTTGCAAAGTGCCGGGATTACTGGTGTAAACCACTGCACTGGCCTGAGTCTCAGTTCTTCATTTGATGTTATCATGTAAAAGTAAAGCCTGAAGGTCTTTCAGCATGGGAGAGCTTGCTTTGTGAAGAGGCAGGAAAATGGGAATGAATGAGCAACTATTGGCTGGGATGAGGGAGACAAAGATTCAAGATGTAGGAATATTACCTAACAGGTTTGAGCCATGATTGGAAGAGTCTCGGTGATGATTATCTGGAAGGAGTGAAGGCATGTGTCTGAGCTTAGAGACCAGGAGGATAGGTGGGCTGGAGGAGGGCTATATTATGAAGGATGTGGGCCACTGAGGTCAAAAGAAAGGAGAGGAACTTACTCCTTACTGTCTTTTCCCAATGGTCAAACTGGAAATGGATGGAACAGTTGCAGTTCTGAGACAAGGTGAGTGTAGGGGGCCCAGGGACTGCCATAGGTGGGTTCTATGAACATTGGAGAATTCCCTTCTGACATTTATTTCAAGCCCCTAGGCCTGAGGGTAACATCAGGTATACCACATTGTATTTTAGAAAATCACTGAAGTCTCTTAGAATCCAAACATCATTGTGCTTGTCCAGGAGCCTCAGGAGGTGGTTAGAAAAAAGGCAGAGAGGAGATTTCACATTTGAGGTTTCATTTGCCACTTTTGCCCAGAGGCAGGTGAAGGAGGTTGGGGATGAATGGGTCTAGAAGGCCAGGCGAGATACTCAGTAGGAAAAAAGCCTGGACATCTATAACTGCACCCTGCCAGGCAGTTCCTGAAATCAAAGGAATGGTGGCCTCCCCATCTCCCAGACACCCCAATCCCCGACCTCTTAAAAAAACAATCCTTTTGTCACCTTCAGATTGAGATGGAAGAGCAGAAAACCTTGAAAACAGGTCTTCCCTCTCTTTTGAGTCTTTAAAGGAATCCTTGGGGATTTGTCTCCAACTCCTCTGCTCTCTCTCATTTTCTCTTCTTTGATTCTTCCTCCATTTTCTCCTTTGCCCCCTCTTTTTCTGGGTTTGCTTTTGCTGTAAGGCTCCCTTTCGCTCTTCTCAGTTGTCCTGTTTCCTCTCTCTGTCCCCATTCCCTTTGACCCTTTCCCTCTTGCCGTCAGTACTTCTGCCTCACCTTGGCCAGGAGTCAGAAAATCCCTGTGGCTCCCCCTCCTGACCGACGGGTTGCTGTGGTGATGGTGCAGGATAAGCTTGCTATGGGTGCCCTGTGGGGCCTTAGGAGTCCAGCTTCAACCCCTGTCTTCTGTATGATGTATCTTTTGCCTTCTCAGTGACCTCATCCTACCAGCCACTCTGGGGAGGAAACCGAGTAATTGCCTTTGAATCTCTGGGGACTGATTTTTCTCAGGTACGGAAGTTGAATAGCTATTTTCCAACTCTCTTCAGGATAGTGGCAGAGAAAGAGGGACAAAACCAGGGCAGGAGGTGGGGTGGAGGTGAGACAACTGGGGAGACTGGAAGTTGTCAGATAATGAGATTGTCTCCTAAGAGAGCAAGACTACATGGTCTAAGAGAACTGGGGATCATTCCTCTCTTCCTTTGGGAAGGGGCATAGATGGGAATTGAGCAGGGAAAGAAAGGGTTTCTGAGAAAGGAAAAGGATGTTATCCATGCAATGCAGGGACGTCCTAGTACCCGTGCTGTTGCCCCTCTGCCCCAGTCCTGCAACTGCTCCTACCCTCCAGCTGGAGCTGCGTCTATGGAGCTTATTCCTCAGAAGAAAACACCAGATTCCACTTCAGCACTGAGACCTGGCAAAGGTGCACTGAGGAAGCTGTGTTGGGGTTTTGGTAGACAGGAAGGCTTGGTGGGAAAAAGCCCAGGGTGTTTTTGGGGTGCGGCCTGGGGGCATAGGGCATGGAGAAGAGCTAGAAGGTGCTTCAGGTGGTGCTGTTGGATAGAGCCAGACTTCCAGGTCAGTTGATTCCACAGCTGCAGTGAGAAGTCAGATTGGCAAATAATTTTGGTGGCTGCAGTGGGGTGATTAGGCGGCCAGCTGGTGTTGGCATCATTTAGGTTGGGAAGGGAGCTTGGCTAGCTGGGGATTGAGGGCTAGGGCTGGGGGCTGGCTGTGGGGAGAGGCTTAGTGTTTCTCTGGCAGGCAGGACCTGGGGACTGGGGAAGTTTTTCCTTTTATTCCTATTCCTTGGCTTCCCTGCTCCCCTGTCTATCAGCTCTTGCATATCTGCTTGGCACCATGTCCCTAGTTCTCTCCTCTGTGCCCACCTTGTTTGGAAACTTCTTGGGGCCTGGACTGATTGAACACACATGCCAACAGTGTTGCCAAGCTCCCTAAACCATGAGCATGTCTCTACCAAGCAATTGCTTTAGAAATTCCAATCTGGAAGATACATAATAAGTGAAATTGCACGAGACACCTCGAAGACTTCTTGGTCCCTCCTGTTCTCTCCCCTTCTGCTCTTTTTTGAAATGCCAAGAAAATTAGCTGTTTTTTTTTGTTGCAGTGAAATAAATTGAAGATAGATATGCAGGAGAACTTCCTGGAAAGTTCATGGAACTTTTCTCTGATAAAGAGAAAAGCTACCCTTCTTTTTTAAGCACTGGGTTAGAGGTGATTTGGGGAAGCAGTGAGCGGGTCAGAAAGGATGAACTCTGGAACTGGGAAGTTGAGGCCCAAGCATCCTACTTCCCTAGTGCCTCCAGCCCAGGCCTTGAATCTGAGAACCATAAAGGCCACAGAGGAAGAAACGGATGCCCAGAGATAGTTGGTAAATTAGGGGCAGTGCTGGGACCAGACCCAAATCCTGCTGATCCATAATCTCATGCTGCCCTCATCACACCTGCAGTCAGACTCTTGCCAAGCTTTTAATTTGCGTTCCCATCCCAGACCACCTTCAACATCTGTTAGGCCCCCTGGAAGCAGGGCATCTGCTGGAAACAGATGTTGGGATGTGGTTTGGAGGGCTGGTGGGGTGGTCCTTGCCGAGGTGGTTAATGAGCAGAATCAAATGGTGCAGGGAGGGAGAAGAGGGGTGGACACATGAACCGGAGAAAGCGTTCTTCTGGACTGGGTACTGGGAGCCTCCTCTTCAGTTTGCCTTTCTCTGACCTTCTCGCTCACCCCTCCCAATTCCTCCCTCTCAAGCACTGAAGTCTGACGGAGAGGTGACTCATTTGTGTTCTCAGCTGGGAGCTAGGACACCTGCGTTCTTATTAGTCTGAGCTAAGGCTCAAGCTGCTTAGATTATTCCCTTCCTCATGTGATCTGAGTTGTGCTGGGCTGTTGCTAGGATCACCTGTTAGGAACGGCTTCTGGTCAGAAGGCAGGGGGGAGTTGTCTTCAGACACAGGCACAAGAGGAGTCTGAAAGTAGACTCCCCCACTTCTTCAGTGTGTTCCCAGACTCTCTAATATAGCACCTTTCAAATCTCCTTTCATTTCCTCCCTGCCCCCTTAATATCTCCTACCCCTCTTCCTCATCTCCCTCCACTCTCCTGGTTTCCGTCCTTCCCCCAATATCTTCCAGTCTTCCCCAGGCTCGGCCCCATTCCCTTCCCTCATCCCACCCCCACCCATAGCTCTTCTGTCCAGTGCTGAGGGCTCTCTCACCACTGCTGCCATGTCAACAGTGCTTCCCAGGATGGCACCCTAGCTTTGCCACCAGGGGGGCTATTTTTATCTGTAGAGCCACCCCCGCCACAATGCCCAACCAGCTGCCAGAACTGGGGCTGTCTGTATAGCAATGGAAGCCAGGGGAGTGGGGGGTTGGGGGTGGGAATGCTCGGGTGAGGTGGAGAGCTGGTTGTTCTTGATTTCTGGAGCTTCATGCTCTGCATACTCTGCAGCCTCTGCCTCCACTGCCTCCCCGGAGCCTCTGGAATAAGAAGCCAGAGAGAAGTCCTAAGCGTCTACAGTGGTGGTGTCAGGGAGACTAGAGCTTTCTCGCCAATATCCAGGTGCCATTTGAGGCCTGGATGGAAAGTCAGGGGTCCTGGCTGCAAGAGTGGGCATATGGGATTTTGTTTATAAATGACTCTATGAATATTTGCTAAACTAACGATTTGGACTAAATAATTGTCATTTGCATTCATGTATCACTTTAGAGTTCCCAAGGTGTTCTCATACCATACCATATCTGATTAGGTCCTCTTGAAAATTCTGTGAAGCATGTATTATTTACCCATTTTACACATCAGGAAACTGAAGCTCAGAGCGACTTTCCCAGGGTCACACACAGTAATTAAAATCTAGGCAAAAGTTTCCCGATTTCTTTTAAAATTTAGTTTTTTCTTTTCAACTGAGCTAGCCAGACAAGTCTCCTGATTTTAAACTCACACCCTCTATTGGAATTAGATGATTTCCTTGGTTCTTTCAATTTCTGAGATATTGGAGCCTTGACGTCAGCCAGTGAATCCCTTCCCAAACGCCCACCCCTTTACCTCCACTGACGCCTGCCCCTCTTCTCTTACCAGAGGCAATCCCCCATCCTTTGTTTCCTATCTCAAGTCTTTTTTTTTTTTTTTGAGATGGAGTTTCACTCTTGTTGCCCAGGCTGGAGTGCAATGGCGCGATCTCGGCTCACCGCAACCTCCACCTCCTGGGTTCAGGCAATTCTCCTGCCTCAGCCTCCTGAGTAGCTGGGATTACAGGCAAGCGCCACCATGCCCAGCTAATTTTTTTTGTATTTTTAGTAGAGACGGGGTTTCACTATGTTGACCAGGATGGTCTCGATCTCTTGACCTCGTGATCCACCTGCCTCGGCCTCCCAAAGTGCTGGGATTACAGGCGTGAGCCACCGCGCCTGGCCCTCTCAACTCTTATTCTTCAGTGCAGGCTGGGCAGGCATTAGAGTTGGGTTCCTTTCTATTTTTAAACATTTAAGGGCTAAAGGAAAATCCATACTGGACCCTTTGTTAAGGTCATCACATTTATGTCCTGCCTGCCAGCCAGGTGACAGTCTCCTTAGAGGTAGAGTGTGGGGTGTGTGTGTATGTGTGGGTAAGTGTATATGTGTGAAATTTTTCCCCAGGAAGGGATGATGATTGACCATTATCCCTCCTTATTAGGAACAGTAAGTAATGATAACAGGCTAGGGCAAATGATGCAGCATACCTATGTGGGCTGGAGTGGTGAGCAGTCATTCGTGCAACTGGCTTTGGTTCTAATGGGTAAGAGAGCAGAGGAAAGGACAACAGATCCTCTTAGAGGCTTTTCTAGTCCAAGACACCTTTTCTTTTCTTTGACTGAATCTTGCTCTGTCACCCAGCTGGAGGGCAGTGGCACCATCTTGGCGCACTGCAACCTCCACTGTCTGGAGGTTCAAGGGATTCCTCTGCTTCAGCCTCACAAGTAGCTGGGACTACAGGTGTGCAACACCATGCCCAGCTAATTTTTTGTATTTTAGTAGAGATAAGTTTTCACCATGCTGGCCAGGAAGGTCTTGATCTTCTGACCTTGTGATCTGCCTGCCTCGGCCTCTTAAAGTGCTGGGATTACAAGTGTTAGCCACCGTGCCTTGCCAGAAACCTTTACTTTTCATTAGGAGAGTTGAGGTTAGCACTTACTTGGGTAGAGTGGCAGGGTCTGGAGTGAGGGTACAAGATGAGGCAGGGAAGCTGGGCTGGGTTGGAGGTTGTTAGTGTTCCAGGCTGTGTGCTGCCACCTGCCCTCACTCCCAGCCCCTTCCTGCCACGCAAGCATGTCCACAGAACATGCGAAATGACTTGTCCTAATCTCCTGGGTGGCATCCAGGGTCTCTGACACTGGGTCTAGCGTGGTGGCTAACACTTGTAATCCCAGCACTTTAAGAGGCCGAGTAGCTGGGACTACAGGCGGGCACCACCACACCCAGCTAATTTTTTGTACTTTAGTAGAGTTGGGGTTTCCCTGTCTGAGAAGAAAACACCAGGTTCAGATTCCACTTCAGCACTCAGATCTGACAAAGGTGCACTGAGGGAGCTGTGTTGGGGTTTTGGTAGAGAGGAAGGCTTGGTGGGAAAAGGGTCAGGGTGTTTTTGGGGTGTGGCCTAGGGGTATAGGGCATGGAGAAGAGCTAGAAAGGGGCTGCTTCAGGTGGTGCTGTTGGATGGAGCCAGACTTCCAGGTCAGTTGATTCCACAGCTGCAGTGAGAAGTCGTGATTGGCAAATAATTATGGTGGCTGCAGTGGGGTGATTAGGCGGCCAGCTGGTGTGGTCATTGTGGGGAGGGTGGTGGTGGGACACAGAGAAAGAGATGGATACAGAGAGAGTGACTTTCTTTTCTTCCAAGATCTGCAGCAGCCCTGCTTCCTGGCTACCAGGTGTTCACTAGAGAACAGCCTTAAGATATTTGACTTCCACTTCGCTTGTTGAAATTGAAGCCCACTTCCACTTGTCCCAGTACTCAGTGGAGCTGAGAAACAGCAGGCTCCCAAACTTCATTTGTTTCTAATTCTTCAAGGCTTTGGCATAATGACAAGGTATTTTAATTTCTTCCTGCTTTTGACGGGTAGGGGTAAAGGGAAACCTTCCTGTCATAAAATCCTAGCTCTTGGCCTGTGTTTTCTCTTTTCCCTTTCTACTGACGTACTCAACCCCATTAGTTCCTTTTCCTCTTTACCACATCACCCCCAGCCACAGACCTAGATCTAAGAGATTGCAGATCCCCGAACTCTTTTTCCCAGTGCGTTGGGCTTCACCCGCCGGCTCTCCTTCTTAGCCCCGCCCAACTCCTCAGCTGACCAATCACGGCCCCAGTGTACTGTATTGGTGATGTCATCTCACAGCCAATCAGGAGGCGTGCTGGGACTGTGTGCGCACATCCACTTCGAGCTGCAGAGGCTGGGTTCTTCCCTCCCCAACCTTGGCAAAAGCAAAGTCTGAAGGCGAGAGAGGGGTTCCTGGTCCTCGGACCCCTTCTGGGCGCCTCTTTTGGCCCTTCTTGGGCTATCGCATCGCTTCTCCTTACCTCTGAGCTGGATTGACCTCTCTCTGGTTAATTCATGTTTATTCCCCAATTTCCATTTTATAAATGAGAAAACTGGGGCTGGTGGTGTTAATTTGCCCAACCCCTTGGTTTCTGTGAGCGGGTTCTCTTGACTTTCATTCGCTGCTTGGGGGCGGAGGGCCCTTCCCTCCTTGTTGAGCCGGTCTCTGGGTAAGGATCCCCTGACACCTAGCTTCTGGAAGCCCTCCCCACTGTTTCTCCTCCTCTGTGGGAAGTTCATTCCCAGGTTTTGCTTCCATTCTGTTAGGTGGGTTAACGCTCATTTTGAAGAATCGCCCCAGAAAAAGACCCTGAGAGGGAACTGAATCTGCTGAGCTCCTTTTGGGGGGTCTTGAAGGGCCCCTTCCCCTTCCTCTACAGACATCCTCTCCGTGACAGATTCAGGATGGTTCCCTGTCCCTGCACTCTTAAGCCTTTTGCTAACCCCCTTTTTCCCAAAGAGGAGCCCCACCTCCTCAGAGCAAGGGGCTGGCCTGTGCTATTTCTGGCCTTTCTGGGATTCTTCTGAGAACAGATTCTTGTTTTCCGTCTGATTCAGATGTGAAACTTTTCCCGCAGCCTCCTCTCTCACCCAGTTCCGGTAGGCTGGACCTCTGCCTCCCCACTCTCTTCTTCAGGCAGCCAGGCCCCTCCCCAAAGTTCTCCCTGGTCAGTTGTTCAGTTCTACTGGGACCTGGAGGAGGAAGGCAGGGGCCAAAGAGGAAGCTGTCCCCCTTAGGGGCCTTGGGGCCCGCGGGGTCAGCATTTCGATACTCTGAAGCAGGAAACTTTGATTCCCATGGCAAACCTTGTTCCTGTTCAGAGGAGCCACCTCCAGGGCCCCATCCTCAGGTAGGTGCCAGGGTTGAGGAGAGGAAGAGGGAGGAGGAAAAGGACAGGTTGCTCATAGATCCATCAGTTGTAGTTTGGTTAAGTGGAGAGATCAAGACCTGACAGCCCCTCATGTTGTGTGTGTGTGTGTGTGTGTGTGTGTGTGTGTGCACGCGCACACCAACTTCACCTTTTACTCTGTCCATCTTGCCCTTCACCTTATTCTCCTCCCGTTTCCATCTTCCTCACCCTTTTTAAAATCGCTTCTTCTCGACTATGGCAGATGACTTATCGGTGTTTCTTCCTTTTCTCTCCTTCCTGACTCCCAACACCTTTAAGACCTCACATCCCTTTGAAATTTCATCTTGTCTTAAGAACACAAACTGGAAATAGACTTTTTCTCCTGACTCCCAGCCCCTCTCTTATTCTAAAGTCCTTCAGAGTTAGGAGCTCCCCAGACCCACTCAAAGTCCCCACTTCACTGTTCTTCTGCAGGAAGTCCTTCTCTGGCTTCCCTGTCCTAAGCCCCCTACTTATGATGATATTTTTGGGAATGTGGATGCTGGAAGCAGAGGCAGAGGACTTTAGAAATCTCCAGAACACCAGCCATGGCGATCCAAAGAGATGAACTGTAGGAGCTGGAGAATCTGAGCTCTTCTGAGGTGTTGGGGTTATCACTGCCAGAGTCTATTCCTGCCAATGGCTGCCTAGAGCTGGAACTCCTGGAAGACTGTGACCTTCCAGGAGTCGGGATCTGAGGCTTTTCCCATCATGCAGAGGCTGAAGGTAACTCACAAAGAAGTGGTGGTAGTGGTGAAACAGGCAGGGATGGAGGTCAAAGGAAAGTTGGGGGAAGCTGCCAGTTTTCCTTGGGGCGGGATGAGGACTGGACAAGGTTGAGTGTGCCCTTCTACAGGGAAAGGTACCGTTACTGTGCCAGATTCCGTGTGGCTGAAACAGAGGGCTTGGATTAAAATTGATGTTGGCAGGAGAGAAGGACTTCCTGCAGAAGAACAGTGAGGTGAGGACTTTGAGTGGTCTGGGGAGATCCTAACTTTAGAATAAGAGAGGGTCCTGCCAGGCCAGAAAGTGCGGATGGTGTGGGGGGTTATTTGACTTCAGGATGGTACAGTCCAGCACCTGGATCCTTTCAGCCACTTGAGTCCAGGTCCTCTTCTTAGACTTCTCATTTGTCAAATTTATTCTTTAATTTTTTTTCCTCCCTCCCCGCCTCCTTCTGGTGTCTGGATCATGTTTGGTTCAGATTTCAACAGAAGTTTGACAAGAGCTCCTGGACAAGCTCTGCAAGTGAGGGAAGGAGAAACTCGGAGGGAAGCATGTGCTGGAAGTCAGCCTACAACCTTACTCTTCTCAGACTCACCATTAGTTTCAGAAATCCCGGCTCAGAAATCTCCATTGTGAGCTCTGGGAGACAGCCTCACACCTGATTAATTTTCCCCTTTCCCTTCTATTTATTTAATGAACTTTTGCTGAGCACATTCTGTGTGCTCTGAGGATGCAGGCCAAGGTAAACAAGTCACTGTCAGCGTCATCAAGACACTCACAGTCCCCTGTGGGCCAACCAACAGAATTAATTAAGGTTGGATGGGCTGAGACTGCAGAAGCTATGGTGAAATGGGTTCCAGCCTCTCTCCAATCTAATTGCATGATTAGGCTTGTTCTGCCTTAACAGCTTCATTGTTTGGGGACATGGTTAGGTTCCATTAGCTTGAGTTGTAGGCCTCGACAACCTGACTGAGATGGATGAGTTGTGTGACCTTAGATAAGTCCCTTAACCTCCCTCATAAGGTGCTTGTGAAGATCAAATGGAGTTTGTAATTGTAAAGGAAAGATCATGGCTATTCTTTCTCCCATTTCCTCCGTTGGGGACTTGCTAATTACCAGCCTCTATCCAAACCACCTCAGTCTTCTCCATCTGGACTTGGGAGATAGAAGGTACTTGGATTTGGAGGGAGTGTGATGTGAGCTGGGTAGGACCACCATGATGTTGGTCAGTCGATTCCTATTCAAATTACATTTATGGAGACCTTTTGTATGTGCCAGGACTTTTAATGTATTATATCACTTAATCCTTTTATTAATCACCCTGTCAAATGTTTGTTATCATCCTTACCATTTTATAGATGAACAAGTTGAGGCTCTAAGATAAACATTCTCAAAGTTTAATATATATTAGAACAATCTGGGGTGTTTTTTAAAAATGCAGATTGGGCTAGGAACTGTGGCTCACACCTGTAATCCTAACACTTTGGGAGGCCTCAAGCTGAGGATTGCTTAAACCCAGGAGCTTGAAGTTGCAGTGAGCTATGATCACGCCACTTCTTGTCCAGGAGCTCTTGTCTAGCTTCTGTTGAAATCTGTTGAACCAAACATGATCCAGACACCAGAATGAGGTGGGGAGGGACCAAAAGGAAGATTAAAGAATGAATTTGACAAATGAGAAGTCTCAGAAGAGAACCTGTACTCAAGTGGCTGAAAGGATCTGTGCTGAACTGTACCTTCCTGAAGTCAAATAACCACTCCCCACACCTATACTTTCTGGCCTGGCAGGACCTTCTCTTATTTTAAAGTCCTTTAGAGTTAGAATCTCCCCAGATCCACTCAAAATCCTTACCTCAGTGTTTTTCTGCAGGAAGTCCAGAACTATGATCTGGGTAACCTTGACTTGACAGCAAGACCTTGTCTCTTGAAAAAAAGCAGGCTGGGTACAGTGGCTCATGCCTTTAATCCTAGCACTTTGGGAGGATGAGGTGGGAGGATCAATTGAGGCCAGAAGTTTGAGAACAACCTGGGCAACAGCAGGATCCCATCTCTACCCCACTCCCCCCCCAAAAAAAAAAAAATTAGCGGGGCATGGTAGTACCTGCCTGTAGTCCTAGCTACTCAGGAGGCTGAGGCAGGAGGATTGATTAAGCCTGGGAGGTGGAGGCTGCAGTGAGCTGTGATTGTGCCACTGCACTCCAGCCTGGGCGTCAAAGTGAGATCCTACCTCAAAGTTTTTAAAAAAACAAACAGATCCCTGGGCTGTACCCCCAGAAATGCTAATTCAGCAGCTGTGGAGTGAGACCTAGAATCTATATTTTTTACATGTATCCAAGGTGATTTTAAAGACCACCAGTACTTTAATAAGTACTGATTAAGAGTTAGTGACTTGCTCAAAGGCTCACAGCAGGAAGTAACAGCTTTGAATCCAGGATTCATGCCTCCCAGACTCGTGCTGCTGCTGGATACATCTCACCAAAGCTGCCTCCTGGGCCTTGGTTTCTGCATTGTAAATGGGAATGGCAATTCCTTCTCCACCTCCCTCCCTCATAGGCCCATTGTGAGGATAAAATGAGATAATGTAGGAGAAAGTGCTTTTAAAAATGTAGAGCTGGCAGCATTGTTAGCGATTATGCAAATACATGCAAATGAGTGGCCATGGGCGTGGCTGTTCACTTTGGGAGCTTGTGCTGGGATGTGGGTTTCAAAAGGTGGGTCGAGAAAGAAGAACTTTGGTGATAGGCATTGACCCCTGGGGAAAGTTTCTTTAAAAAGGATAAGGCTCGGGTGGGAATCTGGGGGGAGAGAGAGAACTACAGGCAGTAGAAGAGGCCTGCCTTCTTTTTTGGGTTTTATGTCCCCAGATTTGAGGACCTCTGGCTGTGGGGACTGATCGGCAGAGGGAAGCCCCTGCTTGTGCCTGGGCATCAAAGGCAAAGCATACCTCTTTGTTCTGTGATCTCTGGGTGGGGTACTCTGGGAGATACTGGCTCATAGCCCCTTTCTAGCTCATTTAGCTGGGAAAGCCTTTTATGATGTCTCGCCTCTATTCCTCCTCCCTAATGAAGCTGGAGCTGGGGCTGAGCTTTACTAAAATCATCCTCTTTCTTGTTAAACAACCTGCTGTTTCCACATGGAGACAGTGCAGCAGGAAGGCTGAAAGTGAGATGTGAGGATAGCCCACCAAGGAGGTCGCAGTGCCATCCTCCAACATCTTTGCCACTTTCCCTTCTGCCCTGTTTGCTCTCAGACGTGTCGTCCAGGACTGCTAGGCCCTGAGGTGAGAACTGGCCTGTGATGCTTCCTGGGGCTGGCTATTTTGGGCACCCCTATTCCAAAGCTGCCGAGATCCTGGGATTCTAGAGCTACTTCTGTTCAGGAACGCCATTGTTCTCCCTCCCCCAGCATCCCTGGGAATTGATGCTAATTTCAGCCTCTGGTCCCTGACTCATTCTCTTCTCCTCCCTGACTCATAGGGTGACCTTGGGTTTTTGAAGCCCCTCTCAGTGGGGAATTATGGTGGCCACTATTTCAGCCCCGGGCTGGTTTTAGATGGGTGGGGCAGGGTGAGAGAAAGGAGTGAGAAAAAGGAATGTTTAACTGCTTTCATTAAAATCACCATCTGAAGAGCTTTGTTTGTTTTGTGACTGCCTGGGCTGGACTCATCAGACTTCTAAGAAAATCTCCCAGTTAATCATCAAACCCCAGCATTCATAAGTTTAAACCACGAGGGGATTGTCCCTTCAGGCAAAGCATCCAGTGAGTGAGATTCCTGGCCCCACCCCAGCACTGTTATTCTGGAGGAAGCTTCATCAGGACAGAGGCATGGGGTGGAGACAGTAACTGTCAGAAGTTCTCTCTGGTGTAAGATGGAAAGGCAGGGGTTAACCTGGCTTTGTCCTGGTTGATGGATTCTGGAATCATAATCCATTAGCTTTGCCTGCATGGAGAGAGGCCAGGCAAAAGCATTCAGATTTGTCTTTGTTCTGTGCTTTTGCCATCCCTGCCAGGCACAGAGGGGCTGTGGACATGTAACCTCCACCCCCACACCATGACCAAGAGACAATGAAATATTCTTGGGGGCTATCTTGATTGCTATTGATCCCAAAGCCCTCTTCCATGGGGAGAAATAAGCAGTTTCAACTCTTGGTTATTCAGGCTATAAAACAGATCATCCTAAAAACATCGCTCCAGGGGCTTGTACCTGCCCAATTCTGCGGGGCCCTGGCAGTTTAAACAAGACAAAGCACTGATTAAAGAGGGACTACTGAGAGGTCAGATGGTGGGGGGGATGGTGGAGTCAGGAAAGCTTGGCATTAAACTTTGGGTATAGATAAACTTAATACAGGCAGTGGCAATAGCTTGAGATTAAAAAAGAAACATTAGCTGCCATTATGATTAATGTTCAAATTCTTAACAATTTATGAAAGATTGAGGATGTTTCTGTAAAATGTACCTTATTACGGGGTATCCTCTTCTCATGATAAGGTAGCTGTGCCTAAGTGGCCTCTCTCTGTCTGCTCCCTGCAGGCTGCGCTACATGGTGAAGCAGTTGGAAAATGGGGAGGTAAACATCGAGGAGCTGAAGAAAAACCTGGAGTACACCGCTTCTCTGCTGGAGGCTGTCTACATAGATGAGACACGGTGAGAGAGAACGACAGAATGAGAGGGGGCAGGTGTGGCATGGACAGAGACCGGAAGAGAGAGGGTGGACCAGATATAAAGAGCTCTAGGTAGTGGCCGGGCACAGTGGCTCACGCCTGTAATCCTAGCACTTTGGAGGCCAAGATGGGTAGATTCTTTGAGCCCAGGAATTTGAGACCACCCTGTCTCTACAAAAAATGTAAAAAATTTAGCCAGGCATGGTAGCAGCTCCTATAGTTCTAGCTACTCGGGAGGCTGAGGTGGAAGGATGGCTTGAGCCCAGGAGGCAAAGGTTTGCCGTGAATTGAAATCACACTGCTGCGCTCCAGCTCCAGCCTGGGTGACAGAACAAGACTCTGTCTGAAAACAAAAACAAAAACAGAGCTCCAGGTATCCAGGCAGAAACAGTGGTAGAGATAAAGAGGCAGAGGCAGACATAGAGGTACAGAGATAGTGACAAACACAGATATCAAGAAGGACAGATGACTGCTTCAGAGTTGGAAGGGACCTTAAGGCTCATCTGCTCCAGTGTGGAATGCCTCTAGACATGTGCTGCCCAAAATGGGAGCCACCATTCTGGGTGGCTATTGAGCACTTGAAATGTGGCAAGTATTAATTGAAATGTGTATGCAAAATACATGATGAATTTCAAAGATTTAGAAAAAAGAATGTAAGATATCTCATTAACATATTTTATAAAGCTGGGCATGGCAGCTCATGCCTGTAATCCTAGCACTTTGGGAGGCTGAGTCAGGCTGACTGCTTGAGCCCAGGAGTTCGAGGCCAGCCTGGGCAATATGATGAAACTCTGTCTCTACAAAAAATTAAAAAATTAGCTGGGTAAGGTGGTGTACACCTGTAGTCCCAGCTACTTTGGAGGCTGAGGGGGAGGATCACCTGAACCTGGGGAGGTTGAGGTTGCGGTGAACTGTAATCACACCACTGCACTCCAGCCTGGGCCTGTCTAAAAATACACACACACACACACACACACACACACACACACACACACACACACACACAAATGGTTTCATGTTGAAATGATATTTTGGAGGTATTAGGTAAAATAAAATTTATCATTGGGCACAGTGGCTCACGCCTATAATCCCAGCATTTTGGGAGGCTGAGGCAGGTGGACCACCTGAGGTCAGGAGTTCAAGACCAGCCTGACCAACATGGTGAAACCCCGTCTCTACTAAAAATACAAAAAGTAGCCAGGCGTGATGGTGGGCTCCTGTAATCCAGCTACTTCGAGGCTGAGGTAGGAGAATCGCTGGAACCCAGGAGGTGAAGGTTACAGTGAGCCGAAGTGGCACCACTGCATTCCAGCCTGGGCAACAGAGTGAGACTCCGCCTCAAAGCATATATAAATAAATAAATAAAGTAAAATTTATCATTGAAACAAATTTCACCTGTTTTTCTTTACCTTTTTAATGTGGCCTACTAGACAATTTAAAATTTCATATATGTGACTTGCAGTTTATTTCTATTGGACGATGCTGCTCTATAGCATCCCTGAAAGACGCATTCCGTTTCCTGCTTGAACACTTCCAAAGTTGGGATGCTCACTACCTCACATAGAGACCTGTTTCATTACTGGAGATGTTAGATAGAGAAATACAAAGATAGAGAAAAAGAAAGGAAAGAGGAGGGTTGAAGACAGAGAGCGAGCTGGCATGAGAGTTACTAAATGTGGGGTGTGGCTGGGTACAGGGTCTCTAGGCTGTGGAAACCTGCTGTCTTTCCTCTGTGACTCCCCTTCTGGGGTCTCAGGCAAATCCTGGACACGGAGGATGAGCTGCAGGAGCTGCGGTCAGATGCTGTGCCTTCGGAGGTGCGGGACTGGCTGGCCTCCACCTTCACCCAGCAGGCCCGGGCCAAAGGCCGCCGAGCAGAGGAGAAGCCCAAGTTCCGAAGCATTGTGCATGCCGTGCAGGCGGGGATCTTCGTGGAACGGTGAGGCTCGCCCATACTCGGCCTCCTTCTGCCTCTGGCTGTGGCCCTCTTTCCTGGCCACCTCAGTCTTCCATGACCACCAGCCATATGATCCCATGGCTCATCCCCGTATCCCCAGCTGGCCAGACCTTTACTCCCAGACCTTCATATGTGGGCTTCTTTCCATTGTTCTCTCTTAGGATGTTCCGGAGAACATACACCTCTGTGGGTCCCACTTATTCTACTGCTGTCCTCAACTGTCTCAAGGTGACTCTGGGTTTTCGGGAAAGAGGAGAAGGTTGGTGGATGGAATAGCCATTGGGACTTCTAGACCCTGTTTATGGCATGATTTTTGCCTTCCCACTCACCCCCCTTTTTTTTAAATTTGAGATGGAATCTATCTCTTGTCTTCCAGGCTGGAGTGCAGTGGCACAATCTCAGCTCACTGCAACCTCCACCTCCTGGGTTCAAGTGATTCTTCTGCCTCAACCTCCCAAGTAGCTGGGATTACAGGCACCCGCCACCATGCCCAGCTAATTTTTGTATTTTTAGTAGAGATGAGGTTTTACCATGTTGGCCAGGCTGGTCTCGAACTCTTGACCTCAAGTGATTCACCTATCTTGGCCTCCCAAAGTGCTGGGATTACAGGTGTGAGCCACTGCACCCAGCCTGCCTTCCCTTTTAACTGTTGTTCCCACGTTCATCAAAACAGCTTTTGCCCACTCTAGGAGCAAATTCCTACCTTCCTGTTTCTCCCATGCTGAGAGATATATGGGAAGAAAGAGGTACATTTCATCATCTCTTTTCTTTCCTATTTACCAAGACTTTGTACTCATGGGAAGTCCTTTTTGAAGTCTAACTTCAACCCCTGCTGCTGCTGCAAAGCAACATAGTCTATTGTTTCTCCACAGAACCTGGATCTCTGGTGCTTTGATGTCTTTTCCTTGAACCGGGCAGCAGATGACCATGCCCTGAGGACCATTGTTTTTGAGTTGCTGACTCGGCATAACCTCATCAGTCGCTTCAAGGTTGGGCAGCATCCTACCTCTACCTCCAGGCGGGATTCTCCATTCCTTTCATGCCTGTTCTAAAAGCCTCCTAACAAACAGATTTCACAGAATCCTCAGTCTCAACATCAGGGAAGTCTCCCCACACTCACGCCCAGTCTAGCCTATTTTTTTTTTTTTTTTGAGATGGAATCTCGCTCTGTTGCCCAGCCTGGATGGAGTGCAATGGCACACTCTCAGCTCACCGTAGCCTCCGCCTCCCGGGTTTAAGTAATTCTCCTGCCTCAGCCTCCCAAGTAGCTGGAATACAGGTGCGCGCCACCATGCCTGGCTAATTTTTTTTTTTTTTTTTTGTATTTTTAAGTAGAGACGTGATTTCCCCATGTTGGTCAGGCTGGTCTCGAACCCTTGACCTCATGATCCGCCAGTCTCAGCCTCCCAAAGTGCTGGAATTACAGGCGTGAGCCACCGCACCCAGCTCCGGTTTAGCCTTTCTTTTACTTGCTGCACTCTTAGTTCCAGACTTCATTAATTGCTTTCTAGGGGGAGAGTCTAGGTTTGCATCCATCTAGCCTGGGATTCTGCCCTCTCCCTCTTTGCTTTTTTCCCCCAATTTGCCCTATCTAGGCTGACTTGCAGTGTGGACACTGGAGGCCTGGAGTTCAGATGCTGTCAGCCAGTGCCCTTTGGGACTAGAATCCATGTGTTTCCTGGATAAAATTGGCCAGTCCCTCCCCTGTCCCCTAGTTCTGGTCTCTGTGCAAGGAATTATTTGGAGAAGGTCAGCTCGTGACAGGGCTGGGGTGGGGTTGTATGACAGCAGGAGGGTGTGTGAACCTCATTTGCTCTTCAGCTTGTCTGAATGGGAAGAATTATATGAGATTCAAGTCCTTCCTAGATCCTACACCAGGAGGCAGCATCTTTTGGGAGGGAAAAAGTGCCAGGAAAAAAACCACTTTCACATGGAAAAACCACATTTGGGAGTAGAGGGTGAGGGAGGTTGAAGAGTCATGATGGGGATATTGGGTCAGCACTCTGGGGAGCAGTAGATATTAAAGGTGGAGGGAAACGTGGGTGCTCTGAAGGGCCATAGAGAGGGGCAGTTAAAGGAGTACAGGTGGAGGTCCGCTCCCAGGCCGGCTTCTGGAGGTCCTTCCATCCATCCTCTGCCTTCACTTCACTAAAACAAATTATCTGTGCATGTGAGCCTTTCCTCCATCCTTGACTCCTCCTTTTAAAGCAACTCCGTAGGGGGTTTTCCAAACTTGCCTGCAATGGTCAGTTGAAATTTTCTTCAGTGCTTCTAGAAGCCTGTTCTGCAGTTTTACTTTCTTCTTTCCAATCCTGCCCTCTCCAGGACAGAGAGTAGCAGGGCTCTCTTTTCCCTAAGACTTTTCCCAGCTCATGTTTCTCCAAACTGACTCTAGACTTCAGTCACTAGCTTCTCCTAAACTCTGCCTCCTTACCTGGAAGGACTGGGTTTGGGGGACCCCAACAGTAGCTGTGTTGGGTTGGGTTTGGCCTAGGCCCAGTGTGCTTTGCTCCAAGGCAGTTAGAGGAAGGAGGGGTGCTTATTGTTTTAGTTCTCTCTGACGGTGGAGCCAGGAGGAGCTGCCCTTCTCAAACTCCACCTTCTCTTCCTGGGTACCTAGCCCCTCCCCTACTCCTCCCTTTTTCTTCCTTTTCCTCCAGGGACGCTATGGCAACGCAAAAGCAAGGGCAGTTGTCATGGAAACAGTCCTTTAAAATTTCCTGAATTTGGGGCACAGCCCTCCAGGGGTGCGGGTGGGGAATGTTAGGGTCTGACTGACTGGTGGTGCTCCTTCTGTGTCTCTGTTACCGTATTGCTCATCTCTACAGAAGCCTTCCGAGTCCTGACCCTTGGTCCCCTCCTAGCCTCAAGAGATCCAGGGACAGATCACCAGCCCTGTCCTTTGGGAGCCTTGAGCCTTTTGAAGTGGGCAGACATATCGTAAGGGCATACACAGAGACAGGGACAGAATTCAGAGTAGCTGGACAGAGCTCTGGCTCTGGGTGCTTTTGTGTGTGTATTGTGGGACTGAGGGTGTGGACACTGCTGCATGTGGAGGGTAGGGGTCAGGGAGGGCTTCTCAAAGGAGAGGGTGATCCACATCTGGCTAGGAGAGTCCTCTCTAGGTCATCTTATTCTTTCCCGTGCTTCCCACCCCTTCTTCATGGTTTTGGATTTGGGGATGGAGTGGGGTGGTTGGAAGGTAGAAGGGAAGCTTTTTTTCCTTTTCTTGGAAATCTCCAGGGAAATAATAATAATTATAGCTATTCTTTAGAGAGCATTTACTAAAGGCCTTATACTTATCTCATTAAATTCCAGGTGGGTGGTATTATCTTCATTCTGCAATTAAGTATCTGAGGCACAGAGAGGCACGTGGCTTGCCCAAGGTTGCATAGCCAGCAGGTGGTAGAGGCAGAATATGAGCCCAGGCTCACGTGACTAGGTCCTGTGACCTCTCCCTATGCTACGCTGCCTTCTAAAGAAAGATGGGGTTGTTGATCTTGATCCATAGTCACCATGATTCCTGTGGATCCGTCATACATCTCCATTCCCCCCACCCCCCTGCAGATTCCCACTGTGTTTTTGATGAGTTTCCTGGATGCCTTGGAGACAGGCTATGGGAAGTACAAGAATCCTTACCACAATCAGATCCATGCAGCTGATGTTGCCCAGACAGTCCATTGCTTCCTGCTCCGCACGGGGATGGTGGTAGGTGCCCTGGAGATCATTCTTCTGTGATTCAGGGCCTATGGCTACAAAACTGGGAAGTCTAGACTGTAGTCCCATTTCTGCTTCTTCTCTTTGGTTCTTTTTGGGCACTCCAAAGCCTTTACAGAGTCAAATTAGATGAATTCACTCTAGAGAATTTGCAGGTAGACTAAAACTTCTTGGACAGTGCTAGGGACGTGTGCTGGGATGCAGTGGGAATGCTGCAGGTTCGAATGGAGGAAGGTCCTTGGCCATTCCAGGAGCTGAGAAACCTGGCTGCATTAATGAGAGCTGGCCTTGAGGCATGGGAGGGATGGGGTGAGTGGTCTAGCCTGTGTGTGGAGGTTCTTGGGCAGTGGCCAGCAGGGGTCAGTCTGTCCCGTTCCTCCTGTAGCACTGCCTGTCGGAGATTGAGGTCCTGGCCATCATCTTTGCTGCAGCCATCCATGATTATGAGCACACGGGCACTACCAACAGCTTCCACATCCAGACCAAGTGAGGCGTGGGGATGTGGCAGGGGCAGGAGGGGCCAAGCGGAGGTGGGGGAGGTTGCCAGAGCCCCTCGTTACATGGGGTGGGCATGATGACCTTTGGCTTCGTAGGTCAGAATGTGCCATCCTGTACAATGATCGTTCAGTGCTGGAGAATCACCACATCAGCTCTGTTTTCCGACTGATGCAGGATGACGAGATGAACATTTTCATCAACCTCACCAAGGATGAGTTTGTGTGAGCATAAGCCAGTACTTGGCATCCCTAAGACTCCCTTACCACAAACCCTGTTTTCCACTCCCTGGACCTCCTGTCCCACAGCGCTGAGGGGGCTGATCACTTCTTTTTCTGTCCACTCAGAGAGCTCCGCGCCCTGGTCATTGAGATGGTGTTGGCCACGGACATGTCCTGCCATTTCCAGCAAGTGAAGACCATGAAGACGGCCTTGCAGCAGCTGGAGAGGTGGTGTCTGGTGGGGTGTGGCTGGGGCCAGGCCAGAGGGAGGGGTGTGTGAACTGGAAGGTGTACACACGGGTAGTTGGTGTGCCAGGTCTTTTCCTGGATGCAGAGACTCCACTGGCTGCAGGTATCTGACTGCATCTCTGTGTGTGTGCGTGTGCGTGTGCGTCCTTACGTTTATGTACAGTCTAGGCAGCTGATCCACTGGAGAGTGCTTTGAGCTGGGAATCTGAGATGGGGGGTCCTCACCGCAGCTTCAGGACAGGCTTACTCTTGAATGTTGGAAAATTCATTCAACCCTTTTGGACCCCAGTTGTATTACCTCTGAAATGGTGAAAATGATGTGCCTCCCCCTATGACAGCTTGCCCCTGGTTCCCAATCTCATAGGGCTATAGGGAGAGTCATGTGAGGTTAAAAAAATATACTGAACAAATGCATAATTACATCTAATGCTGCTTAAAAGTGTGTGGCAGCATATAAATGTGTGTGTGTGTGCTGAAGGTGTGTGTTAATCTCTGTGTATGGTGTTTATGTGTGGGAGAGTATGCAGTGTCACAGCAGGTCATTGTTGAGGATATAATAATAATTACTATTATTCTAAATAATATCTAGTGAGCACTTATTATGTGCTAGACACGCTCCTGAATACTTATTTGTTGTTTGTCACTTAAGTCTCAGAACTACTCAATATGTGGTAGAGTTGTTATTTCCATTTTAGAGTTGAAGAAAATGAAATATGGAAATTTTAAGTAACTTGCTCAATGTCACACAGCTAACGTGTAGCGTGTATATAGATCTGAACCCAGGCCTTTTGATTCTAAGAGCCTGGGCTCTTGGCTACTAATCTGTGCTGCTACCTAAACATATATAAGTGTGTGTCTGTGTGTCAGTGTGGTGTGTGTGTGTGTCTGTAGCTTTGGAGGGTGTTTGAAATTACTTGAGGCTGGGCATGGTGGCTCATGCCTGTAATCCCAGCACTTTGGGAGGCTGAGGCAGGTGGATCACTTGAGGTCAGGTTTTGAGACCAGCCTGGCCAACATGGCAAAGCCCTGTCTCTACCAAAAAAATACAGAAATCAGCTGGGTGTGGTGGATGGGCACCTGTATTCCCAGCTACTTGGGAGGCTGAGGTGGGAGAATCACTTGAACCCAGGTGATGGAGGTTGCAGTGAGCTGAGATTGTGTCACTGCGCTCCAGCCTGGGCAACAGAGTGAGACTCTTGTCTCAAAAAAAAAAAAAAAAGAAGTTATATGAAATGGTGTGCCTGGGAAGTTAGGGAGTGGTCCGGGTTTCTTTTTCCTAAAAGATCAGTCTCCCTTCCCTTGCCACCTGCCCCAACCAGGATTGACAAGCCCAAGGCCCTGTCTCTGCTGCTCCATGCTGCCGACATCAGCCACCCAACCAAGCAGTGGTTGGTCCACAGCCGCTGGACCAAGGCCCTCATGGAGGAATTCTTCCGCCAGGTAGCATGGCATCTTTGCCTCCCCCCTGCCATGGGGGTGTTCTCTCCCCTTTTGCCCCCCAAGTTCCCCACTCCTATTCCATATCCTTCTTTCACTACCTGTAGCCACTGACCTGATCCCAAATCCCTGGGGTAAAATCCTGTTATCCTAAAAGCCTAACAATAGTTGCATTTCATTTGCATGTACTTCATTTGCATATTGCTCATTTCCAGGTCAAAGGTGCAGACAGTTCGCACAACATCCCCCTGCCCCCCACCTGTACCCCAGATCTGGTGGGTCTGAGGTATCCTCTCCAGCTTTCCTACCCTGTTGTCTCCTCTAGGGCGACAAGGAGGCAGAGTTGGGCCTGCCCTTTTCTCCGCTCTGTGACCGCACTTCCACCCTGGTGGCACAGTCTCAGATAGGTGAGTGTCCTCTCCTGCAGGGAGGGAGGACTGGGAAGGGGAAAAGATGCTGCCTGGGCCAGGACTGGTCCAAGTCCTCAACCCCCCACACTGTTCTTCCTGTAGAGGAAAACCTGCTGTGCTAGAGCGTGGGGTCCTGGGTGGGAAGCCGGGGGCTGCAATGGCAGGGAGGAGCTCTCTGGGGCACGAAGACATCATCCCAAAGCCTGCCCCGCATTGGGAAGTTTCCAGCCCCAGGTTACCTCTCCACCCTCTTTAATAAGCAGCCAGGGGTCCAGGCCATGCCAGCCGGATCCTCTGCCTAGCCTTCCAGGTAATAGTAAGGCATCTCTACGGCATCGCTCCTCCACTGCAGGGTTCATTGACTTCATTGTGGAGCCCACGTTCTCTGTGCTGACTGATGTGGCAGAGAAGAGTGTTCAGCCCCTGTCGGATGAGGACTCCAAGTCTAAAAACCAGCCCAGGTGAGGGTGGCTGGCGTAGCCAGATATCCTGGTTTGGGAAGGCAAAGGTAGGGAGGGATTTGGACTCGCAGAGAAGACGGACTCACAGCTATGGTGGGGTGGTGGGGAGGCAGGCTGCTTCAAGCTTGGGAGTCCCTCTGTAGTCAGGGGCAGGAGGATGGGAGCAGAAGGGTGTGCCTGCACCCGTGGTCCCCTTCACCATGTTTTTGTTTCTTCCATTAGCTCTGTCTTTACTGCCTTCTGGATAATCTTGTTTTAATTTTTCTTCTACCAGGAGGGAAGATGTGGAGAGGGAGGAGTGAAATTAGCGGGAGAGGTACAGGGACTTTGGGGAGTATCTAGTAGAGGGAAAAGAGGAAGACAAAGTTCCCCGATCTTCTGCTGGTCTTCCATGTCCTCCAATCCCAGGGCTAAGGTGACTCTGGAGTGGGCTAGGTCTTACCTCTTGGGACTGTTGGGGGGGTTCTGCTTCTAGCTTTCAGTGGCGCCAGCCCTCTCTCGATGTGGAAGTGGGAGACCCCAACCCTGATGTGGTCAGTTTTCGTTCCACCTGGCTCAAGCGCCTTCAGGAGAACAAGCAGAAATGGAAGGAACGGGCAGCGAGTGGTGGGTACCATGGCAGAGGGGGGGCGGTGAGAACTTGTGTGGATGGCTCTTGGGGTACTAGGAAATCGGTTTTTCTTAAGCCTCTGGGGAAACCCTTCACTGGACTCGTTGAGTTGGGAATGGAGCTGATCAGACCATTTAGATCACAGGAAAGACTGGCTGAATGGCCTGGACTGTTCTAAGAATGGGGGTGGAGCGATGACAGAGAGACAGCCAGACATTCCACAACCCCAGGGTCCCTGTGCACACTGTGATCCCTGTAAATGGTATCCCTGTAGATTTGGCTAATTTGGTGGCCCTGGCTGGGAAATCTCTTCCTTTATGGGGGGGCGGGGGTGGTAGGGTGGTGTTGAAGGTTCTGAGTTTTAGCAAGGCTAGAGAGGCTCTTCCTAAGTGGAGATGGGTTGAATGCAGTTCAGCTTGAAGGCAGGGTGATGGAGGTGAATCCCTTACTTGTCTCCACATACTCCTTGGGTTCTGGGGAAGAATACTTCTTGGGCTAAGCTCAGCTTCCTTTATGCTCCTCTGCAGGCATCACCAACCAGATGTCCATTGATGAGCTGTCCCCCTGTGAAGAAGAGACCCCACCCTCCCCTGCCGAAGATGAACACAACCAGAATGGGAATCTGGATTAGCCCTGGGGCTGGCCCAGGTGAGCCTGTGGTGGTGGAGGGATATAGCTAGGTGTCTACCCTGGTATCTTGATGGGTCATCTCTGGGCTCCAATGGATGTGAGATTCTCCCTCCCTCTTTTGAGCAGTAAAATGGAGGGAGTAAAGATACAGAATGGAGCCAAAGTATGGGTGGAGCAGGGAAATCCTCCCACCTCTTCTGTCCCCTGGTCCCTGCAGGAAGGAAGGAGGGAGTTCCTCAGAACAGCAGCAGAACAGGGAGGGCCGTGCCAGGCGACAGCTAACCTGCCCTGCCCCTTACGGAGGGTCAGGGAAAAGGAGCCCAGCCACGGCTCAGTGAGGACGGCTGCACGTGACTTCGCCCCTACCCGCCCCCTTGGCTAGGCACCCTTCTGAAGGGGAGCTTTTGCACAACTCTACTCGGGTCTGAGTGGGGATCAGGACTTGGAGAAGGAAGGTCAGGCTGGAGGCAAAGGCAAAGCTCAGGACACTGAAGCTTCTCCCTCTTTTCCCAGGTCTTCACTGAGTCCAAAGTGTTTGATGTCATCAGCACCATCCATCAGGACTGGCTCCCCCATCTGCTCCAAGGGAGCGTGGCCGTGGAAGAAACAACCCACCCGAAGGCCAAACGCCAGAGATTTGGGGTTGGGGAAAGGGCCCCTCCCCACCTGACACCCACTGGGGCACACTTTCATGTCCCGGCAGCAAGACTGGGGAACTTCAGGCTCCCAATGGTCACTGTGCCCATCCCTCAGCCTCTGGACTCTCTTCATCGCCAAGTGGCTGCCTCGGAGCGGGGAGCTTCCTGGAGGCTTCCCAGGGCCTTGGGGGAGGGTCAGAGATGCCAGCCCCCTGCGCCCTCCCCCATCCTTTTTGCCTCCAAGTTTCTAAGCAATACATTTTGGGGGTTCCCTCAGCCCCCCACCCCAGATCTTAGCTGGCAGGTCTGGGTTCCCCTTTTCCTCCCCTGGGAAGGGCTGGAATAGAATAGAAAGCTGGGGGTTTTCAGAGCCCTGTGCGTGGGGAGGGGACCAGGTTCCTTCAGGGCATGGTACCTTTCTAGGACCTGGGAATGGGGTGGGTAGGACATCCTCTTCACCCCACAATTGCACTGCTTCAGCCCATCTCCAGCCTGATCCTCCGCAACCTTCCTTCTCTTCCATTCTGGCCCAGTGACTGGGGAAAAAGGAGCCATTGTGACCAGGGGCTGCGGGAGCCCTTTCCTGGGACCTTCCTTGGGACTGGTCTGGGCCCCAGGGCTTGCCACCTGCCCTGGCTGAGTCCTGAGCCCTTTGCCTCCTTCCTCTCCCATAGGGCTGGGAGGCTCCCATCCGACCAATGTCTGTAAAGTGCTTTGAGATCTCCCCAGCAAAGCACCTTCAGGATGTATCTTATCAGCACAGGCAGGAGACACCAGCTGGGTTAGGGTCAAGGGTACCTGGGGAGGGCAAGGTATAATCCAGTAACCTGTGTTGCTAAAAGAGAGGGTCTGTCCTTTCCTTTCCACCTCTCAGAACTGGTCCAGCTGCAGGCCCTAAGAAGCTCCTCCCCCGGGACAAGTGGGGGGTAGTGGGTGAAAGGCAGTTGGAGGAGGGCTCAGGGCTGCTGCCTTCCTGCCCTCTGGAGAGAACCCAGCCAGGCACGGTGCCCATTCCTCTCCTCAGGCGCCTCCTTGCCCCCACCTTGCCCCCACCTTGCCCCAAGAAAGGCCAAAGTCCAGGTGACTGCCCTCCTTCTTTCTTGTAAATACCAACCATGCATTTGTACAGTGGGCCCTGTTCATGCCAAATCCGTATCCATGGTCTCCTAGACCTGCTACCCCAATACTTCCACCCCACCCCACCCTGAGTAGGCCAGAGACGCATGTGACTCACCCCTGCCCTTGGTCTCCCAGACCCCTGCTGTAGCCAGAGAACAATAAAGAAGGGAGACCAGGCCTGACTGTGTGTGTTCACTGGGTGCAAGTGGACCGAGCGTCTTCACGTACATACACTTTTTTCAGCATGATAAAACCTGGGTGAGGTGTTCTCCCTTACACACACATATATATATAGAGTGGTATCTATCTGGGCAAGCTGAGGCCCAGACAGGAGGCCATGCCCGAGGGCTCACAGTAGGTGCGTGGCAGAAGTGGGGCCTGACGCTTCTCAGGCTCTGCTCTTTCCTCTGTATCACATGCTCCAGCAGGGAGGGGGAAAGTCTGGCCTTCCCCCCTGTCCTCTCTCCCACTACCTGGGAAAATCAAAAACAGCAGCAGGAGAGAGGCCTGGCTGTGAGATCTGAGACAGTTTCTTCTCTTAGGTTTGTTCTGTGTCTTATCTGGGCTCCTCAGTGTCTAGGACAAGGGGACCCTTCCAGTCTCCAGCGTGGCTTCTTCATTATGAGCCACTGTGTTGTCTATCCATTGTTGCTAACGGGTTGAAATAAGGGACGGCGGTCCCACAGCTGGAAGAGGGAACACATCCTGAGGCTTGGGAATCCAAAAGGAAGGCAGCGGAGGCTCGGACAGGCGAGGAGGTATCCACACACCACCACACCCTCTTTCCCAGGGGCCAGGTGCCATGGCGCAGTTCCCCCTTTGTCCAGCAGATGGAGCCCACAGCACAGTCACAGCTGGACACGGTACAGGCCTTAGAGCGCCAAGTCTTCCAGCTGCAGGGCAGGCCTGCGAGGTGGTCTGATCATTCCTCAATAGGAAAAGAGAACCTGGGCCTTTTCTTCCTGCGCGGCACCCTGGAAGTTAGTCCTCCCACCTATCTGACCCTCATCTCTCTTCCCACAGCAAGTAAAGTCAGGACTAGGGGAAGAACTCTTCCCTGCTCAAGGCTTCTGCCCGCTCCTCTATTTCTTCCTTCCCAGAGGCAGCTCGGCAGGAGGGTGGGGGCTGCGGCCAGCGCAGGCGGGAGAAAGGATTCTCCGAGTTGGGAAAGAAGGAAAGTGCCAAGGACCTAACACCAAATTTATCACTTTTTAAAAACAAGAGATTTTCCCCAAAAGTGAAGAAATAAGAAACAAATCCGGCGTCCATGCATTCCCAGACTGCAGTCCTCATTCCAGGTACCTCCTCCTCTCTCAGACCTGTATGGAGGAAGGGGGCAGAATGAGAAGGTGAGAGGCCAGAGGGTCATTCTGTCCCTTCCCCTGCTGGCCATCCCATGTGTCAACATCTAACGTCTTAGGAAGCTTGTTCTCATGTCTGAGCAGTCTCTCCTCTGTCCAGTCTGTGCGGGGGGCTGGAGATTGTAAAGTCAAGGCTCAGGAAGTCACCTCATGAATGCATCCTCCAGGCAGGGAGAGCCACCGCCCACCTCACCTGGGCAGGTGTGGATCTCCCTTTGGGTTCCAAATCCCCTTTATCAAAAAATCCATGGCCTACTGCCATCACCCATTCCAGGAGCTAGAAGTCTCACACAAAGTCTAATCTCAATCCTTCTTGCTGCAGCTATCCATTTCTTTTTGTCTGTCAGAGGAGATGCAAGTCCTTTTATCATAAAGGATAACTCTTCAGGGACTGAAGCTGGTTGTTTCCCTTTTCCTAGACTCCAAATACTAGTCCCTTGCCTTTGTCCACATAGCCTCCTCTCCTGCGACCTGGCAGCCCAGCCCTGGGGTCTTACCGAGTTGGCTCACTTGGAATCCAATGGTGGTATATGGGTTGAGGGTTCCTTTGTGCTGGGTTCCTTACTGCCTCTTTCCTGAGTTTTAGGGATGGATTCTGCAGGCTCTGGGGAGAGAAAATAGGTGGTGGGAGGAAGAGGTAGCATTCATAAACGCACTGGGGAGGGAACTGCTTCTCCTCACTGCAGTGAGGGCCCCAAGACCAAGTTGGGTGCAATCAGGCAAGACCAACAGGGTTTTCTTTGACCACAATTACTATGATAGGTTCACTTTTAAAAAATCTTCAATAAAATGGGAAAGAATAAACCCTCTAAAAACAGTTTAAAAAACAAAACTCAATATGTGTCTAAACCCGACATGAACTCATAGGAGACTATTTTTAGTCTTTATTCTGCTTAGTAAGACCATTCACTGGATTGCAGAAATGTTATGTCTTTGATTATAGGGTTCTCTGCCGGGAATACGATGTGATACACAGTTTACATACTGTATCTTCACAACATTGGAAGCGTTCTGAGTTCTGGAATAGTTCTGGGATAAGGGACAGTGGCCATAGCCCAGTGCTACCAGCTTCCACGTCCTGCATGCTCGGCATGTGTCAGGTGCTGTGCTAAGAGCCAGTCTCACTGAATAGCCACACACAACCACTGCAACAGGCATCCTCATTACCATTTTATACCCTGAGGTTAAGGCGTTAAAGCAGCAAGTGGCAGAGCCAGGATTCTAGCCTGTGAGTGCTGTTCCCATGAAGTGGGTTTCCCCTATGTAGCCACGGGGGGGATCTTTCAGGTTCATGGAAGGGTTTGATGTCACTCAGTAAGGGAGGGTGAAGATTTAACTATAAGCAGAATATGCAAATCGATTCATATCCTTGAGACAGTTTTTACCTACCACTAGGCCTCTCCCAGCTCCAACTCTTTTCCCTCCCCCCAGTGGGTAAAGCTTGCCTCCTGCTGGGCTGGGAAACAGGATGCCTGGGGCCCTTCCCAGCCTGAACATACTTTTTGCTGTCCCAGAGGTGCCCAGCCTTGACTCCACTTCTGTGTCTGGGATCCCAGGTGGGCGGGACTCCTGGGTCCCTGTGCTCTCAGTGGCTCCCTCAGGCTCCTCTCCTTGCTCCTGTTGCCCCAGGTGATGTTCAACCATCATTTGGAGCTCTGGGGACACACAGAAAGGGAGGGAATGCCGGACATGACTGCCTGGAATCTGCCTGGAGTCTCCGCTGTGGACCCCCAGATTCAGCAGCCTCACTGAAGGAGCAGCAGGCATTGCTGGGTGTTTGACTTTCCCAACCACTGAGATCTGAGCAAGAAGGGGACACTAGCTGGCAATAAGGAGGGATGAAAGCTAGACCATAAAAAGTACTCTTTTCCGCTAGGCACGGTGGCTCACGCCTGTAATCCCAGCGCTTTGGGAGGCTGAGACAGGCGGATAACTTGAGGTTGGGAGTTCAAGACCAGCCTGACCAACATGGAGAAACCCTGTCTCTATTAAAAATACAAAAAAATTATCCAGGCATGGTGGTGCATGCCTGTAATCCCAGCTACTCGGGAGGCTGAGGCAGGAGAATCACTTGAACCTGGGAGGCAGAGGTTGCGGTAAGCCGAGATCGTACTACTGCACTCCAGCCCCGGCAATAAGAGTGAAACTCTGTTTCAAAAAAAAAAAAGTACTCTTTTTCACAGATGAGGGAGGTGTAGGAGGAGAGCCTTTAGGAACAAGAGATCCTCCTATCTTGCTGGGATACATGGTCTTCCCTGGGGGAAGGTGGAAAGACTCAATTTAGATTCAAGAAAAATTGAGTACCTTATACGTGTTGTGCACTGTGCCGGTGAGTTCACATAGACTATTTCATCTGTTATAATGAGGTAGTATTCAAGGCTCAGTAAGTTAAGCAGTTTTTCCAAGACCACCCAGCTAGTCGGCGGCAAAACTGGGATTCCAGCCTCAGTTCGTCTAGCAACAGCGCTACCATAATCAAGGCAGATTTAACGACCTCCCTTCCAAAGGGCAGTAGGTGTGCTCCCCAGCTTCAGGCGTAGAGGAGAAAAAAGGGATGAGAGGGGTCTTGCGAACCTTTCATTGTGGGTGTGATTCTTGTCATCTTCTTCCGTTGCCGTGGAGACATTGCCACAGTAGACTGTGAAGGACACAGAGCACAGATGGGTGCCAGCCCCCCTTGCCCTCCTCCTTGGCCTTGCTAGGCTTTTGGATTGGAGCTTGGGGTAGGTATGAGCTTCAAAAAGTCGGGGAAGAAAACTCCTGCTTCCCCAACCACCTCGACAATGGTGAGCAAGGAGACTGTGTGAGAGAGAGAGAGACAGAGAGTATGTGTGTGTGTGTGTGTGTGTGTATCTGTGTGTGTGTGGTGCATGTGTATATGTTCACTCATGCACATTGGCGGGTAGGGGCATAGGGAAATGAGAGTCAAAAATATCCTAGAGATGGGCGGCAGGGTTTTAAGGAATAATCCCCTAATGAACGTGGGGGTTCTCTGGCTGGGCTGAGTGGGATGGGCCAGCTCACCTTGAGATGTGGGTTGGGGATCCGGTCTTCATCTATCTCTGAAGAGAACAGAGAAAGGAGAGGGTGATGAGGACAGGAAACCAGGGATTCCCATAGAGCTGACTTCTCAGGGGAGGGGATTCTGCAGCCACGCTCCTCCTGGGCTGTTCCTCACATCCGTCCCCAGGTGTCACATCTTGGCCCTCTTGGCTGCCCCAGGGCTTTTCACCGGAGCTCCTCTCCTGCGCTGCCGCTACCTCCACCCCCTGCATCTAGTCCTGTCCTTGACTCTGTGGTCAACCTGCGCCTGCATCCTTGCCTCAGACCCGGAGATCCACGAAGGCAGGATCTGTGGTCTTTGTGCTTTTTTCTTCCTCTGAAGTATCCATGTCTCTTTTTCTTTCAATCATTCCTCCATCCCAGGGTCAGCCAGAACTGAGCCCTTCCTAGGAGGGAACAGTGGTACAGAACAGTACACTTGTTCTGCGCGGGGTCTGGAAAGTACAGCTGGCGGTGAGCTGGAGACCCCGGCATCCTGAGCTCCAGCCTCGAGTCTTAGCCTGACACCTTCTCTTCCACACCCCTGTCACGCTCCCCTGCCATTCTTGGAGACCTTGTTTTCTCCCCAGACCTTGATGGGGATGCTGGTGACCAGAATCTCAGCTGCTGCCTGAACTGCTTCTAACCTCCCCCTCCCACTCTGGGGGCTGTGAAGAGCTGGTGGAGGCGATCCCTCCCCCTCACAGCTGACACTGCCTCTAGGGGTGGGGGTAGCAGCATCTCAGTTGCTGGAGAAACCTGGACGGCTGTTGCCACAGCAACCAGCACTCAGTTGACCACCCCAATTCCTAGGGGGCTTAGGAGCCAGGTGGTCTCCCCACTTCCTAACACTGCTCCAGCTTTCCAAAAGCAAAGGAAATTCTGCAATCCTGCCACCACTTTCCTGCCCTCAGGACTGAGGACATCCCTGCCTCCTCAGAGCCGTTCCTCTTCCATCTAGTATCCACCTCTCCCATTGGGACCCACTGCTGCAGTGGCCCCCACTCCCTTCAGCAACCTGTCCCTGGCTTACCTGGGGATGACTGGTCACTGGTCAGCACGAGGGTGGCAGGGGTGGGGCGGCGTCTCCGAATCTGAGGGAAGGTGGGAAATAGGGAAGAGGTCAAGTACACATGGAAGCATCAAAGCCCCACCCAAAACCACTCAGTAAGATAAACCAGGCTAGCCTACTTAACACACCTCAAAAAATGCCATGTTGATGCAGCTGGAGGCCATTATCCTAAGCAAACTTATGCAGAAACAGAAAACCAAATACCGCACATCCTCACTTCTAAGTGGGAGCTAAACACTGAGTACACATGGACATAAAGACAGGAACAATAGACACTGAGGAATACACGAGTGGGAGGGAGGAGGGCAAGGGCTGAGAAGCTACCTATTGGGTACTATGCTCACTATCTGGATCAATCGTACCCCAAACCTCAGCACCACACAATAAACCTTTGTAACAAACCTGCACATGTACCACCCCCCGAATCTAAAATAAAAGTTGAAAAAAATGCCATGTTACACTGGACTGACTGTTCCAGGGTGAACATCCCCGGATTCCTCCTCCCCTGGGGAGAGCTAATCCTAAGGACCCAGAAGACCCCCTCCCCTTCCCCCTCCCTGCATGCCCCCATCTACCCTGTTCTGCCTCTCTACTTCCCCCTGGTCCCAGCCCCAGCTCTCCATCTCAGCAGCTATATCTGCTCTGCACATTGATCTCTGGCCTGCTGTCCTTCCGCCCATCCTGGATCAATGGTCAGAAATAACTTAAGAGGGCACAGGGCTTTCTCCCAGTCTTCTAACCCACTCCCCAAGCAGACGTTAACATTTGGTGTGACAGCACCTGCAGAGAGCATCCTTTTCAAGCGCCCCCCAGTCTGGGGGGACAGCACAGAGAAGGATCTGAATGTGCATCTCCTCTGGCCTGTGCCCCTCACTCCCGAATGTCCTCTCTATCCTTGGATACATTGCCTTTCTCATTTGTGAGGAAATGGGGTTGGGGGAATCCTTGTCATGGTAAATATAATATCGATACACGGAGGAGCCCTAGGCAGGACCCTGGTCAGGGCCTAAAGCTTAGCTGAAAAATCTTATCCTAGGCTCCATGTCCCAGCCTAAGAAATTAACATATAAAGCTGACCGACTACCCTGCCTCTGAGCCCCCTTACCCCCACTGTTGTTCTTTTGTCACACTGCCAATAAAGTTGATTGTTGTTGAAGTCAGTCCAAGGACTCCTGGGAGGTGTAGTTTTTCCCCTTTCTCTGGAGGCTTTAGAAGCTTGGAAGTGAGGGGAAGGATGGGGGTTAGAGAATGACCCTCTAGGTTAGCAATGGGGAGGGGAGGGCAGGCTAATGGGGCTGGAAAAAGGGCTAAAATTATCCTGGGCTGAGAGGAGTAGGGTGAGGACACTGAATGATCAAACCCTTATCTTTGCTTGTCCATTATTTAGAATCATCACCACTGGCCGTGGGAGATGAGGGAGGTGAACACTGCCCCCCTCTATCCCCAGAAAAGTGGGGGGCACTGGCTATGGCAAGATGGGCTGTTTAAGCCTGAGGGGGGACTCTAAAGAAAAAACAGGATGCCCAGAATGGGTGTGTGGAGGGGGAGGGCATCATTTTCCCGGGAGAATTCAGTCACATCTGTTTTGGGTGGCATTTCAAGGTCCCGCAGTCCAGTCCTTTGTGTATGTGTGTAAGTGTGTACATGTATGAGCTGCATGAACATGAACTGTGATGCACATGGGCAGGGAACCATCTGTTTCTTGTGCAAGGGGTAGGGGCCATCCTTTGACTAGAAGACTCCTCTACTTCTTTCTATCCCGGAGGGGCCAGGTGTGGTGGTGGTAGAAGACAGGAAGGGACAGGGAGAGGGTGGAGTGGAGATTAGTGGGTTGAAATAACATCAGAGTGGGGAGCCCAAGAAGGAGACTGCAATTATGACAGAGGGCAGCAGGGCTGTGTGGTCTTGGACAGGTCCCTTCTTGCTATCCTTACAGCAGAAAGGAGGAAAGTCAGACTTCCTGAGGCACCTCCCAGGCACCTGAACTAGTAGGAGATCAGTAGACGGTCTCTTTTCTTTATGTTATACCTATCCCAAATCCTAGCTCTCAAGAGCACGTGGTACCTTCGCTTCGGAATTATTTCCAAACCAGTCATGTCAAGGATCTGGAAGCTGTGGGCACCCCTCCACCCCTGCCACTCTGTGCTCTATAACTTACAGCTTCCAACTCCTTTTGCCCTCCCATGTTGGTCTGGGTTAGGAGCACCTGCCAAGCCTGGAGCTTTTTGCCTAACACAGCAGGAGGGGCTGAGGTTAGACTGCAGGAAGAATTTCAGGCCTATGAGACACAGATTCTGAAGATTAGAGAAAGCAGGCCCAAGTCCCTGCTCTCTTTTTCCCTCTGGCTCCCTTGTCCCCTAGATCCCTGAACCAGCTGGCCTACCCCCTCCTCCTCCCCACACACCCACTACACCTGCCTCCTCCAACACCAAGCAGATGCAGGTGCCAGGCCCTGTCTGTGCCAGTGGGAGGCAGTTCTCTTCGGAACCACATCCCCAACCTCCACCGCCCAGACTCTTGAGCCCCTTTCCTGGGTCTGAGGTTATCGACCAATGCCCTGCCTCCAGGCATGGCAGCCTTTCCCCTGACTCCCAGGGAACACGCCCCATGCTGGTGGCTCTGCATCCTCCTCCTGCTCTACAGATTTGTGAGGCTTCACCACAATCTTTCCCGTAGTCACATCTTAGAGCTCTGAGGCAGGGGTTCACCCCAGGCCAGAGACAGGATGGAGACACAGGTACCTAACCCTACCTCCACAATGGGAAGCTAAAGTGATGGGGAGAGTGTGTGTACCCGCTCTTCCCTTCACATCAGACCTTATTCTACCAAACAGCTAGAGTAACAAAAATGACAAAAAAAAACACTCTCTTTACCTTATTCCAAGAGGTCACAAAGTTTTTTTTTTTTTTTTTTGGTGGGGTGGGAGGAGGGGTTGGGGGTGGCCAGCCACAGCCTGGCAACTCGTTGGGAGAAACAGAGAACTGACCTTGTGGGAAATTGATATTCTTTAGGAATGGGATTGTCTAGGCAAATGGACAGAGATTACAAAGAGATGGAGCAATAGGCAAATAAGCAAATATTTGGCGAACGAACAGTAGTAAGGACCACGGGTAGTCGCCAGCTCCACACACACGCTCACTCTCCCGGAGGCATACACTTGCTCACACACTGCCCCCTCTGCCAGGCTGCTCTGAGCTAAAAATAGACCAGGCGAGGAGGCTGGGCCAGGGCCCTGGACTCCCACCCCTTGAGCCAAGGCTGTCACAGTGCTTCTCCCTTGCATATGGTTCATCTTGAACCCCAGCCCCTGGAAAGTCTCCACGTCCGGCTTCCCAGTGCCGCCAGCCCAGTCCCACCCGGCCTCCCCACTCCAAAGGGCAGGAGTTGGGAATAAGGACCATATGCCCAGACTTGAAGAAGGCAGCCTCAGCCTATGACCACCCCTCTCCCCTCTCCCGCCTCCCCGGAGCCCCAGCCCTCTCAGTTGTCCTCAGTTCCTTCCCGTTATCACTTTGGGAGCCCAGCAAGGTGGCCCCCAGTTAGGAGGGGACAGGGAGAGCTGTTTCTCCTCTTCCAACTCCCACCCTTCCAGGCCCCCCCTCCATTACCGACCCCTCCCCAGACCCCTCCCGCACTGCTGCTGTTCCCTTCAGTGCCACCACCAAGCTCAGAAACTCTGGTGGGGTTGACTGGGTGAGCGATGCAGGGTTGTTTAAGGAGGGAGGGGTCGTGTCCTCAAGCAGGCCCCCTCCCCCAGGGCTGGGGAGGAAGATAGCGACTCTCGCGGGGCCAGGCATGGAGAGGAGGCGCTCTTCCTTCGCTCAGTCTCATAGAAGCACAGATCCGAGATGTGGCTCCGACGGTGGGGGAGGGGACAGAAGACCCCCCCTCCCCAAAATGAGCGTTCGTCCTCAAAAGGGCACGCTGCTAAGGGAGGACCAGGCAGGATCCCGGGTTCCACCAGTCCCGGGGTCCCTCGTCCTTGGCTGGGCGCGTCCCCTGCCGCCCCGCCCTGCTCCGCACCTGCTCCGCCGCCTCGGGGTCAAGGTGCGGCTCCAGCAGCGGGACCGTGAACTGGATCTTTCGGGGGCTGCTGTCTTGCTCCATGGCTGGGGCGGCGGCCGCTGGGCGCGCGCTGCGACGGGAGGGAAGGCGGCGGGACTCGGGGCTGGGGCGGGCGCGCTGCCTCTCCGCTCCGCTCCGGCCCCGGCCCCAGCCCGGCGCGCTCGGCTCCCGGCTCCCGGCTCCCGGCACAGCGCTCCCAGCTCGCGGCTCCCGGGACTTTGCAGCCGCCGATTGGCTCCGCAGCCGCCCCTCCCGGACCCTCCCCCTCCCCCAGCCCGGAGCCTTAACCCCGTCGTGGCTGCGCCGGCGGCTGCGGGGGTCACCGCCCCGCGGGCCGGCGAGTCCGGGCGTGGCCCAGGAGCCGTCGTAGCGGACAGCTCAGGCAGAGACCTCAGCGTCCTCGGAGTTTTGGAAAGGGAGTGGGGATGGGGAGCGGCCAGGAAGAACTTCTCCTGGCCGGGGCGGGTTGTAGGGGCTGGGAAAGTAGAGGGGCGTTGCAGGAGAGGAGGCTGCAAACGCGAGGGGAAGACTGCGTTTATGATTTTGAAGGGGGTGGTATTATAGAGAAAAGAGGGAAAGGGGATTTAGGCATGCAGCAGGAGGGATTAAGGTTAGACTTCGAGAGGGACTTTCCCTTGAAAGGAAAACACTAGGCGGAGGTAAAAACTTGGAGGGAAATACAAGGTCTGCACACCCGTCCTGTGTTCCCTCTGTGCCAGGGAGAGGAACCGGAAGACCTCGGATGGTCTCCGGAGGGCGCGTTTCTCCTGAAGTGCATGTGGGGGTGGGAGGAGGGCTTGGGGAGACAGGACCATCTGGGACTCGGCAAAAGGAATAATGAGGCTGGGGAGCCAATCGTGCTTGTGAAATCGAGTTCCTTTTCTGCTTGCTAAATTAGGGGATGTAAGGTAGGTGAAAGGCTGCGAGGGGAACGTGCCTGGGGGTGGGGAGAGGAACTCCTTTGGTGGGGGGGCTTGTTTACAGATGGGGTTGGTTTCCAATTTCACTATTGGCAGGATACTGAAAAGGAGCTGCTGTAACTGAAGGGATGGAGGTTAGACTACGGGAAGAACTTACTAGTTTGGTGGAAGACTGAGATGCCAGTCAATATGAGCCAGTGAGGGAGATAGGATATTCACAGGAGCTGGTGTGCATGGTGCAAAGGGCTGGGGATCACTAGACAGGGGAAGGGGAGGTGCTGGGCACCTGGGGAGGGTAGGGCTGGATGCATCTTCGCTGGGGAGAGGGTGGAGAGAACTGGGGACGGGGAGGCCAGCACAGGGAGTGCTGGAAGAGGTTTAAGAGGTCTGCCTCTTAAAGCAAGCAACCGGCAAGTTCCATACAGATTTACGCCTGGTTCTGGGAGAAGCCTATGATCATCCTCTCCTCTAAGGGGTCAGCCTCAACCCTCAGTTGCCTCCTCTCCTGGGCAGCCCTTCCCGGACCTTGATTTCACAAGGCCCCTTCCCCTCTAACCTCCCAAAATAACTTGTCCTGCCCTCCCCCCAGCCATATCTTTTTACATATGTCAGGCTCAGTTTTCTCAGGGTAAGGCTGGGGTTATGGGGACCCAGTGGGCCAGCTGGATCTCTGTCTGCATGTTAACTGGCCCCTGTTTTGCTGTCGCTTGGACTCCAGGATGGACTCTCCACACCCAGCCTGTACCTGCAGGGCCCCTTTGCTCTCTGGGTAGCAGGGCCAGATGGAAAACAGCTGGTTGGGCTTCCCTGTCTCCCTTTATTCCCAACCTTTGCACAGATCCCCTCACGAGAAGTGACAGTGGAGAAAGAGATCTTGAAGGCCCCGAAGCAGAGAGGATAAGGGTTGGGGCTAGGGAGATACCTGGCCCATTAGGGCCCAGCTGCTTGCTCTAGCTTCCTCCCTGTTCACTCCACCTCCCAACCACACATACACAGATCAGGATCCAAAATATCCTCTGAACAGGTGACTTGTCTATTCCCCATCCCATTCTACCAGGACTGTGGGATGTGAAGCCAGGATTCTCGCATCCCTGTGTCTGGGGATTCAGGCTTCCCGCATGAGCCTTAATCTCATTTGTAAAACAGAGGATCCGACCTCCTAGGGTTGAGTATCATATAGGTAGAGTCCCTGGTGCATAGAAGGTCTCAGTTCATTGTAGCTGCTGGTTTTATTGTTATCTCCTAGCAGGATGGCAGAGTTGGGGGGGTGGTCAGTCGGAGTGGTCACCTCTCCACCCCCAGCCCAGTCATCCAGCTTGCCTGGGCCTCTTTCGTATTCCCTGATCTCCCTCAAACTTTGGTCTGGTCATGGAAATTCCTCCCCAAGTCTCTCACCCACCCTGTGTTGTCTTCTCAAGTCCCAGATTCTCAGAGTCCTTTGTCCTGAAAGCCATAGGTAAGGAGAGAGACCCAGAGAGCTGGAGCTCTGGAGAGATGGCTGATGAGGGGCTGCGTGGGAAGAGGGGTCCTGCAGCAGCCGGTGCTGGGGTGGAGGCAGAGGAGGAGAGAGGAGGGAGAGGGAAGAGCAACAGCTCCCAGTACTGGCTTTGGGAGGAGGAGACTGGGGAAAGTGGGCGAAGCGTTTCTGGGTAGCAGGGAGGTAGAGTGTGGCTGGGTGCAGCCTTTGGTGCTGGGTAAGCTGGAATGGGTCTGTCTGTGAAGGTGTGTGTTTATTGTCATTTTGACTTATTTATGTCCATAGCTATGTGAGTGCCTGTTGGGCCGATGGGTGTACAAAGGTGTGGGTTGCTCACACACAGGCCCCGGGCGCTGCAGAGGGCTTGATGCCCGCTCTTGGAACCTTTCCTAGAGCGAGTAAGAGTCAGAGCCTGCCTCACCCCAACTCCTTCCCTCAGCTTGCATGTTTCTATGTTAGGCGCGTGTGTTCACAGCCCTGCTGCAGTCACAGCCGGGGCTGGAGAAGCAGCAGCTGTATGTGGTGAACTGCTGGCTCCATGAAATATTTAAAGTTACAGGGATGTGACTGGGTCATGCAGTCACTTAATGACACTCACCCTCCCCTATTCTCGGCACTGGACTGTCAGTTAATGGGGCTGCTCTTTGTCGCCCTCAGCACTTTCTGCTTTTATCTGTGCACCCTTCTCACCCCCACGAACCTCCTCATGCATTAATCCACTAATCCTCACAGCCACCCAGGAGGGAGGGCAGGTATTAGGGTGTTTATTTTACTTCTCGAGGGGAGGGTAGTGTAGCGAGGTGTTGCTAAGATGGGCACCTGGGACAGGGTATGAAAGGTTGGGGTTCAGTTTCTCCATCTGCTGCCAACTCTCTGGGTGACTTGGGGTTGCTTGCCCTACCCCCAACTGGATTCAGTTTCCTTCTCTTCAAAATGAAGGGGACCAGGTGACTGCAGATTTCTTCTGTTCTGTTATTCTGTTGTTCTGACTTGAGGGTGCTCCTGTCACACAGCCGGGAAGTCTCAGAAACCAGGTGAGAACCCAGGAGGCCCAGGACCTTCCCTGTATCTTTGCCTTTCTCCCTGCCTGGCCAGTGTGGTGGAGGCACACTCCTGCTTGTTGAAAACGTGAGGCACACACACATTTTATCTACACAGTTCAGTGGAGGTGAGGCCAGAGATGGCTTTTATCCACCCAAAGGAGCAGCGACCCCATCCAAGTGGTCCCCCAGGAAGCCATATGCTCATGCCGATGTGCTGCAGTTTCTCAAATGTTTCTGGAAACTCTTGGAGTCATCTCAGAGCTTGAGGCATATGCTCTGACAATCCTCATGCAGGGTGAATCCTCGTCTTTTAGGGTGGCTTTGCTCCTTTGGAAATGACTGAGAGCCTTTAGGGGCCAACCCTTGTGAAGACGGGGTGGGGGGAGGCCAGGTGGGGGTAAGCCTTGATCTAGAAGAGAGATGTGGGTCCCCTGCAGTGAGACTGTGTGTCCTGTGGAGGTTTGAGCCCA
Organism: Cebus imitator; assembly: GCF_001604975.1. NCBI lineage: Eukaryota > Metazoa > Chordata > Mammalia > Primates > Cebidae > Cebus > Cebus imitator. The sequence continues at coordinate 2,220,360 of NW_016107600.1, forward strand.
CCTAGAAGGCTTCCCTGCAAGAAGTTTCCAGAGCTTCTTGTGAGCCCCAGAAGCAGCATTGGAGTAGATATGTGGCCTCCTAGGGGACGACTTGGAAGCCCAGCCTCCTCTGACTGTCCTGGTTTGCCTGTGAAAAAGCCCAGAGTTGCAATTCTGCTAGGCTTGAGTCCACACCCCCCTGCAGCTGGCAGTCTTGGGAATGGGGCCAGAGCTGGTGATTCAAACAGAGGGGATGCTCATTTTCAAAGTGCTTTGCCTCTCCATGAACCCCCAAATCCACTTGTAGGGTGAAAGAGACTTCAAGAACAGCCACTTGAACCCTTCAGGCTAGAGAGGAGAAATCAAGGCAATAGGGAAGAACAGCTTTTCCAAGGACCAGAAGCCAGGCCAGCACTTTCCCCAGTAAACCAGATTTGGTGGCTACGGCAGGGTAATGGCTGAACCTGAAGCAAGGTCATGGACTAGATGACCTCTTGAGATGCATTTGAACACTATGATTATCAACAATCCAGAAGGCCCAATACCTAGCTAGCCTCTAGCTAGCCCCTTCTATCCCCAACCTGCTAAAAGGTTAAAGTTATTCTTTTGGCTGAGCGCGGTGGTTTACGCCTGTAATCCCAGCACTTTGGGAGTCTGAGCTGGCTGGATCATGAGGTCAGGAGTTCGAGACCAGCCTGGTCAACATGGTGAAACCCTGTCTCTACTAAAAATAGAAAAAATCAGTCAGGCATGGTGGTGGGCGCCTGTAATCCCAGCTACTTGGGAGGCTGAGGTAGGAGAATTGCTTGAACCTGGGAGGCGAAAGCCGCAGTGAGCCCAGATCACACTATTGCACTCCAGCCTGGGAGACAGTGCGAGATTCCATCTCAAAAAAAAAAATATTCTTTTAACAAATATTTATTAGCTATTCCTATGTGTCACATATTATGCGAAGTGCTGGGGACACAGCAGAGCATAAAAGAGACACAGTCTGTCCATTGACACACGGCTTATGGCCTAACAGGAGCCAGGGCAGTGGTGGGTGAGTCATGATCAGCCAAGAGTTACGAAATCGGAAGCACAATGTGCTGCAGGATAAGGGGCATCAGAAAGGAGGTCAGCGTGACCTCCGACTGCAAAGACCCTCTTCTGCCCCTCCACACTAGCTCCTGTCAGCCCGGTGGTTAACCTCCGGAGAAGTCTTCCTAAGATCAAATCCTAGCTCTGCCACCTAGCAGCTTTGTGACTTTGGGCAAGGTGCTTAACCTTTCTGAGCTTCAATGTCCTCACCCTTAAAACTGGATTAATAAAGGTATCCCTATTATAATAATATATAATGAGGGGTAGGATGAGATACTGTCCGTAATGTGCTGAGCACCTCTTAAACACTTGCAACTGTTTTCTCCTTTGATTCTTGAAAAAAAAAAAAAAGGGACAAAGAAAGGGGATTTCAGTGCTTTCAGAAATTGGGGGGAAGTTGTCTACAGAAGCACAGCCCCTGCCTCTTTTCAGCCAGGTCCTGCTTCTCCACAGCCTTGTTGGATCAGCTAATCTTGATGTCCAGCTGTGTCCTCATCAGCATGGACAATCACCCTGTTCTGCTAATTAACACCCGCCCTGTTAATGATTAAATCTAATGACTGACTTGAGGGTGGGAGGATGGAAAATTCCCCAGCCACAGGACGGGATGAGGGTAGGGGCCCCTAGGGCTCTGGACCTGTTCCTCTAGGTGACCGGGGAGCAGATGCCTGCTTTCCTCTTGGGGGTGCTCAGCAGGGGAATGTGTATGGGGGGGTCATTTGAAAGTTACAGCCCAGTCCTCCTTCCCTGGTCCTCCCAGGCTTGGCAAAGGGCACTGGGCCCTAGCCCCAGCCCCAGCCCCAGCCCCAGCCCCAGCCTTGCATTCCTCTTGCCAAGGATTAGCCGTTGCCTGTTGCTGTGCTGGAGCATGGGGTCAGAAGTGTGTCAGCTCCTTAGGACTGCTGTGACACTCTGTGCCTCTTTCGGCTTCTAGCAACTCCAGGTGTTCCCTGGTGTATGGCAGCATGACTCTGATTTCCTGATTTCTGCCTCTATCTTCACATGGTCTTCTTCCCTTATATTCTTTCTTTTTTTTTTTTTTTTTTGAGACAGGGTCTTGCTCTGTGACCCAGGCTGGAAGGCAGTGATGTGATCTTGGCTCGCTGCAATCTCTGCCTCCCGGGTTCACACGATCCTTCCCCGTCAGCCTCCCGAGTAGCTGAGACCACAGACGTTCGCCACCACGCCTGGCTACATTTTGTGTTTTTAGTAGAGGTGGGGTTTCACCATGTTGGTCAGGCTTTTCTTGAACTCCTGACCCCAGATGTCCACCCACCTCGGCCTCCCAGAGTGCTGGGATGACAGGCGTGAGCCACCTCGCCTGGCCTGGGCCACCTCGCCTGGCCCTTCCTCCCTCTAGTGTGTCTGCGTCCTCTCCTCTTCTAACAAGGACACGAGTCATTGGATTTAGGGCCCACCCCAAATCCAGCATTATTTCCTCTTGAAATTGTAATTAATTACATTAGCAAAGACCTTATTTCTGTATTCTAAAGTTTTGGGTGGACATGAACTTTTGGGAGACACTATGCCACCCACTACAGATGGTGACAGTGCCTGATGGGGCAGGGAGATGGTGTGTGCTCTAAGATTAGGATGATGGGGGGTCTTGCCAGAACAAGCATAGGAGGCCAGTGGCCCCCTGTCTCTCTCCCCTCCCCAAGAAGAGACGGATGTGTTCAGAACCCCTGGTTGGGGCTGGGCTGGTCTCAGGGAGCCTTAAAGAGGAGGCTACTGGTGGTGAAGAGGGAGAAGAGATGGGAGCAGGGGTGTTCTAGGCTGCAGAAAAGAAGGCGGAGAGGAGGACTTGGAAGGAACAACCTTGGGTCCCTGTAATTCAGTCCCAGTGGAAGGGGAGCCTGTAACCTGTGTGAGGAACCACCACAGCTTGTCATATGATGAGAAAACGAAGTGGGTTTTGTTTACACAGTCCAAGACGCATTCTGGTTTCATGATGCTTGTTGTTCTAGCCTTCCTTTATACTTCATTGGGGGGTGGACCTGGGTAAAGTTTTCTTTGCTTTCGGGTGAAAACCCAGGAACGCCTCTGAACCTTGCTGCTCACTCTCAGGTGAGGGGTAGTTTCTATTCAGAAATTAGAACGACCAGGCAAATATACGAATCAAAACCTGAGGCCATTTAGTGTCCCTTCTCCAGGCTGCTGGGCCTGCTTTAGTTGGAAGCTTGCATGGGAAAGCAGGGAGCGGCTGGCTCTGCTCTGCTTCTCCCTCACGTTCTCTCTCCTGCTCTGCCCAAGCCTGGCTCTTCCCCGGCTCTCACTAGATGCTGTTTCCGAGTGAGGTGTGCTGGTGAGTGGTGGGGTGGTGCAGAGCCGACTGGCAGGGGTAGATCAGTTTTGAGATCAGTCCGTGCTCAGCCTCCTCCATCAGCGGGTGCCATCCTCAGACTCTGTGTTCTCTGGTGAATATTCTCTCACAGGGGTTTTCCAGGGTCCTCGGGGTCACCTCACCTGTGTCCCAGGAGTTGAACTCCTTCCTCAGCTGCTGGGGTCCTTTTGTTCTTTGAGATAGCCCTATTGCCAAGGATCCAGGAGGGACCCAGGGGAAGGCACTGGTCTCCGTCTCCAGGGGTCCGTAGCTGGTTCTTTCCTGGTTAGGCAAACCCTGTGGCATAGGCTGTCTCAGCAGCAGCTCTGCCGGAATGCCCACATGCCCTCAGTCCCCTCTCTCCTTCTAAACGTCTGAGCAGCACTCAGACTCCAGAACACCCTGTTCCCAGTGCTGGGGGGCCACATTCTCAGCTCTTGGGGTAACCCCTGCGGGCATCTCACTGGGTTTGCTGTAAGGGCGTAGGCGCCTCTCTCCTTCCTTGGGAGGGAGGGGATGGAGCTGACAGCACAGTTTTCTCCATACATTTCCTCCTCACAGACTCCTCCCTCCTCTCTATACTAGGACCCTCTTTTATATCCTCGATCTGGCTGAGGGGGTCAGAAATTAGTTTTAAAATTTTTCATATGATGATTTGGTGCTTCTGTTTGAAATTTCCTTCGTTATATCTTGGTGCCTGGAAATTATACTTTTCTATCCTTTTACAAAAGAAATTAGGTTTAAGACTGTGTCAGGAGGGAAGGGTGTCGGGCTCTAAGTCTATCCCAGCAGCTTTGCTGCTTTGAGGGAAAGCCAGGCACAAACCAAACGGCCCGGCGGCGGAATGGCCACCAGAGGGCAGCAGATCCTGCTTCAAACCCTGCGTCCCTCCTTGGACTCATGGGTACTAGATTATTTCATTCAATCTCCAGAGGCCAGGTGCCCCCAGGTGCTGGGGGTTCAGCTCTCATGGCATCTCGGTCAGTTCCCTGGCATTAGCCCCGCTTCCTGGCTTCCTGCAGTGTAACTACCATTCTTCCTTTTTGAAGTATCAAAAATGAATCAGTCTGTGTCTGATGCTAACAGCCCGTGTGCTAAGCACCGTGTTGCGATGGGTGCAGAGATCAAAGCCATACTCTCTGCCCTGGAGAAGCCCAGCTGGCGAGGGAGACTTGTGAACAGACACTAGGAGCTGCAAAATAGTAACTGGTGTTGTAGAGGCAGAAATAAGGACTGTGGGAGCATTGAGGAAGGGGCAGCCTGAAGGAACAAGAGAAGGCTTTGCAGAAGAGGGAAAATTGGAGTTAGGCTTTTTTTTTTTTTTTTTTTTTTTTTTTTAAGGTTGAGTAGGACTTCAGGGAAGAAGAATGTGAGAATAAGGAGGAAACAGATTGACAAATTTCTGGTGGACAAGGGTGGTGAAATTAGCAAGGGAGGTGGAGACAGGGTAGCAAAGAGTGGAGGCAAGGGCTGTGTTTGGAGACTGAGGGGAGACTGGGGTCTTGGGGGAACTTTGGGGAGAGCCCTTAGCAGAAGAAGAGCTTCCTTTTCCTCTCCCAGTTTCCAGGAAGAGGGTCTGAGACTCTGTGGCTGCAAGTATTTTATTGAACTGAGAAGTTATTGGAGGAAATGGAGGAGGATGGGAGCCCTGAACTCTTCAGAGAAGAAACACTTAAAGGATCTGATGTTGTTTAGCTGGGAGAAAAGAAGATTCAATGTTGTCTAGCTGGGCAGGTGAGCTTGGCATAAGAGAGTGAGTGAGAGCATGGGCTTTGAATGGAGTCAGTCCAGCCTTGGAACAAATCCTTACTCTTCCAATACTCCAGTGACCCTGGGCTCATTGCTTTGCTTCTCTGATCTCATTTCTTTATCTAAGAAATAGGAATAATAATAATTTCTACATCCTAGAGATGTTTCAAGTATTGAATGGGATAATATACACAAAACTCTTAGCACAGTTCTTGGTTAATTCTCATTAAGTGGTATTATTTATTATGAGGATTGCCCTTAAATGTTTTAAAGGTTGTCATGTGGAAGTAAGAACCGACTTACCTGTGCTGCTCCACCAGGCTGAACAAGTTAGAGGGAGATGGATTCGACTGGCGGGGAGGCAGAGCGCCCATGTGGGCCCCTAGAGCCTGGAGGGAGCTGCCTTATGGAGAAGGAGATCTCTGCTGATGAAGGCATCCAAGTAGAAGCTGTCGGGGGGCTCTTTCCAAATCAATGCTGTGGGATCCTGGGTTGTTCTGATATTTTGCACCAGTCTGTGAGTGAAAGATTCTGTGATTCCACTTAAAGGAAAAGGGCCTCTGGGACAGGAGGGAAGGAGCTGGCAGTAGAGAGAATCAGTGCTTTGCTAGTCTAGGGCCAGATGATCTGAGGCGTCTGCTGCTCTGTCTCCTTGGGTGAGGGAGGACTTGCGATGGGCTCTGTGGGGGCTGTCCTGGCCCTCTTTCTGTCTCCCTTCGATGGAACTCCATATTCAGTGTAGGAAGTTTGGGAGTGAGGGGGGACATTCTTTTTTAAAATAAGATCCTTCCCCACCCCCAATAAGAGAAAGTCCCCATTTTGGAGTCCCCCTACCTGAACATGTATTGAGAAGCCCTTTCTGTGATGTAACTTCAGGCTTCCTCACTCCAGGCTTCCTCTGGTGCTGGGTTAGGTTCTGTGGGCAGGTGACCTTGTCCTCACCTCTGCAGGAATTCTGTGGTGGAGGGAGGGGAGCACTGGGTTTTTGAGAGGAAGGCTTCTCAGCCCCTCCCAGCATCCTTCTCTTCTAACCACTCTGGGAAAGGGAGACCCTCGTCTGCTGCCCCTTCCCTGTGCCCATTTCCATTAGACGGGAGGGCTTTGCTTCCTTCCTCACACGAGGGTGGGTGTCAGAGTGAACCCTTCTGGCCTCTCTCTGTTCCTTACTGACTTGCTGTTTTCTAGAAAAAAAAAAAGCAGCAATTTTACTGATCACTCATTCATTTGTTTATTCAATCCATTCATGAATTCAATTCAGAGTCATTCATTGAACTTGCTTTGCCCAGTAATTACTGTTCAAAGTACTGGAGAGAAAAGGGTGAATAGTAATGAGTGATATGTTCCCAGGTTTCATGGGGCTTACATTTTTGTGAGGTAAAAAGTATATAAACAAGTAAATAAATGTATAAATAAGAAAATTTCAGAGCCGAGGAAATGCACTGAGGGGAATAAACAAGGCGAGGTGATAGAAGTAACTGGGCGAGGGTGGGCGGGGGTGGCTAGGGAAGCTCTCTGCTAAGGTGACATTTGAACCAAGACCTGAAGGGTGAAAGGGAGCCAGCTACGCAGACAGCAAGAGGAAGAGGATTCTAAGCAGAGTGATCAAGGATGAAAATGGGAAAGATGCTGGTGTGTCCGAGGACTGTGAAAGACACCAGCACGGTCACACTGCATTGGGCAGGAGAATGGAATAAGATGAGCTTGGGGGGATATTTGGAAGCCAGACTACACAGGACCTTGCCGACCCTGGTAAAAAGTTTGGATTTTATTTGAAGTGTGATGGGAACCACCTGATAATTTTAAGGAGCAGACATGATCTGATACATACTTTGAAAGAGCACTTGTCTAGTTCCTGATGGAGCCTGGATTGTAAGGGGTTTCAGTGGAGGCAGCCAGGTTACTCAGAAAGCCGAGGTTTGGGTGATAAACAGTGGAAGTGGAAATAGGATAGTGGCAGAGAAATGGGGAGGGAGGGGCAGAGTCAGGATACATTTTAGAGATAGAATCTATAGCCTTGTTGCTGAATTGATTGTGGGGATTGAGGGAACGGCAGAAATCAAGATGGACATTTAGGTTTTTGGTTTGAGTAATTGAGTATCTGGTGTTGATATTTAATGAGATGGAAAGATGAGGCTAGAGGTGTCTGAAGGCACTGGTTCGGGGTGGTAACAGGATTGCAATGCCACGGCTTAAACAGAACGGAAGTTAGACAGAGATAATATGGTGGCCGCGCAATATTCTGGACCTTCTGTCTCATTACCCTTTCTTTTCAATATGTAGCTTCCGTTTAGTGGCATAAGAGGGCTGCTGCAGCTCCCATGCGTTTATCTCGTTCCAGCCAGCAGGAAGGACTCGGAAAGGAGAAAGGGAGGACCCACTCTTGCTGTCAAGGGCACCGCCGTAATTTGCCCTTATCATATTTGTTCATATCCTCCTGGCCAAAACATAGTCACATGGCCACAGCTGTCTGTAAGGAAGCTTGGGAAACGTAGTTATTAGTTACATGGAAAAAACGGCAGGGTCAGCGAATCAGAGGTCTGGATCAGGTGGAAGAATTGCTCCAACTGGACTTCTACCGAAATGCAGATGGAAGGGCAGGAAGTTGTGGGCAGAGGTGGGACTGTTGAATTTAGGATTTTGGAAGTGTCTGGAGTGAGGCGTAGGCCGAGGTACAAGGTAAGGACTGAAAAGCCAGAGTGTCGGGAGGTCATCGGCATGAACGTTGACTGTCCTCAAGAATAAGGACAGGAGCTACTGGGAAGAAAAGACCAGGTGCTGAGGTTAGGGGCTCTCTCTAAGGAAGGGGGCAACATATGTTCTGAGTGTCAAAGGAGGGGAGATTTTGGAGTAGGAAGGAGGAGGAATGGTTTAGAAGCAGCAATGGAGAACAAGGAGGAATCTCCTTCTTCCCGCCTTCTGGTTCTGATGCAATTGGTGGCTAAAGGAGAAAGAGTTCCCATGTGAACGTGTAACAGAGATTGTGAGATTCTCAGAAAATCTGAAATTCTTTTTTTTTTTTTTTTTTAAAGGGACAGGTTCTTATTCTTACCCAGGCTGGAGTGCAAGTGGCATGATTGTAGCTCACTGCAGCCTTGAATTCCTGGGCTCAAGTGATCCTCCTGCCTCAGCCTCTGAAGCAGCTGGGGCTACAGGCATGTGCCACCATGCCCAGCTGATTGTTTTTATTTTAGGGTCTTGCTATGTTGCCCAGTCTGGTCTTGAAAACTAGGCCTCAAGTGGTTCTCCCACCTGGGCCTCCCAAAGTGCCAGGATTACAGGCATGAGCCACACACCTGGCTTAAAAATGTTATTTTAGATTAGGCAATATCAGTTGAAAGATGGGAGAAGAAAGAAAAAAAAGGAAGATTAAGCAATAGAGAGAATATTCAAAACAACACATTGGGAATATCAAGGAATTTACTGATCACAAATCAGGAGTTCTAGAGGGCATAGTAAAAGGGCTTGGCAGAGAGAGACTGGGCAGAGAGAATTGGGCTGGATTTGGGGCTGACAGAGCAAAACAGGGTTGGAGTTCTGGGTAACAAATGCATCTGGAAGCTTTGGCTTGGCCCTGGCGGTGACTGCGGTCAACAGAGAGACAGGACACGAGGGTCTTGGTTGTCGCCCTTTCTCCAAGAGGAATCGGGACAAGGAATAGACCTCAGTGCCATGGTTTCAAGGCCTTTGGTGACTGATTCCTGTGGCTTAAGGGGGATGTGAGTGGTGGCTTATCCCACGGGAGCAGGAGATGTGTGGGAGCAGAATAACTAATGGCCCCACAAAGACGTCCACATCTGAAATCACAGAACCTGTGAGTGTGTTAGGTTACATTGGCAATAGAGAATTGAGTTTGCAGATTGAACTGAAGTTGCTAATCAGCTGTTTTTCTTTTCTTTTCTTTTCTTTTTTTTTGAGAGGGAATCGCACTCTGTCAAAAGTGCAATGGCATGGTCTTGGCTCACCGCAACCTCTGATTCCTGGGTTCAAGTGCTTCTCTCACCTGTCTCCTAAGTAGCTGGCACTACAGGTGCCTGCCACCACACCTGGCTAATTTTTGTATTTTTAGTAGAGATGGGGTTTCACTATGTTGGCCAGGCTGGTATCGAACTCCTGACCTCACGATCTGTCTACCTCAGCCTCCCAAAATGTTGGGATTACAGGTGTGGGCCACTGCGCTCAGCTTCAGCTGGTCTTACAATAGGGAAATTACCCTAGATTATCTGGGTGGGTGCAGTGTAATAATCTCAAGCATCCTTAAATGTGGACAAAGGACTCCAAAGAGAGAAGCAGATTGATGGCAGGGTGAGAAGACTTGGCTGGATGGGGCTGGCTTTGAAAATGGAGGAATGGGGCCGTGGGCCAAAGACTGCGGACAGCCTCTAGAAGCCGGTAAGGGCAAGGAAATGAATTCTCCCCTAGAGCCTCCTGAAAGGAACGCAGCCCTGCTGACACGCCTTGGTTTGAGCCCAGGGAGACCCATCTGGAACTCCTGAACTACAGAATTGTAAGATAATAAATGTGGGTTGTTTTAAGCTGGTAAATTTGTGGTAATTTGTAATTAGAAAATAATACGAGGCGAAAGGCTGTCTTCTGGGTGACTGCTCCTTCCCGCAGGGTGAGATGCTATGACAGCTGGTGAGACAGAACATTTATTACACCACGTTTCACCAGGGGGTCGAGTTAATGCACCAACAGGCATGTTCCTCAGCAGCTTTGCCTCTTTCTCTCCTGCCCTCTCTCATGAGCATACACACTTGGACAGGGCTTCCCCTCCCTACCTCTGCCCTGGGGGATGCCTGCTGTTTCTCTCTCTGTTGAGCAGCTCAGGCAGCAGGACAGAGAGAAGGCCCCTTTTGGGCTTGTGTCTCGACCAGCATTCCCCAGCTCAGCCTTGCCAGAGAGGTCAGAGTGCTGTGGGTTCTCTGGCACTTGTCTGGCCATTAATAAAACTGAAGCTTTGGTTTCCTTTTTGCTCCCTGTTCTCTGGACACCTCCATTGGCCAGACTCAGACAGGCAGAGGGATGGCATGCTGGTGGCCCTCCCTGGAGCTGTGATGGTGAAGTCAGGATACATTATAGAGACAGAATCTATAGCCTTGTTGGTGAATTGATTGTGGGGACTGAAGGAAAGGCAGAAATCAAGACTGACTCTTAGGTTTTTGGTTTGAGTAATTGAGTTTCTGGTGGTGATATTTAACGAGATGGAAGATGAGGTAGAGAGGTATAGGAAGGCTCTGGTTCAGGGGTAGTAACAAGATTGCAATGCCATGGTACTTAAACAGAATGGAAGTTAGGCAGAGGTAATATGGTGGCCTTGGGGGACCCAGATTCGGTTAACAGCAAAGGCGCCAAAGGTAACTCTGACCTGCAGCTGCATGGGCGCAGCTGACGCTGGAATGAGATTTTCCTAATTCCACTTGGGTACAGAGCATAAGGCTATGAAGCTTTGGCTTCAGATGAGGTGTGCTAATGTTTCGTAGGTGGTGCTAGGGTGGCTGTCCCAGTTCTTGATTGTCTACTTTGGTTTTGTTGTTCACTCTTTTCTTAGTTTTCATTTAACATTTTTCTCCTGTTCTTTTTTCTCACCCACAGACGCAGGTCCCAGCATCTGCTTTGTTTTGAACTGCATTTAAGGTGGCAGAAGGACATGGGAGGGGTTTTGTTTATGGTCTGATCACAGGCTCCTAAGATTATTTCCTACCACATAGTCTGAGAGTGGCGTGGGGTTGTACATTTATCCAGCCAGGGTTTCAGATTTCAGAGGCCCACTGTGGGATTAACCACAGAGATGTGGTTGACTTCATGCAGATAAAAATGACAAGATCCTGTATGTGGAGGAAATGTGGTTGTGGGTGAAAGTGAAGAAAAACTCAATGGAATTACCATAGACTTGAAGAGTACGGGAGAAATGAACAAGTCCTGTGCCAGGAACACTCTTTAGAAATCCTATTTTCCTAAAGAATCAAGGAAACATGGCGTTCATATAAGATACAAGTCTTGATCTTATAGTGAGAAAAGTCAGAGAGAAAGGGAAAAGAAAAAAGAAGGTAGTTCTGCTGATTGAGTTGGGAGAAAAGATGAGATTTTCTCGGGAGAAAGTTTGAGTTCATGGAACCCATGCTGGAGATACGTTAAAAGAGAAGGGAATGTTTCTATCCCTAAGTCGTTTCAAGGATGGAACTAGAAAAGAGCAGAATATTTATTTATTTCTAGATCAGGGAGGGTGAGTGGGGCCTGGAGAGATTTAACAACGATGCAAAACAGTTTGAGGCCACTAGAGGGAGCATGGATCCAGTCACTTGCACAGAGTGAGCAAAGAGGCTGAGGTTTAGTGGTGAAACGTTACTGGGCAAATTTCCAAGAACGCACTTTTTTTTTTTTTTTTTTTAATGGGGGCTTGGGGGCTGTTATCACCCATACCCCGAGGAAGCATGCCACAGAATTACTGAGAAGATGAAATGCACTCTAAAGGGAATTCATGGGTGAAATAAATAGATCTAGTCACATCTGAGAGTCTATGTTTTTCAAGTTTTTAATTTTCTAACTGACAAATCATAGTTGTGTACATTTATGGGGTACAATGTGATGTTTCAAAATATGTATGCATTGTGGTATGATTGAATCAAGCTTAAATTTCTAAATATACTGAGATGATAGAAATATCTTAAGCCCCCACTTTGAGAGAAAGCGCAGTATTCATGTCCCCACCCTCTGATGGCAAACTTAATGCCAGAATTAGTCACTCCCACTTGTGAAGTCAAGGCTTCCTCTCTTCTTGCAGATACCACTTAGTTTCTGCCACAGCATGATCCTGGCATTAGCCATGGGATTTCTGTACAGCTCGAGTGCCCCATGTGTCTTTTGAGCCATGAGGAGGAGACTGTCATTGAGACGCCTTGCCTTCACCTCTTCCATTGCAACTGAACCTTCCCTGGCTAAGCAAGACAAACTCCTGCCCCCTGTGCTGCCATGAGCTGCTCACCGCTAATGACATGAAGGAGGAGCACAGATGCAATGAGGCGCACAGCAGCAGAGGAAGAATGGCTGGAGAACCTCCATGGAGCCAGGCACACCTGGGGCCCTGCGGCTGAGCACTGGCCCTCCATGACATCTTTCTCCTGCACCTTGAACCGGTGTAAAAGGTTTTTTCTTCCACCTTCTACCCCTCCAAAAAAAAAAAAAACAAAACCTTAAAAACCCCACAAACAACCGTGTGCTAGGGCCTGGGCACATAATTGCTCTGGGGCCTGACAATGTGCTTGTGTTTGATTGGTGTGGAGCTGGTGCATGGTATTTCATGTATCCTAGTTACTCTAACTTTGAAAAGGAGGGAACCGCCGGGTGTGGTGGCTCACACCTGTAATCTCAGCACTTTGGGAGGCCGAGGCGGGTGGATCACGAGGTCAAGAGATCAAGACCATCCTGGCCAACATAGTGAAACCCCGTCTCTACTAAAATATAAAAATTAGCTGGAAGTGGTGGCGTGCGTCTGTAGTCCCAGCTACTTTGGAGGCTGAGGCAGGAGAATTGATTGAACCCAGGAAGTGGAAGTTGCAGTGAGCCGAGATCACACCACTGCACTCCAGCCTGGTGCCTGGGGACAGAGCGAGACTCTGTGCCCCCCCCCCCAAAAAAGGAAAAGAGGGACCCATGAGCTCCTTGGGGTTGGATTAAGTCAACTTCATAGATGCTGGAGGAACTACTTACATTTCAGGGGGAAAAAGACCAGAATGCAGCCGGTCCCCTGCCTCCAGGCATAGCAGCCTTTTCCCTGATTCTTAGGGAACCCGCTCCATGCTGGTGGCTCTGGGTCCTCCTCATTATCTACAGATTTGTGAGGCTTCACCACGATCCCTTCTGTAGTCACAGCTTAGAGCTCTGAGGCAGGGGCTCACCCTAGGCCAAAGAGAAGATGGAGACGCAGGTACCTAACCTTATCTCTATACTGGGAAGCTAAAGTGATAGGGAGAGTGTGTGTACCCCCTCTTTCCCTTCCAGATCTTATTCTACCAAACAGCTGGAGCAACAAAAAGGACAAGAACTACTCCCAGGCCAGGCACAGTGGCTCACACCTGTAATCCCGGTATTTTGGGAGGTCAAGGCAGGCAGATCAATCATGAGGTCAAGAGATCAAGACCATTCTGGCCGATGTGATAAAATCCTGTCTTTACTAAAAATACAAAAGTTAGCGCGGTGTGGTGGTACCAGCCTGTAATTCCAGCTACTCAGGAGGCTGAGGGAGGAGAATCGCTTGAACCCGGGAGGCGGAGGTTGTAGTGAGCTGAGATTGCACCACTGCACTCCAGCCTGGGTGACAGAGTGAGACTCTGTCTAAAACAAAACAAAGCAAAAAACAAAACAACAAAACAAAACAAAAAAAAGGAAAGAAAACAAACCACTCTCTCCACCCCATCCCAAGAGGTCACAAAGTTTTTCAGGTTTGAAGGCCCAGCCAGCACCTGGCAGCTGGGTAGGGGAGACAAAGCAAGAGTTTTTGGGAATGGATTTTCTATTTATTTATTTAGAGACATAGTCTCACTCTGTCACCATGGGCTGGAGTGCAGTGGTGCAATCATAACTCACTGCAGCATTGAACTCCTGGGCTCAAGCGACCCTTTTATGTCAGCCTCCCAAGCAGCTGGGACTACATGTGTGCACCACCACACCCAGCAAACTGTATATATATGTTTTTTTTTAATAGATGTGGGGGTCTTGCTGTGTTGCTCAGGCTACTCTCAAACTCCTGGCCTCAAGTGATCCTGCCATTTTGGCCTCCTAAAGTGTTGGGATTGTAGGTGAGAGCCATCATGCCTGGCTGGGAAATGAATTTTCTTTCAGAATGGAGATACCTAGACAAATGAACATACCTAGATGCCTTTTGAATGAGACTCTGGCCTAAGGATGAGAAGAATAAAACATTGGGAAAGGAGGAATTTTGGACTTTCCTTTTCTCGCATTGAAAGAATTTCAATTGAAAAATTGAAAGTATTTCAATTCCGTTCTTTGTTCCTTTCGAAATGAGGATCGCTTGAGCCCATGAAGCAGAGGTTGTAGTGAGCTGAGGTTGTGCCAATGCATTTCAGCCTGGGTGAGAGAATGAGGCCCTGCCAAAAAGAAAAAAAAAAAATAGAGGAGGGTTTATGTTCAAACTTAGGACTTCCCCCCACCCTCCCGCTAATGTTGAAATATTTGATCTTTCGTGCTGCTATGTAGCACTTATTTTGTAACCCTCAAGTGAGCTGTACTGAGCAGACTGGAGAGAGGAAATAGAGTCTAGGGAACAGTGCAGTCTTGGAGTTAGTTTGTGTCCTATTTGAACTCAATTCAGGGGCTTGGGTACCAACAGTAAACTTGCCACCCCATCAATTTCAGGAGGAAAGAACTGTGGCGAGAAGCTGTGCTTGTTTTTTTTTTTTCATCTGAAAATGGAGATAACAAATTTTTTAAGTATTTTGCAAGGGCCGAATGGGTAAATATGTATAAAGCATTTGGCACCAGGGCCTGCCATATAGTGGGAGTTACTGTATATTAAATCAGTGGGCATATGGTAAGGCCGCTTTTTTTTTTTTTTTTGAGACAGAATCTGCACTTCAGGCTGGAATACAGTGGCAGGATCTCGGCTCACTGCAACCTCCGCCTCCCGGGTTCAAGGAATTCTCTGCCTCAGCCTCCCAAGTAGCTGGGATTACAGGCACCCGCCACCACACCCGGCTAATTTTTGTATTTTTAGTAGAGTCGGGGTTTCACCATGTTGGCCAGGCTGGTCTTGAACTCCTGACCTCATGATCCACCTGCCTCAGCCTCCCAAAGTGCTGGGATTACAGGCGTGAGCCACCATGCCCGATTTGTAAGGCCACTTTTTAAGGCACAAATGGCCAAATATCTGCAGGGTGAAAGACCACTCTGATGCGCTGCTGGTCTTCTCTCCCCCACCCCTCAAATCACAGCTGCGGCTGGTCACAGATCTCAGGCTCACCTGTTAAGCCCAAAGGCTTCAGAAGAGAGAAGGCTGCTCTGTGCTGGGGACATTTCTTCCTATCTCCTCCCAACAAGAAGAGCAAGTTGGAGGGAATACTTCCCAGCCTACCTGTCCATTCCTTCCTTCCTCCTCCCTGGGGGGAGAGTACAGACCTTATGGATGGGAGCCTGATAGTGGCTTCTCCAGCCCTGGGTGTCTTGCTGTGTTGCTCAGGCTAGTCTCAAACTTCTGGTCTCAAGCGTTCTGTTCATTAGTGAGTCAGTTGGGGTTGGGACTGTGGGAGAGGGCGTTTAGCCTGAGGTCTCCTATCCAGTTTTCACAGCGAGCCCTGCACTGTGGGCTGTGGCACAGCTGTCCAGCCATTAGTAAGATGGATGCTTGATCCACACTGGGTAACAACTCTCATGTCCTCTTCTGTATTAGCCTGAACTGGAGGATCAGAAGGATGAATCTGGAGCTATTTTTTTTTTTTGAGAGAGAGTGTCGCTCTGTCACCCAGGCTGGAGTGCAGTGGCATGATCTCGGCTCGCTGCAACCTCCGCCTGCTGAGTTCAAGTGATTTTCCTGCCTCAGCTTCCTGAGTAGCTGGCATTACAGGCACACGCCACCACACTCTGCTTATTATTATTATTATTATTATTATTATTATTATTTGTATTTTTACTAGAGACAGGGCTTCCCATGTTGGTCAGGCTGGTCTTGAACTACTGACCTTGTGATCCACCCACCTCAGCCTCCCAAAGTGGTGGGATTACAGGAGTGAACCACCATTCCGGGCCAAATCTGGGGCTTCTTAATCTGCAAGACACTTCCATGTTTCTAATATCATCCACTCAGAGAACTCCTCTCCAATTTTTTCCTGAACTCCACAGGCTCCTATCTTCCCTCCTCTGTCATTTCGGAAAGACTTTTTGCCTTATCTTAAGCTATATCTTGAGAAAGACCATAATAGAACTTTCAATCTAGCTTGAGAAATGATTTTGGTGGAGTTGTATGTTCTTCTAGTGGGGGGAAAGTGGATAAACTAGGGAAAGTGGGCATGTGGCAACTTTCTATACTAGGAAAAAGTAAAGGGAGGAAGTAGATTACTTTATCTGTCTCCAGGTCTGAACATATTTCCAGATTTTCCTGGGCCAGGACAGACCAGCTCTGCACTGCAGCAGGTCAGTTGCTCTGCTGATCTTCTGAGCACATCTTTTTATATGCCTTGGAGGCAGGACACCAGAGATCAGAGATGTTTCCCTTCCTGCCATCCTACCTGCCCTTGAGTGACAGCTTCCCTTCATTTGTAAGACAGAAACTTTCTTTTTCCCATTCTCTTCTTTACCCATTGAATCTAATGTGCCATTACAGTGTGAACTGGCCAGGGGTGGGAGGAGATTGGCACATATTAGGTAGATGGGCCTGGCACATAGTAAGCACGTGGGGGGTGTTTGTCGAGTGGGTGAATGGGAGTCATCCACTCTGTGGCGAAGCATAAGTCTTGGCAGATGGGGGTGTAGAGGAAGAGGGTGGAGAGAAGACGGGAGGGTACAGGATGAGATGCTGGGAGCACAGAGTGCAGTCCAAAAAATGTGCTGAGAAAGGAAGAGGGAGCTTGGAGAACTAGGAGAGGGAAGTGTCCTGGAAAGCTAGCAAGGAGAATTTTCTAGAAGGGGTATTTGTGTCCAGTTCTACAGAAGCAGTCACAGGATTTGCTGATGTTTGTGACTCTTTGGAGAGCAGTTGTGGAGGGTGGGTGGGTGCAGCTGGTAGATTGTAGGGGCATGAGGCAGGCACGGGAACTGAGGGGTATGGGGTAGTGCATTGATGAGTTGGGGGCAGCATGAGGAAGGTCAGGACTTTGTAGGGGATGTTTTGGGATGTGGGGACATGAGCAGGTTTGTAAGCTGAGGAGGATGAGAAGTTTAAACTCAAAGGGATAGGGTAGCTTAGAAAGAAGCCCAGTAGAGTTGGGGGCATCCTGCCGCTCTTCCTGAGCCCAGCAAAGCCACCACAGAGCCAGGCTTGGGACACAATGCTTTAATGCACGAATTTGAGGAGCTGAAAGATGGTGTTGGGATGTGGCCTCTCCCACAACCCAGGCTGGGATTCAGGCACCTCATCATTAGAGTCTCATGACATCATTGACGCTAGGGATTAGGTTTTTCAGATAGTTCATGATTCCTTTTGTTGCTTTGTCCAGATTCTTCCCAATTTTATGGCCCAGTTTGGCGAGTTTTCCCTCTGAGTTGGTTGCCGAGGAGCATTGGGAGGGAAATGTCAAGTTAAGGCCGGTTCCCTTCCACCCTCTCCCCTCCAACCCAGCAGCAGCCTTTCACAGTGCTGGTGATCACTGCTTCATTCGACTCTCACTTACATTTAGTTCTTGTTCCTTCACAGCTTCCTTTCCCTTTCTAACCCCAACTATTTCCACCCAAGTAGCTCCCAGCCCCTTCCTTTTCCTGCTCAATACTTTCCCAGCGGCTTCCCCCTTCCCTGGCTCATACCAGCCCTGGGAGTCACTTCTGTAGTCTCTTCTAATTGGAGCTGAACATTTTCGAAATTGTCCTCCTGGGGTATGGGCTTTTGACTCTTTGCTCTTTTGACAGCTTTCTCTTTGGAAACCAGGTCTTCTTTGGAGATGACAGCCTCCTTAGAAAGGTCCTCACTGGAAATGTGGTCCTTCTTTGGGAAACGTGGTCCTTCTTGGGGTGGGCAGCTGGAACCAGGAAGAGATAAAGGGATTGGGGAGTGGAGTGAGAGCACATGGTGAGAAGCAGCCAGTTATCCTGTGTCATGTCCCTTAACATGTGGAGGCTCTCAGTGTTGAGTCATTGCCTAATTAACACACAAGTAGGACTGAGGTCCTGTTCCAGAATCCAAATCTATGAGCAACTGAAAGGCACATCCCTGATTTTGAATGCCACTGATTAGGAATTCCACTTTTGCCAGCAAATTTACCTTCCCAGTGAAAAGAGATCAACCTCACAAACACAGGTCCCATTGGCTGGTGCATTGGAGGAGTTCAGTAAATACTGGTTCTTTTCATCTGAATTCTGGATATTGCTTGAATCTGCCTTCTCTGGCTTCTCCCAGGTAAATTGAGGGAAGTTAGCCTGAGATTAAACCATGCCTACGGATAATACACAAAGCAGAATCCTGCTATGTTCACGGTTTTTGGGCTGTGGCAGTGGGGAGCCTGGAACCAAGGAGCCACTACAATGTCCTCACCTCCATGAGCTACAACCCTTTGCCTGCTAGCACTTGGGTGTGAGGTACAGTCCCCACTCCCATCTCCAATGACTAGCCAGCAGAAAGGGCTGTTCAAATGGTTCCTGGCCCTCACATCTTGGCCAATTAGTGCAGCAGGAAGGATTAAGGTTCAATGGAGAATTCATCATTTACCGGACAATCTTCTACCACCACTGACTTACTCTAAAGGATGCCAGCATGAGACTTACAGGCATCTGTAGGCTGAGTTTCTGAGTGAATTTCATCTTCTGGCTCTGAAAAAGAAGAGGTTAAAGTGTCCAGAGATCTCAAGACAGTTAACAGTTGAGTTTTCCTGTGTACCCCTCCTGCCCCAGCATGCTCAGTCTTCCTTACCCTGTTCTACATTCGCCTTAGTATTTCAAATACACTTTGTAATTTATTTAATATGTTCCTTGCTGTTACCTTCTCTTAGAATGTAATTTCAATGATGACTGAGTGTCTATTAGTGTATGCAAGTGCCTAGAACTATGTGTCTGTCACAGAGTTAGTGCTCAGTAAGTAGCTATGGAATGAATGTGTGTGTACCTATTGTACAGAGGGAGGAATGGAAGTCCAGAGAAAGGCAGTGACTCTGCCTGGATTATCCAGCATCACCAGCAGCTGGAATCTAATCTGAATCTCCATTGACCCATAGGGCCAATGATTTGGGTCTGTTTTGGACCCTCTGGCTCCAGCCCTGGGATTTCTAGGTTGCAGAATTCCCGGGGTCATATGCCCTGGTCCCTTACCTCCATACCTCGGTCATTCCAGGTGTGAACTTTTGGTTCTGCAGCTTTCTACCTCTCCACACAGCACATTACAAGGGTTAAAGAAGCCCCCTCCTAGTGCTGAGGTCTCTCTAGCTGACAGCTCAGTAACCTTTAGGGGACTGAGGGGTGAGGAAGGAGGCCAGACTCACCATCAAGGACGGCAAGAGAGGTGGAAGCTAGGCTGGCCAGCAGCAGGACTGTGAAGAACTTCACGTTGGAGCTGTAGCAGGATCAGTTTTTTCCTGGGGGAGGCTGCTTAGAGTTGCTGAAGAGGCAGCCTGGCCAGGCTTTATTTATTTTGGGGTAAGGATGGACTCTGGAGAAACTGGTTCAGGACTGGACCTGGGAACATACTAGGTTTCCCCTCCTGAGTTTCCCGTTCTCAATACGTTTGTTTTTGGAAACTGGAGTTTTTGGAAAATGAGTTAACTGGAAAGCGAGGTCCCCAGCCTTCCCCCTCACCTGGACCATGCTGAGGGTGTGCCGGCTCCAGATTTCATCCCCAGAGGTCTTTGGAATAAGGACCTGGGTGTGAGTTTCCCTCTTTCATGATACTCATTACCATGTAATTTTACTTTCATTTGTATGACCATTTTTTTTTTTTTTTTTTTTTTTTTTTTTTTTTTTTTTTTTTTTTTTTTTTTTTTTTTTTTTTTTTTTTTTTTTTTTTTTGAGACAGAGTTTCATATTGTGGCCCAGGCTGGAATGCAATAGCATGATCTCAGCTCACCTCACCTCAACCTCCGCTTCCCTGGTTCAAGCGATTCTTCTGCCCCAGCCTCCGGAGTAGCTGGGATTACAGGCATATGCCACCAAGCTTGGCTAATTTTGTACTTTTAGTAGAGACGGGGTTTCTCCATGTTGGCCAGGCTGGTCTCAAACTCCCAACCTCAGGTGGTCCACCTGCCTCAGCCTCCCAAAGTGCTGAGATTACAGGTGTGAGCCACTGTGCCCGTCCATGTGATCATTTAATTAATATCTATCTCCTCCAGAAGAATAAGACTTCCATAATGGCTGGGATTATATGTTTTGCTTGCCATTGTTTTCCCAGCACCTAGCAGGCATGTGGCACATAGCAGAGTCCAAGGAAATGTTAGTGGAGTGACTGAATCAAGGAAGGGCCAGGCTGTCCTGTAGGGCAGTGGTTCCCAACCTTTTTCACACCAGGGACCAGTTTCACGGAAGACAGCTTTTCCACGGCCAGGGGGAGGATGGGGATAGTTTCAGGATGAAACTATTCCACCTTGAATCATCAGGCACTAGTTAGGTTAGCGTGCAACCTAGATCCCTTGCCTGTGCAGTTCACAATAGGGTTTGCATTCCTCTGAGAATCTAATGCTGCTGCTGATCCGACAAGGGGCAGATCAAGGTGGTAATGCTCACTTGGCTGTTGCTCACCTCCTGCTGTGTGGCCCGGTTCCTAAAAGGCCACAGACCAGTACCAGTTTGGGACCTGGAGTTTGGGAACACCTGCTCTGGGGTGCAGATAAAATTCCCCATCTGTTCAGGAATGAAGGAGTGAGGCAGTTGTAGAAATTCTGACTATATTCCAGGTAGTGTCCTGAGTTTGTTCCCATGGGATATCTCACTTAATTCATGATGGTTTGGCAGGTGTGTGTTATTTACCAAGGAAAAAAACCCTGATGTTCATAGAGGTGAGGTTACTTGCACAAGGCCACATATATGGGTGGGTTTGAACCCAGGTCAGTCTGACTCCACATCTGGGGTCTAGCGGCTCTAAAAGCGGACAAGATGGAGTACTGGGATGCCCACAAAGGCATCTGGAGAGCAGATGAGGTTTGTGCGTAGGGCCTGGGTCTTGGTCGTGGCCCGGGAACCGATCTAGCTGATCGTGTGCCCTTCTCCAGCTGGAAGTTTGATGTTCTCTGTGAAACCTCTCCAGGAAGGAGAAGGCTGCTATACCCTGACACCAAGTCTCTTACTCTCAGCAGGGAGCATGGCTTGCTGGGCATGTGGGTAGGTAAGGTAATGCCTGGAGATCACAGTTGGCTGTGCCAGCCAGTGTGAGGCCTTTGCCAGGGAGAGCCCCAAGGGGCTGGCAGTTGTCCTCAAATTGTTCCAGTACAGCTCTCTCCTTAGGCAAGGTGGTGCAGTGAAGGAAGTTTGTCTGCACTGCCTCCCACCACCTCTTCCTCCCTGACTTCCCCTCTCACCAGCAACCTCCCCTCCCATAGCCCAGGGCACTTGGGAACAGGATGGGGCAGATGAGGGCGCTCACAGTAAGTCTATGAGGGTAGCGTTTCAGCTCCGCAAGCTTATTTTCTCATACCCATAATTCACATGTTGAGGCTCTCATCATCTCCAGACGAGGCTCTGTTAGTTTTCACTGCTCCTCTGGCCTCCGGACTATCTCTATTACAGTCCATTCTTCATGCTAATGCTGGAGGGATCTCACAAAGTTCATGCCACTTCTGCACGCAAAAGTCTTTAATGACTATCATCACCCAGGCGACAAAGTCCAGACTCCTTGGTCCTCCACCTTCACAACCTCATTTCCTACCTCTGTGAACCATTCCCTACTCACCGGAGTGTTAAACTTGGGTTCATGACGTTCCTCTGTCGGGAAGCTCTTTCCTCACCATCTGCCCGTTATGTTCCCACAGAGTGATCCAGATCAGATGTCGTCTCCTCCCTGGAGTGAACACAACCTTCTCACCATCCCTCCTCCCCTGGCTGGCCATTCACCTCTGTGGTTCCACATGCATTGTTCCTATCTTTATCTTTTCATTAGTACATTTACATCCCACTACTGTTTATTAAGTGCTTACCACGCAGGAAGATTTGGAGATAAAATGACGAACAAAATCACTTGGACCCCGGCCTTAAGTCTTTATTGTCTAGCACTTATCACACTCTATCGTAATGATCTGTTTTGAAATCTATTGTTCTTACTGGTCAGTTACCATTTTAAGGACAGGAGGCATAGCTTACTTATCTCTGAATCCCAAATTATTTAGTACAGATCTTAACTCTTGCTAAATTTCCAATCTGGTTTTGTCAAATGAGTTAATGTGCCTTTGCAAAACTGGCCCCTGGGGGATATGTTTGTTCGACAAAATATCTCTTTAGTGTGTGTGGCAGGAGACCTCTGAGGGGCCTTCTCCCATAGATAGTTCAACAAGAATGTCTGCCATACACCAGGCATGATGTGGGTGCTTAAGCTCCAATACTGAGCAAAACAGACCGGGTCCCTGCTCTCCCAGGTAAGGGTGCCAGATAAAATGTAAGTCACCCAGTTAAATGTGACTTTCACAGAAGCAATGAAAAATTTTGTCAATATGCCTCAAATATTCCACAGTACCTAAATATGTCTCAAATATATCTGAAATTGCATTTAACTGGGTGTTCTGTGTTTATTTGCTAAATTTGGCTCCCAAGGTTCCAGACCAGCCTCAGACTAGGATTAGAAGCAGGCGAGGTGTGGGTGTTGAACAATGAGAACACATGGACACAGGGAGGGGAGCACTACACACTGGGGTCAGTGGGGGGGAAATAGGGGAGGGATGGTGGGGGGTGGGGAGCTGGGGGGGGATAGCAGGGGGAGAGATGCCAGATGTAGGTGATGGGGAGGAAGGCAGCAAATCACACTGCCACGTGTGTACCTATGCAACAATCTTGCATGTTCTTCACATGTACCCCAAAACCTAAAATGCAATAAAATAAATAAATGGAAAAAAAAAAAAAAGAAGCAGGCGAGGCTTTCCACATCCATCCTCCCTGATCTGTCCCTCCCAGAGCGCAGTCTCATCTTGGGTACTCAGTTATGGGAACCATGTCCTGGAAAGGTGACCACTTGTCTGCCACACCTATACCTCCCTTCTGAGAAATGAGGTCACGGTGGTTCTTTGGACACAAGATGCCAGACTTTGGGTCTAGTGTCCCCTAACCACTTCTATTTGTGAGGAAGTCTGGGCTTTATTCAGAGGTAACAATCGACAGTCTGGACACAAGGGAGTGATGGCCTCTCAGGAGGCCTGGGTGAGACCTGCCCATTTCTGGGGCTTTCTACTGGATGGTTCCTAACCAAGCTGATGAGGGGCTTCTCAGTGACGTTTGAGCCAGAGAGACAGAAAGAAAACTCAGGGATATAAAAACAGTAACAGAAGAGAGAGGCCAGGGTAGAGGCAGGGAGAGGTGAAGACTCCTGTCTAGGGGAGCCCATGGGCCTGAAGCTATGACAAAGTGACTGTCCTCAGAGCGGCTGGAGGGGTTCACAGCCCAGCTGGTCTCTGCTTGGTATTCCGTGAGGCCTGCTGAGATGGCTTCCTGATCTTCCTTCCTTCCTTCTGTCACTTAATGGAACCTGAGTGAGTCTTGTAAACTTGAAAAAGCCTATTTTAAGCTCCACCCACCCTACCTCAAGCATCATTAGCTTTTAGTCAGGACACCTGGGTCCAAGATTCAGCTCTGCCAGGGACTCACTCTGTGGTCTTCAATCAGCAACCCCTGCCCCTCCCCTTCCTGGCCACCTCTCTGGGCCTCATCCTTTTTCTCAGCCAGGAGAGGGAGAGTCCAGATGGATCTCCAAGGATCTCTAGGACTCCTGTTCCAGGAGCTGACACCCTCTTGGAACAGAGTTGGAAAACTTCTTGGGAGATTTTTATTTCAAGAAGAACAGCATCAGGCTGCTTGTTCTCAAACTTCACAACCAGCTGGGGAGTGCATTTGAATCCCCTTTCCTCTCCGTTTAGTAGGCCTGGGATGCAGCCCAGGAACCCACATTTAAAACCAGCATCCAGGGCAGTTCCGATGCAGAGGTGCCAAGAACAGGACTACCCTAGGCAGACAGAATGGCTTCTACACAAAAGCTCAAACTTCTTCGCTGGTAAGGATTTTGGGAGGTAGAGAGTCTACCGTTTTGCTTGTGTGAGTGTGTGAGTGTATGTGTGTATGTGTGAGTGTGTCTGTGAGTGTGTGTGAGTGTGAGAGTGTGTGACAGAGTGAGAGAGAGAAAGATGGGGGGACATCACCATGGAGGCTCCTGCCCTAGGGCAGTGGGGCTGGAGAAGAGAAGGGGAAAAAGGAGATCAACATCCTGTGATGTCTGACTTTAAGCCAGGTGCCGGATTATTTAATTCTCATAATAATCTACAGGGTAGTATTGATAGTCTCTGACAGATTGGGAAAACTGAGGCTCAGAAAGGTTAAGTAAATTTACCAGTGACATAATGGCAACTGGCATGGCTGGGATTTGAACCTGGAACTGCTTGGCTTTGATTCCCATGTTCTTCCCATAATGTCCCACCCACACCAAGCATCACTAGAGTCAATGTCACAGTACAGCAGCCATAAAATCCTTGGCGTCCTGGTGGAACTCCATTTCACACATTCTGTGCAGTTTCCCACATAGCCATTGACTATTCTAGGAAATCAATGTTTCTGCCTCCAACCACTGCCCAAACTTCATTTCATCCCGTTACTAGAATAGGGAGGAAAAAAAGCCGTCAACAGGGGAGCTCAGTAGGTAACACAGCCAGAGGGAGCAGGTCCACATTAGACATGGAAGAGTCGTTAGAGAAGGGGGTCAGGAGAGAGCCAGCAGAGGGGAGATAGCTGCAGAGAGGTTCCACTGCCGTGGGACCCTGGTGCAGGTGGGGAGGGTGAGCAGCTTCTGTCTTGTTCCCAGTCCGGATCTAGTAGTTCTGAGTGAGTCTCTATTCCCTTCTTCAGGGTCCATTGCTGTCATGTCCGTTCCAGCTATATTCAGTTTCTCTGAAGGAAGCTCTGAGCCAGACTTGGCTCAGCCTGGATAGTCTGTGGAAACACTCTCTCCATCTGGAAGATGGGGCCTTGGGAGTGTTACCCACGTGGGCCGGCTGCTCAGTGTCCCACATACAGCCCCGTGAGCCGGTTGGAAGTGGGTGAGTGGCCGTGGGTATGGAGCTGGATGGGCTGCAGTTCCTGGCATTCCTCATGATCACTCACCCATCCATGGGTAGGCTTTTTCCTTTCCTCTTAAAGCCCTTAGGAGCCACCCGTCA
Organism: Cebus imitator; assembly: GCF_001604975.1. Classification (NCBI taxonomy): domain Eukaryota; kingdom Metazoa; phylum Chordata; class Mammalia; order Primates; family Cebidae; genus Cebus; species Cebus imitator. Next base: position 2,245,476 of record NW_016107600.1, read on the forward strand.
AATTACATAAGCAATTCTCAAATTGAATGCTTTGTGTCAAGAGCTAGCTCTGGTCTGCGGGGTTATATTCCAGTGTGAGGACTGCAAGCTGTGAGAAGGGGCCACAGAAAATCAGGATGGTTGGATGGTAGACACCCTGAAGGTCAAGGCGCTGTCCTTCCCACTTGCATATCAGGAGATGAAATGCAAATGGCAGACACACAGTCAGAGTTTGGAGGTTGCTCTTGGGGAAGACTGGAGATCAAAACATTTTGGAATTCTGAATCTGGAAGGAATCATGTGACTTGTGAATCCACAGAGAGGACTCTAAGTAAGGGAAAACCATTACAGGTTGTGGTTGTGAGCCATCATGGTCACATCTATGTGTTAGGGAGACTTGTATTCCCACGAATTCTCTCCTGGGGGTGGGGAGGAGGGTTTAACACTGGGGGCCCTTGTTTAGGGATGTACTGACTTCATAACATAGATTTCAAATGCAACCCAGAGCACCCAGTTTCCTACATAGCCTCAGGTAGGATGCTCTTACTTGGGAATAATGAACCATCCAATTCAGTTGGCTCAAACAATAAAAAAGGCATTATCTCATGATGGAAGAACATTAGAGGCAGGCTTGGTTAATGCAGCAGCTCAATGAATTCCCAAAGGACTTAGATTCTTTCCATTTCTCCATCTTACTCTTCTCTGTCCAAGAGCCTGTTCTTCTGGCTACCTCTCTTCAGGTAGCAAGCTGGCTGCTGCCACACCAGGTATCACATCCACACAATCTCCAGAGGCAGAAAAATGACCCTTCTCCTCCTGTGTGTGTTACCTTTTAAGATCCAGGGAGTCCTTTCTTGGGAGTCTTGATAGTATACTCTCTCTGTCTCGTTAGCCAGAATAGCATCAAGTGTCTTTGCGTGACATGTCAACTAGGCTTTGGCAAAGGCAGTGGGACCACTTTGATTGGCTCTGGCTGATTGTGATTCATCTCCTGATGGGGCCTCCCTGCCCAGAAACATACGGCCATGAGAAAGGGGCATAGGGAATAAAATCAATCTGTCCACAAGGAGGAAGGGAAGTGTGGTTGTTAAAAAGGCCAGCCAACAGGGCCGGGCGCGGTGGCTCAAGCCTGTAATCCCAGCACTTTGGGAGGCCGAGGCGGGTGGATCACGAGGTCAAGAGATCGAGACCATCCTGGTCAACACGGTGAAACCCCGTCTCTACTAAAACTACAAAAAGAAATTAGCTGGGCATGGTGGTGCGTGCCTGTAATCCCAGCTACTCAGGAGGCTGAGGCAGGAGAATTGCCTGAACCCAGGAGGCGGAGGTTGTGGTGAGCCGAGATCGCGCCATTGCACTCCAGCCTGGGTAACATGAGTGAAACTCCATCTAAAAAAAAAAAAAAAAAAAAAAAGGCCAACCAACAGCGCTTAATGGGCATATTCAACAATTTGAACCCTGGCTTCAAATATGTAGTGGTTTTATTTTCCTTTAATTTCTGCCTTAAAAATGCTCCAAGGAACCTCCCTTTCTCATCCTTTGATAATATCTCAGGTATATTCTATGGGTAAGTCCAATTTAACATTTCAATTTCACATCCAATTCAACACTCACTTTCTCCACTTCCTTTTTCTTCCTTCTGGTCCATTCTCTGCTCCTCTCAGCATGTTTAAGTAAGGAGAGACAATCAATAAAAAGAAATAAACATCCTTGTCTGATTGCTCTCAGACTCCTCTTGGCTTGCTTCTCGGGCCAAGACTGGCTGATCACGTCCTCTGTGTGGCAAGAGGCCAAATGATGGCCATCTCAAGGAAAGGGTGCATATGTGAGTTTTTGGGGCAACTGTGGTACCTCCCAACTGAACAGTTTTCTCTTTCAACGACCCTAAGAGGCCATTTGGCAGTCCACCCTATATCTTCTCAAATCAGGGGTCCACTTGTCAAACGACTGCCTCTTTTGGGTGGGATGCCAACAAGATGGCTGAAGCCACAAGATCCGTTTAATCTGAAGGAAGCTCCTACCTGCTTTCCATACCAACCAGTATGAAAGGCTGCTCATCACGCTCCCCGCCCCCCTGTAGTTCTCTATATTTTTCCTCTGTTCCAGCAGGCACAGAGGGCAGATCAGCAAGTCTGCTGTGCAAGCAGGTGTTGAATTTGGAATGAGATTTCATTCTTCCTTTTGGCAGGCACCAAGCCCTTGCTACTTGGCTTGAGGTGGAGGGAAGGCATGACAACTCATGACCCTGATAAATCTCCTATGTTTTCATCCTCATTCCTGTTCTTAAAACATGCTGGGGAGTAGGAGGATGGTGACAGGACCAATTCTGTGACTTCCGAATCAATCCTGGGGGATGCCTCTGGTGTCTCCTTGTTGGCTCTCTGTAGGCTACAGAGCACTCAGCACTTACTGTTTGCAACTTGTAGCTATAATTACAACAGCGATTTTATTCGGCATATTTCCAAGTCACTCCCCCACCCCAGCCTTTCAAGTAGCTGGGAATAAAGGTGTATACCACCATGCTTAACTAATTAAAAACATGTTTTTTGGGGTAGCGACAGGTTTCTTCATGTTTTCCAGGCTGGTCTTGAACTCCCAAAAACACATGGCCATGAGGCCTCCAGCTACCCTCTCACCTTGGCCTCCCAAAGCATTGGGATTAGAAGTGTGATGCCTATGCCTGGCTTCATTCAGCATCTTATTTTAGGTGTCTGCTGCAGTTTCACTTTTGGCTGTCCATCATTTATAAACACTGTTCATCACATATACATACTTAAATTTTTTTGTGCTAGATGAAACACATTGCCTCCTTCTCTAAAAGAAGATACCCAAAGCTTCTCATCTATTTGCTGTGCCTAATTCCAGATCCAATCTCAAGTCGAGTTGTAATTCCTCGATGTCCTATGACCTATGTTTAAAAGATACTGAAACATCCAGTATACAATAGTGGAGAAGGAAGACTGTAACTAATTGAAAAGTTCCATCAAAAAAGGAATGATGGGAAATTTCTCCAGTAGCCAGTGATTCAAGTAGATATTCTGCTGGGCAGAAATAGTAAGGATGCCCTGCCTAGCATTGAATTAGTACCCTTCGTTGGCCAATTTGGCAGCCCTCATCTGTTTTCTGGGAGGATCTACTTTGTCTATTGTCCTTGAGGGCCCTTATCTCTAGGGTGGACATTGAACAGAATGCCTTTAAGGAGACTTACTTCACTTTACAGCCAAGCCTATTAAAGGATTGGTTGTATTTGTTTAGGCCAATTCCTACCAAACTCACTCTATCTAAATGAGGCTTTCACCTAAACCATCCCACGGAAATTGCTCTTGTCAAGATAGCCATGTTGCTAATTCTACTAGTCAGTCCTTAGATCTCTTTACCTATCGGGAGCATTTGACACAGTTCATCACCTCATCTCCTTGGAAATACATTTTTTTCCTTTGGCTTCAAGGATACCACGTTTTTCTGGCTTTCTACATCACCGGCTGCTGTTGCTTTGCTGTTTTTTTTTTTTTTTTTTTTTTTTTTTTTTTTTTTCTTTTTTTTTTTTTTTTTTTTTTTTTTGTTTTTGTTTTTTCTGTCTTTCTCCAACCTCTAGGTATTGAAGGAAACATTGTTCTCTTTCTATTTATAGTTCTTTGAACATTACATTCAATTTCATAACTTTAAATCCTATCTGTGTATTAATTGGTCTTAAATGTGTAACTTCCAGCCTAAACCTCTCCCTTCAACACCAGCAAAGCAAGTGGAAAAAATTGCTGAAATATTGATGGGAAGGAATAGGATGCCCCATATCTGTCTTTCTTCTCTAAAAAGACAAGTACCTCATGCTGCTGTGTCCCTTTGGTATTCTTCCTCCACATCTTGTCATGTAAATATTTTCTAGAATTTTAGTTTTGTGATGTTATAGATTTAGTTCAATGATATTCTCTTCTTCCTTTTTCCTTTCTTTCATTTTTTAGATAATTATTATTGTCATTTCCCATATCTTTTGAGGCATCTTTCTAGATTGATTTATCTGAATACTTCTATGGTTGTTTTTTAAGAAAAACTTTTTGTGGCAAACTTTTTGAGTGTGGTTTTATTACCACTACCATTTAAATGATAATATCATCTTTAAAAATATGAATGTTGAATTATTGCCAAAGTCCTTTGGAGCATTGTGAGGATATAACATATGCTTTTTATTTGCTAAATACACACACACACACACACACACACACACACACACACACACACACACACACATATATATAATGTGCATACACATATATATTTGTTAACCATATATATAGTATATATAATTATATTTATACATTTCCTAATAACAAACTGTTCTTTCACTCCTGGCATGGATTCTACTTGCTGCTAGATTTTATTGATAGTATCTCATTTAGAATTTTGCCTTAATTTTGATCTGTTGACTTCAATATGTATTTGGAAGGGTTCCTCCCCTCTGTATTCTGGAACAGTTTAGTGAAATTGGGTTCCTTAAAGGGACAGAGAATTCACTTGTAAAATTCTCTGAGTCTGTTGCTTTCTGGTGTGATAGTGCTTGATATTTTCTGTGTCTTGTATCATAACTTACCTGTTTGTAGTTTATCTTGTCCAGGGTCAGTTTTCTTGGATATTTTTTCTAGAAAATAATTCAATTCACACATGTTTAAAAATTGACTTACTCAAGTTTAAGCAAAATAATCTTTTCATTATTTGAATTTCCTTTTTACCTTTGTAATGTCCCCGTTCTCAGTTCTTACCCTGGTTTCTCCCATGCCTACCTTTTTTAGCTGTTTTTTAAAGTTAGATAATAGCTTTTACTTTACATAAATAATTAGCTCTGGATATTTTAAATTTAGATTCTATAATTTTCCTGTTGTTTAGTTATTTTCTGCTTTTACTAATTTATTCTTTATGATTTTATTAAATTTAGTTCCTTCTTTTGAGTTGGGTGTTTAAGTAATTTTTAAACTTTTTTGATTAATGTTAATATTTAAGACTGAAATTTCTTATGCACATTGTTTTAGCTGTATCTCATAGATTTTAATACATAGTATTTTCATTATTGCTATATTTTAGATAGCAATTTTGGTTTTGTTTTTTTCTTTGAATCAATACTTAAGAAGGTTATAAATTCTCATGTGGATAAGATTTTAAAATTACCTAGTTCTGCTCTTAATTTCTGGTTTTATTGTGTTATTATTGGGGAGTGTTCGTTTGCATCACTTTTGCACTTTTGAGTTGATTCAAGTATTAGTTGAGAGTGTAGACTCTGGATGTAGACTGCCTGGGTTCAAATCCTGGTTTTCCCATGTATCCGCTGCACGACCTCAGGCATCTTGTTCAACCTCTCTGTGTCGCAAGTTTTATCGTGGGGTTGTTATGGGGATTAAAAGAATTAAGATCTACAAAGTACTTATGAATAGTACCTGGTACATTTTAAAGTTTCATAGATATGTTAACCATTATTCTTATAGTTGTTTATCATATAATTTTTGATGCATTTTTCACAAGTTTCTGAAATGAAAGGATATTCTTGTTTTTCAGGAGTATTAAATTAATTCTATTTTACTGTTTAGGTTACTTGGATACTCTGCAGTCAAACTTTTCTTGTTTATTTGACCTTTATGGCCTGAGACAGGTGAATTAGAGCCTGTCCATCTATGAATCTCTTTGCATTTCCTGAAGTTTTGGTGCTCTTTAAAAGGTGCAGAAATCTTTGTGTCTGTTTTTAGTGTGGAGTGCAACCTTTATTCTTATAAATACTCTTCCTCATCTCATGTAATATGTTTACTCTGAAATAAATATTGACTGATATTAAGATCAATATTCTGCTTTTTTCATTTGCTTAGTGGGTTTTTGCTCATCTTTTGACTTTTAATCTTTCTGAGTTACTTAAATATTCTTTTTCTATTGACTTTTTTGGTAATTCCTACCAACAAGGAGATTTCATCCTAACCTCAATGCAATCATTAGAATTAGGAAATTAATATTTGATACACTACTGATACCTTATAACCATCTCAATCACACACCCCATTAGTTCCCGTTGTTTCAATAATGACCCCATGACAGAAGGATCCAGTCCCAGGTTATGCATAGCATTTAGCTGTCACAGTTCCTCAGTCTTTCCATGATTTTCATGACATTGCCACTTTTGAGGATTATAGACCAGTTATTGTGTAGAGTGTCCCCAATTTGGGTTCATCTTATGTTCCTCAGGATTAAATTTCAGGGTCTTCACTTTTGGAGGGAATATCAAGAAGCCATGCTGCATTCTCCACATTACATTCTGTCAGGTGATGCATGATTTTGATTTATCCACTTTCTGTGCTGTTACTGACTAAGGCGATGTCTGCCAGGTGTCTCCACTGTGATGTTACTCTTTTTCTTCTAGTGTAATTAATAAATATTTTGTGGAAAGTTACTTTGAAACTATGTGAGTATCCTTTTCCTTATCAAATTTTTACCAATTAGTTTTAGTGCTCATTGATACTTCCTGGTTGAATTATTACCCTGATGGTTGCTGAATTGTGATTTTCCACTTCAGTCATTCCTTCTGAATTCATTAGTTTCCATTCTACTGCAAGAAAAACCTTTCTCACATTCCCATTTATTTATCCATTCATTTTATTTAATCAATATGGACTCATGGCTTCCTATTTATTCAATGATTTATAATCTTCCTTTCTTTTCCTTCCTTTTTTCTTTTCCTTTTTTCCTCCTTTTTCTTTTCCTCTCTCTCCCTCTCCTCTCCTCTCCTCTCCTCTCCTCTCCTCTCCTCTCCTCTCCTCCTCTCGCTCTCTCTCTCTTCTGTTATGATCTTTTTCTTTCCCACTGAATTTTGTTAGCCTGGGATAATTCAATACTATTGGGATTAAGGTAAACCTTCTATTAGATTTTGTATTCTTTTGATATGTCTCCATCATTTTCAGAGCATTTTATTACTTTCTGGCACAAGAAGTTGTTCCAGGCTTATCATGTACTTTCTCTGCCCTACCCCTGGTATTAGCCATTTCTCCAAGGATCCCTGTTCTCTTAATAGTTTTTGGAAAAGAAGATATAGGCTCTACATATGCTCATTGTTCTTAGGATGTTACTGCTTCCAGGTCTCCCAGTGGTCAAGCTAGGAAATATATCTATGTATTTATATATGTATGTATGTATGTATCTATGTATCTATGTGCATTCCTATGAATAAATTATATATGTCCATTTACATTTATATGTATTTCTACATCTATTTATATATCAAAGGCCATGAGTTCTTACCATTACCTCCAGTTCCAATATAGCACCACATTGTTCAGGCTCAGTCAACCTGCACAACCAAGACCCCCTCACCCTGTTTGAGCTGCAACCCCCATATCAGGCTGGATGGGTGCCCTTCTCATCCTGCTCAAGCCCTGACTCCCCATGCCAGGTCACCACTCCCCTTCACCCCCTGTGCCCCTGGTAGATGCCCTCCTCATCTCCGGTTCCAGCACCCTCTTCTGGCTTCCTTGTAATCCCCCACTCCCTGCTCATGCAGATGCCTGCCTTGCTCAGCTCTGCCTACTGGCTGTTTTTTTTTTTTTTTTTTTCCTACTGGCTGTTAAACTGAATTATTCAAAAAGTAAGGCAAGAATATAGGCAGGCAGGAAGGGAGGCAAAGTAAAGCAGTTCCATTGTTCTTGGTGTATAATATTTTTGAATCCATTGTTTATAGTTTGGTTTTGCTTTATGATCTGATCTGAGACTCTTGCTTTTTATGACATGAATCTGTCCTGTTTTTGTTTGTTCATATGAAAGGCATGTTTGCACTAGTTATATCTTCTTAATGCCATCCTTTTATTTTAACAATTTGAAGTTTATATTTTGGTATATGATATGTGTTTTTTTCTTTTTATATATAGTTCTGATAATATGAAAGATTTATAGTTTGTTTATAGTCCTATTGATTATATTCATAGTCATAACTTCAAATTATGTACTCAAATCTTTATTTATTCAGAGTGGACTCCTTCTACTACCAACTATTAAAATAGTAAACTTCTACTTTCTCCTTTCCCTCTCCTTTTCATCTGGTTTTCATGGATTATATTATTATAAATTCTTCTAGTGATATACTTTAGGCATTGATTATTTGATTTAGCACATTAAAAATATTTTTTGATCCTTCAACTATAAAAGTTGTAAAGTCTACCTATTTATATGAATTCCCTCTTTCTCTTCCATTTGTATGCTGATTTTTTGTTACATTCTCGTAGTTCATAACATTTACTCCCTGCTCTGTAACCATAATTTCTGCAGCAGTTTTAGCTTTGTCCTGCATTAAAATGGATTTAGCAGTCATCGCTAGTACTTTTACCTCATTTTCTCCATTTATCTCTTGGCTAGCTGAAGTTTATCTTCTAATGGTTTTTTAAAAGGGCTCATAGAATGGCATTTCTTCAATTGTTGCATGCTTGAAAGTATCTGTCTATTGTCTTAGCCTGGCAAAATAGTTTGACTTAAGACAAAATGCTTGGATATCACCTTTCTTTTACCAGAGGGCTCTGTGGGAATTTCTCCATGGTCTTTTGATGTTGAATTCAGAAGCCAGCCTGATTTAATTTTTTTTTCCTTCAGTCCGTGTGTTGATAGTTTTGCCTGGTTGCCCAGGTGATTCTTTCTTTATCTTTGAAGATCAGGAACTCTATTAGGCCAGTTCTTACAACTGATCTTTTTGAATCAGTCTTTTCTTCCAATCTGCAGATTCAAGTTATTTTTTTAAATTAAAATTTTTGGTTGTGGTAAAATACACATAACAGAAAATCTAGCAGCTTAACCATTAAGTGTACAGTTCAATGGTGTTAAATATAATCATGTTGTTGTATAACCAATCTCCAGAACTTTTGCATCCTGAAAAACTGAAATTACATTTATTAAACAGTAAGTGTTTAATAAATGTAATTTATTAAATTACATTTTTTCCTTGTAAAAAAATGGAAGTTTTTTCCTTGTTTTCCCCTGCCCTCTGCTAGATTCAAGTTTTCTTCCATCTCTTTCCCTCCTTCCTTCCCTTCTTCCCTTCCTTCCTTCCCACCCTCCCTCCCTCTTCCTTCTTTTCATCCTTCTTTCCTTCCTTCCTTTTCTTTTTCTTTCTTTCTATTGAAACAGAGTCACACTATGTGCAGGCTGGTATCGAACTCCTGGGCTGAAGCGATCCTCCTGCCTCAGCCTTCAGAGTCGCTGGGATTACAGGCGTGTGCCACTGCTTCTGTCTAAAGTTTTATTTTTAAGGAATCTTTTTTTGCTTAAGTTTCCTGTTCCGTGGGTTTAGTTCTTTTTCAGAGGAGTCATTATACATATGGTTGCTCTGGTTTCAAACAAGGTGACCTTGCTTTTGGTCTGCTGGGTGTGTCATGTACTTTAGAGAAGTCTGCGTATTGCCAGTTCTGCCCATGGTCTGTTATTATGGGATACTGTGTCAGCATCCTCCCTCCACTGGGTTCCAGTTTCACTGGAATTGGCAGAATTTCTTCAAAGAAAGTGTTATTTGGGGTTGTAAGGGCTTTCTATTTTCATCTAAGATGGAATTTACATATCTGCATTTATTTTCCTTATAAATTCAGTTGGTTTCAGAGATAAAAAAATTAGTAGATATATCTTTATTTCTTTAACTTACATTTAGAACTGTGTTACTGAATGTTTTCCATATTAATTTGTATATAACTTATTTAGAATATCATCGATATCTGAATGTTAAAACTTCCATAACCTCAGAAAGCAGGAAAACAACTGTGAACCCAGAATTAGCCCGTTTTTCATTAAATCAGTATTTTCAGCCATTTCATGAAACATTGAGTGGGAAGGGAGGTAGAAGGCTGTGCTCAGCCTTCCATCTGGTACAGATGTGTTTGTGTATGCCTTGAGAAGTTCATTCCAGTGACCCTCTCCTCACAATAAAGTCACACAGTCTACAGGCCTGTGCCACAAGGGGGAGCTATCTGCTCCTTGTTTCTCATAGGCCCTTTGGATTGCTCCCATTGTCCCTGGTGTGGGAAGGGATTTCACTGGGACCGGGGTTTTCTCTGAAACAGTAGCTGAGGTTAGCTCTTGCCCCTTCATCAGGCTTTGTCATAATCACTGTGTGTCCAAAGTTACCGATTTGTGAATGTGAGATGGTTGAAGTTTTCTCTCCTTTGTGGAGGATGGACCTGGGGAATGTTGAGGGTGCTGCAGGCAGGTAATACCAGAGCCTGCATCTCCTTCATTCAGTACACAGACAACTTGTTAACCTCCTGTTACCTGCCAAGTGTTAGGCATTCTGAGATGAATTCCACCTGGACCTACTTCTGAAGCGTTGCTCTCTGGCGAAGAGGTATTATAGCAGACATGCAGATGCATATTCTGAGAACAGAGAGGATGGAAACATTCATCTCACAGAACACAAATGAAGAGGTGGGTGGAAGCGAGTGAACTCATTCAACATTGAACCAATGTTTCTTGGGTGCCTTCTATGTTCCAGGCACTATTCTAGGCACTGGGGATACAGAAGTAAACAAACAGACAGAAATCCCTTCAGATTTCCCCACCCAAATCTCATTTTGAATTTCCGCTTTTTGTGGGAGGGGCCTGGTGGGAGGTAATTCTATCATAGGGGCAGGCCTTTCCTGTGCTGTTCTGATAATAGTGAATAAATCTTATGACATCTGAGGGTTTTAAAAAGGGAAGTTTCCCTGCACAAGCTCTCTTCTCTTCTCTGCCACCATGTGAGATGTGCCTTTCACCTCCTGCCATGATTGTTAGGCCTTCCCAGCCAAGTGGAGCTGTAAGTCCAATAAACCTCTTTCTTTTGTAAATTGCCCAGTCTCAGGTATATCTTTAACAGCATCATGAAAATGAACCAATACAGTAAATTGGTACTGTATTAGCACTGATTAATGCAGTAGAGTGGGGTGTTGCTGAAAAGATACCTGAAAATGTGGAAGTGACTTTGGAACTGGGTAGCAGACAGAGGTTGGCTGTCCTGCTGGTTTTCAGACTTGCGTGGGGCCTGTAGTCCCTTTGTTTTGGCCAGTATCTCCCATTTGGAATGGCTGTATTTACCCAATGCCTGTACCCACACTGTATCTAGGAAGTAACTAACTTGCTTTTGATTTTACAAACTCATAGGTGGAAGGGACTTGCCTTGTCTCGGTTGAGACCCTGGATTGTGGACTTTTGAGTTAATGCTGAAATGAGTTAAGACTTTGGGGGACTGTTGGGGAGGCATGATTGGTTTTGAAATGCAAGGACATGAGATTTGGGAGGGGCCAGGGGCAGAATGATGTGGTTTGGTTTTGTCCCCACCCAAATCTCATCCTGAATTCCCATATGTTGTGGGAGGGACCTGGTGGGATGTAATTCAATCATGGGGGCAGATTTTTCCTGCACTGTTCTCATGATCATGAATAAGTCTCATGAGATCTGATGGTTTTAAAAAGGGGAGCTTCCCTGTACAAGCTCTCTTCTCTTGTCTGCCACCATGTGAGACATGCCTTTTACCTTCTACCATGATTGTGGGGTCTTCCCAGCCATGTGGAATTGTAAGTCCAATAAACATCTTTTTATTTTTTGTAAATTGTCCAGTCTCGGGTATGTCTTTATCAGCAGTGTGAAAATGGACTAATACACCTGCCTTCATGGCACACGCCTTCTAGTGAAGAAAACAGGCAATACATAGTAAATTACATAGTGTATCGCATAGTGGGAAATGCTAATGATGAAAATAAAGCAGGAAAAATGCAGAGGGAAGTTGTAATTTTTGAAAGGCTGACCAGGAAAGGCCTCCCTGAAAAGGTGGCATTTGAGCAAAGATCCGAAGGAAGTGAAGGAATGAGCCATATCATTACCTGGGGAAGAGTGTTCCAGGAAGGAAAAACAAAGTCCCTGAGGCAGGAACACAACTAATGTGTTTAAGGAACAGCAAGGAGACCAGTGCAAATGGAGCAGAGTGAAAGGGGACAGTACTGGGGAGGGGTCCAGAGAAGAAATGGTAGGTAGATTCAAGAGGGTCTTGAAGGTCATGGTAAAGACCATCTTTTTCTCTGAGTGACATGGGAAGCCTTTGGAGGGTTCTCAGCAGAGTGGGGTTATGAAGTAACATGAACTGTCATTTTATAAAGGCTGCTGCATTGGGAAGAGACTGGGGGGAGGGGCACGGATGGAGGCAGGGAGGCTGGGTAAGAGGAAATTACGGAAATCCAGGTGGAAGGTGATGGTGGCTTGGGTTAGCGGGGAATGGTAAAGAGCAGGAGGGAGAGTACACTTCAGAAAAGGTGAGGAAGGTGGAAGGGTTATTCCAGGGTGGGAAGTACCAGTAACAACCAGGAGAGGAAACTATTGTGAAACAGGAAATTGTTCATTGTGACTTGTGGAGAGGGTGCATGAAGGGAACAGGACAAAGGAGTTTAGAAAGCAGATTGGGGCCGGGCGCAGTAGCTCAGGTTTGTAATCCCAGCACTTTGGGAGGCTGAGGTGGGTGGATCACAAGGTCAAGAGATTGAGTCTACCCTGGCTAACATGGTGAAAACCCATCTCTACTAAAAATACAAAAATTAGCTGGGCGTGGTGGCGCATGTCTGTAGTCCCAGCTACTCGGGAGGCTGAGGCAGGAGAATTGCTTGAACCCAGGAGGTAGAGGTTGCAGTGAGCCAAGATCACACCACTACACTCCAGCCTCGGGACAGAATGAGACTCCATCTCAAAAAAAAAAAGAAAAAAGAAAGCAGACTGGAGCAGGTCATTTGGAATGCAGTTGCCTACGAGGTTTATTCCTAATTCTTAGCCCATGAGGTCTTTACATGCCTGAGATAGGATGAGCACTTCCTAATTTTACCTCCCAGTTCACTTCATTCATTAGGAACTTTCTTACCAGCATTCCTATTGGCCCTTCCCTCATAGTCCAGGCATTTATTACTGAAATGTTCTTTACTGTCTGGTCCTGGATCCTCTCTGCTCCATACTCCCCTGTCTTGGAAATCCCCTAAATCCTGTTCCCTTTGTAATTTGTCTTTTTTTTTTTTTTTTTTTTTTTTTTTTTTTTTTTTTTTTTTTTTTTTTTTTTTTTTTTTTTTTTTTTTTTTTTTTTTTCACTCCCTTCTCCTATTCCAACCTCTGCAGCTAAGCTCTTCCCTCTGGTGTTCAGGAAGGAGGGAGTGAAGGATGCGTGGTCCACAGGCTCCAGGCAGGAGCAGCCTCTGTGGGTCATGGAAACTATCTTCTACAAAGAAGACACAGATACCAAGTCATGAAGTGGGGTAGAGATATGCTGGGTTCATACGGGGCTCCCCAGGAAATGCTGGAGCTCAACACCTCAGCTCCGGTGGAGCCAATGGGAGCTGCAGTTGGGAGTGTCCCCTGCTGGTATCCAGGCAGCCACTCCTCACATGCCCTCCTTGGTCCCAGGATTGCCCATCCCATCTGCTTTACTTACAGGTGGGTCTGACGTCAGGTAGAGTGAGTGGACTGCAGCCTTTAGATGGCTTTCTTGATTCGGATGGATTTCTGTTTCCTGAGCTTTACTTCTCTATCCTTCTGCTTTGGAGCAGATCCTGTGTCTGTCAAATTGATTGGAGGGCTTAGAGCATTTTCCCAGAGTGGCCTGAGCCCAGCCCAGGAAACTCTGCTCCCTTGAGATATGAGAGATTCTTGTTCTTTGCAGTGGGATTATTGTCTTCTGTTGGGGCTCAGAAACCGGTGCCCCAGAATATGACACTCTGACACGCTGAACTGAAGAAGACTCAAGGACTCCCTGACCTCCCCTGTGCCCCCTGCTCCACCCAGCGCCTTCTGTCTCTCAATCTTCTGTCTTTCCTAAAGCACAGGATGAAGTTGTTCTCTGAAGCTCCTTATCTGCCTAAAGTCTGGACCAGCCAAAGGAGAAAACAGTGACCTATGGCCCCTTCTCTGTCTTTCTTCTTGAGATATGAATTTAGTAACTGAATTCCTATCTCAGGAAGAAAGACTGAAGTCTGTCAGTACAGCCAGACAGACTTTTGCCACAAACCACTGTCTGCTTTGCTTAACAGACTTTGTCCCAGGCCACATTGTATGTTACCCAAGCCCATTGAATTTCCCTAAATATCATTTATTACTCCCCTAAAATTATCTATACTTTCCCATCTCCTTTTCCTTTAAGAAAAAGGTTATATAAGCATCTCTATTCCATTGGGTTGGAGGGAAATCACTTCCCCCCTGCACATGTTACTAAAAATTTGTTTTTTCTCCTATGAATTTGCCTTTTGTCAGTTGATTTTCAGCTAACCTTCAACGAGTGAAGGGGAAGTTTTCTCTCTACCCGTACACTGAGAAATGTCTGGTCCAGCCAGTGCTAAAGGGAGTCTGGTGTTCCTGAGCCCACGTAAACTGGGAATTAGGAGAAGCCGTAGTTTGCTGAGAAAGTGAATTTGGGAGTGAGGAGGGTTATTAGTTTCTTGGGGCTACCAAAACAAAGCACCACAAACTGGGTGGCTTAAAACAGCATAAACATATCCTGTCACAGTTCTAGAGGCTAGAAGTCCAAAATCCAGGTGTCAGCAGGCCATTTCTTCCTGAAACCTACAGACGAGAATGCTTCCTTGCATCTTTTAGCTTCTTCTGTTTGCTGGAAGTTCTTGGCGTTCCTCGTTTTATAGATGTGTCATTTCAGTCTCTTCCTCTATGGTCATGTGGCAATCTATCCTTGTGAATCTTCATATTTTCTCCCCTCTGTGTCTTTGTGTCCAAATGTTTCTCTTCTTGTAAAGATAACAGTTATATAGAATTAGGAGCTTACACTACTCCAGTTAGATCTCAACTGATTACATATGCAATGACCCTATTTTCAAACAAGGTCACATTTTGAGGTACTGGGGATTAGGATGTCAGCATACCTTTTTGGGGGACAAAATCCAACCCATAGCAGTGTGAATATGAAATGCGCTGTTTACTCAGTATTGACTATGATCTGTGCTCGGAAGGGATTTGTTCCTGAGAGTTCCTTTTGTTTCCTTGGCACTGTTCTCAGAAATGGAGACGTGGTGGAGGTGGTGGGAGGTAGGTAGGGATATCATTCTTCATTCATTTAAAACAGAGTCCAGACTGAAAGTTCCCCACACCCAGGATAGGGGAGAGGAATCAGATGGGATTTGCTGTGGTTCGCATGTTTGTTCCCTCCAAAACTCATCTTAAAACTTAATCCCCAATGAACCAGTATTGAAAAGTGGGGCCCTTAAGAGGTGATTGGTACTAGGACTGGGGCTGTTGCTGATAACAAATACCTGAAAATATGAAAGTGGCTTTGGAACTGGGTGATGGAGAGGCTGGAAGAATTCTGAGGAGCAGGCTAGAAAAAGACTAGATACTGGTGAGGGCCTAGAAATCAAAAAAACTATGGAAAGTTTGAAACTCCTTAGAGATTAGTTAAGTGATTGTGACCAGAATTCTAGTTGAAATATGGAGCATAAGGCCATTCTGATGAGATTGCAGATGCAACTGACGAATAAGATATTGGAAACTGAAATAAAGACCATTCTTGTTGTAAATTGTCAAGAACTTGGCTGAACCGTGCCTACGCTCGAGGGCTTTGTGGAAGGCCAAACTTGAGAGTGACAAGCTAGAGTATCTGAAGAAGAAATTTCCAAGCAAAATGTACAAGGAGGTGCATGCTTACTTTTGGCCACTTATGCTGAGATTTGGGAGCAAAGAAATAATTCAAAGACAGTTATAAAGAAAATTTACATTAATAGGAAAGCACAGTGTAAGGATTTGGAAAACTGTCAGCATGGCCACATGAAAAATGAAAAGTGCATTCAGAAGAGGAATGTGGCCAAGAAGATTAGCACAGATGGAAGGGAGCCAGGTGCTATTCCTCAAGACAATGAAGAAAGACCCCAGATGCATTTCAGAGATCTTTGTGGGTGCCCTTCCTGTTATAGGCCCAGAGGTCTAGAAGGGCAGAAGGGTGTCTTGGGACTCTGTTCCTGGAGCCCCAGTGCAGAGGTTCATGGTTGCCCTAGCCAAGCCTCAAGTGACCCTAGTCGTAGCTTGTGCTGCAGTTGTGGAAGGTACAAGCCATAAACCTTGGCAGTGTCCAGGTGGTGCTGATTCTACAGGCTTGTAGACAGCAAAAGCTGTGGCAGCTTGGCAGCCTCCACCCAGATTTCAGAGGATATCATCAAGAGTCTAGGGGCCCAGGCAAAGACTTGTCACAGGGGCAGAGCCACTGCAGAGTCCTTACCTAGTGGAGCCATGAAAGTGATGCCACCATAGAGAGTCTCCATTAGGGTAATTCCTAGTGGAGCTGTGGGAGTGGGACCACTGCTGGGACCCCAGAAGTGTGCAGTCACTGGCAGCACGCAACACCCACCTGGGAAAGCTTCAGGCACCAGACTCCAACCCCTACGAGCAGTCACATGGGCTATACCCAGCAAAGCCATAAGGGTTAGGCTGCCTGAAGTTTTGGGGGCCCAGCCCACACCCCTTTGTGGGTGGGAGGCCACACACAGAGTCAAAAGAGGTTATTTTCCAGCTTTAAGATTTAATGTCTGTCCTACTGGGTTTCAGATGTGCTGAAAGGGACCTGTTACTCCTTTCTTTTTGCCTATTTCTCCATTTCAAAATGGGAGTGTCTGTTTTGTGCTTCTACCACAACTGTATCTTAGAAGTAGGTAACTTGTTTGTATTTCACAGGCTCACAGATGAGACTCTGGACTCTGGACCTGTGAGTTGGTGCTGAAGTGAGCTAAGATTTTAGGGCTATGGAGTTGGAATGAATATGTTTATATTTAAGCAGGACATGAGTTTCAGAGGGCCAGGAGTAGAATGCTATAGTTTGAGTGTTTGTCGCCTCCAAAACTTATGTTGAAACTTAATCCCTAAAGTAACAATATTGAAAGGCAGGGCTATTAGAAGTGACTGGGTTATGCTGGGTGACTGGGTTACACCTGTAATCCCAGCACTCTGGGAGACTGACGGGGGGTGGATTGCCTGAGCTCAGGATTTCGAGACCAGCCTGGCCAACATGGTGAAATCCCATCTCTACTAAAAATACAAAAAGTTATCCAGGTGTGGTGGCAGGTGCCTGTAATTCCAGCTACCTGGGAGGCTGAGGCAGGAGAATTGCTTGAACCTGGGAGGCAGAGGTTATAGTGTGGTATTGTGCTGACCTACAGCCAGAACCTGAGCAATGCCATTTTATAAGATAAAGCTGTGTTTGGCTTCTGTAAATAAAGCTGCTAGCTTGCTCTGAAAAATGCCCACTGTGTAAAGCTGCTTAAACTTTGCTTATCAGTAACTGCTCTCTGTGGCCCTAATGTGACAGGCAAGCAGTCCTAACCCATGCCATCTTGGCTCCTGCGACTTGTAATAAGTAACTAAGATCTGTGACTTCCACCAGTATCCAGACAATGTGTAAACTAACTTCTGTAAGCCACTTAGGTAATAATCGAAGTGATAACATGTCCTCTAGCCCTTGGAATGTCCGGAGACCCCCACCCTCATCTCTGCCCAGGAGGTGATTTACAGAATCCACTAGCCCTCGGAATGTCTGAAGCCTTTTCATCCCCATCCCCGCTCCTTACTCCCACTCCCAAGGTGGTTTTTCGGGTATAAAAAGTCTTGGCACCCTCCTTTCGACGCCACAGGTTGGAGAGACGTGAGTCCTCCGTGGTTGCCAGCATAATAAATGACCCTGCAATCTGGCATACTTTTGTTTTGGTGCTAACTTTCTACGCTTGGTCCAGTATAACAATAGCGAGCTGAGATTGAGCCATTGCACTCCAGCCTGGGTGACAGAGCAAGACTCTGCCTCAAAAACAAGAAAAAAAAATGATTGTGTCATGAAGTCTTTGCCCTTATGAATCGATTAATCCATTCATAGATTAACGAATTAGTGGGTTAATGGATTTAACCCACAGGAGTGAGACTGGGGGCTTTCTAAGAAGAGGAAGAGACACCTGAGCTAGCATGGACAGCCACCTCACTATGCGATTCCCTGTTCCAGCTTGGGACCCTGCAGAGATTCCCTGCCAGCAAGAAAGCTCTTGCCAGATGTGCTCCCTTGACTTTGGACTTCCCAGCTCTAGAACTGTAAGAAATACATTTTGCTTCTTATAAATTATCCAGTTTTAGATATTCTGTTATAAGCAGCAGAAAATAAACTAAGACGGGGTGGGAAGCACAGTCTAGAATCAATGACTTCGGGCATGTTAAACAGCAGAAGACCGTGTGCCTGCCCTGGGGAGGGGTCTGGCAGGAGATCTGATTGCTTTCTTTGCTCCTCAAAGTCATGAGTGATGTTCCCTCGTTCATCTGTGTGCTGTGGTGGAGAGAAACAAAGGAGGCAAGTGGAGGAAGAGGTGGCCGAGACCCCTTGGAGAGACTTTAGTCCTTTGGGGAAGATAATTCACACATCTAAAACACAGTCAGTCATAAGTGGTTTCTATGCATCGCATCACAAGAATAATGGATTCAATTGGTCTTTTTAGTCAAGTGCCAGTTATCACTGTAGTGGCTCATTGCTTTATTGTCTGACCTAATTAGCCATTTCCAGCCACTGTGGCCCAATGTAGAATGTACGAATAGAAGGCAGGAGAGATGAGTTTCTAATAAAGGTACCAGAAGGTGGCTTTAGTATCAATGGCTCAGGCTTTATTTTCAAGGTGATAAATCCTGGTTCTTTGGAAGTCGATTTAATTTTTGGAAATACTCAAATGTCACTAGGAGTAATGTGTGAAGAATAAGAGGTGGGTGAGAACTGGAGTGACATTTGGACTCAAAGGAGGCTGAGCACATGTGGATGTGGCTCCATGTGAATAAAAGGGCTTGTTAGAGGTTCCGCCTTCTAGGCAGGCTGTGACTGGCCAAGGACCCGGGCCAGAACATCCTGTGCCTTGTGTTGGTCCAGGGAGGGCTTTTCTCCCTGCCCTTCCTCAAGGGCCCATCCCACAGAGCACAGGCACACAGCAAGTTGGATGCTTTCATTTTAATAGCTCTGGGCTACAAGGGTATTTCAAGCTTTAAGTCCAGTGATCTCATTCTTTTCAGCTTCTCAGTTCCACAGTTTTGTTAGACCAAATCTCTTCAGCAATTTTTGTGCAGCTTCACTTCCACCTGGAAAGAAAGATGAGATAAATGAGGCTTTTAGGACCGCAGGCTCCAGCTCCACCACTTCCATTTCTCCTCAACTCCATCTTCTGCATTACAAACTTACTGAGACCCTGGAGAGGCTTACACAGAAGTTGGAGGGGTAGAGATTAGACTAACCAGAGCCTGAAGGACCTACCCTTTTCCCCACCTTGGCAGCGGCAGGGAGCAGGAAGACTAGAAACAAGCAGGCTCCACTGTGGGGAGGCTGGGGGTTAGACGCCAAGGGAATCAATATCAGACAACATGGCTCATTGAGTTTGTTCTTTTTCTTTTTGAGACAGGGTCTCGCTTGGTCACCCAGGATGGAGTGCAGCGGCATGATCTTGGCTCACTGCAACCTCTGCCTCCTGGGCTCAGGTGATCCCCCTGTCTTAGCCTCCCAAGTAGCTGGCACTAGAGGCATATGCCATCAGGCCTGACTAATTTTTGTATTTTTTTGTAGAGATGGAGCATTGCCATGTTGCCCAGATGGCCTTGAAGTCCTGGGCTCAAGCAATCCACTTGCCTTGGCCTCCCAAAGTGCTGGGATTACAGGTGTGAACCACCATACCCAGCGGGCAATTTGAACCTGCATGAGAAATTGGAAACATATGAAAGCACAAAGTGAGGGGGTCTTCAACAGCAGGGACCGTGGCAATTCCAAGTCTCATATGGAAGGGCGGAAATGGGGGCAGGCTCTCTCCCATCTCCCACTCCTGGATGGTGGGTGGTATTCTCATTCCCACAAAGCCTTGCCTTGGGATGCACTCACCTTCAAAGAATTGTTTTCCACTTTCCACGCCTCCATGCACTCCTTTTCCTGCTCTTTGAAAGGCTTGTTCTGTTAGTAAGAGACTTTTCTCCACTAAGGATTCTAATTTTGGAGCAGAACAATCACATTAGCAGAAAAGTCACCTCATTTAAAGAGAACTCTGCACCACCCCACCTGCCACCCGCCCCCACTCCACCCCCCGCAACAGGACATCATCCCTATACAAAGTTCTAAAGTGCAGAAGTTTTGCTGAGGGCCTCAGCACTTCTCTCATAGGAAGGTGTGTGAGCCAGGACAGAAACCATGTATAGTGCAGGCCGCAACATCTGCTGTTGCAGAAGCTTTGTGTGTGGGCGCAGTGTGCAGTCCCATTTGTGCCTTTGTGTTCAGGTGTTTGAGTCTATCTGCTTCTTACCAGGCTTATCGCTGTGTGTGGAGGTGTAATATGGACCTGCAGCCAGAGACTTCTCTAGGTTGTTGATATGGCATAGAGACAGAGACTTACTTAGGCGGTTTAGTCCCTGGCTGTTTGAGGTGACCTTGGCTGTCCCCTGAACTGCTGCCGAAGTCTCCTGGGCTGCTGTGGTTATCTCTTGGGGTGAAGCAGATTGTGATGGATCTGAGGTCTCCTCATCAGGCTTAGCTATGAATGCACAAATTGACTGATTTTAGCAAAGTTGAAGTGTGTCTTTGTTTTGGAGTGGGTAGCAGGGCCCCAGGGTACCTAATGTGTGCTGGGTGCCAGGATACAGAAATGATATGGCTTAAACCCTGCCCTCTTAAAGGAGACAGGATTTCTGCACGCTGTGTGTCTCTTGGAAGGCAGTGGGCAGGGTTGGGGAAGGATTTGGGCCAGGGGATGTTGAGAATCTGGGAGCACTTCATAGAGAAGCTGATCTTGAAGGCAGGACGTTAGCAGCAGAGGATGTTCCAAAGGGGCTTCCCTGGGGGCAGGCAGTGAGTGAATAAGAGCTCAGGTGGAGGCATGTGTGGGATAGGTGTGGGGAGTGGAAGCAAGTTCAGTTTAGCGGATGTTGGTGGGACATAAAAGAAAGTCATGGAAAATAATGGGGTTGGAAAATGAGGTTAGAGGCCAGATAATGGGTACCTTGCTAAGGAATTGGGAGTAACGGGAGGTGTTTGCGGGTGAAGGTATGAATGCCATTGAGACCTTGCCCTTACCATTTAGCCTCCTGTTTCTCTCCCTTTTATTCACAACAACCTTTCCCCCATGCTCCCTACTGGCCTTGCTGGCTGGGTCATCCTCTTTTGTCCTTAGCCTTGTGCCATTCCAACCCATGCTACCTTGTTTATAACATTACCTGCTCCTCCCCATTATCACCAAGCACAAAATCCAGATCTCCTCCCACTGGCTTCTTCTCCAGCCTCCACTCACATCCCTAACTGTTAAACCCTCCCAAGGAGGGCTGGAGAAGGTGGGAGAGGAGCACTCACAGGTCCCAGCTTCCTGGGTAGGATCAACGTCTGTCGAGTCAGAGGAGGCATCTTCTGCAATGGAGGAAACATGCCAGATGAGAGCAAGGACTGAACCGGACCCGCCCAAGCCACCCTCCCCTCCCATTCCCAAAGCTTAGCTCTCAGGAATGCTCATGGATAGAAGGGAATCAATTTCCCTTTTGGTTGGACATGCTCTTCCACCATATCAGTGGGCCTACCCGGGCACTCTCTCTGATGTTTAACTCTTGCGGCTTTTGAAACAGGTTCTTCTCTGAGAAGTGTAATGTTTCTTGGAACACTGCCTTCCTCCTGACTTGCCCCTGGCTTGGGAGGCTTCCTGAGATGTCTGTCAGGGAGCTGGCCATGGTCACAGGGGCTCAAGCTCCTCTGTGGTGGAGGAGGACAGTGTGTGGGGTCCGTGGAGGCACATTTTGAGTGATTTCTGGGGTTGAGACCCCAGCTTTTATTCCCTTTATTCTTTCAATACAAAATTTAGGCAAAGCTCTGTGCTAAGAGATGGAGGTGCAGTGCTGAAGAGGGCAGACAAGACCCTTGCCCTGACAGAGCTTCCATCTGTCATTTTACGTAATTATTGAATGACTGGTGTGACAGCGCTGGAAGGGAACGTGCAGCCTGGTGTGAGAAGGGCACGTGGGATCTGATTTGTTCCGCATGTGCCTGGAAGGCCTTTTTGGGGAATTATATATCTAAACTGAGATTTTATAGGAGAAAAATCATTGGCCAGGTGACATTAGAGTTGGTTGGGGGAAGACCCAGGGAGAGGGAAAGCATTCCAGATGAGGAGAGAGCAAGAAGGAAGGTCCTGATGTTCACGGAACAGCAGGATCATCATGGCCCAAATAGTGCTTTTGTGTGATTAAAAAAGGCATCCCCTCCCTCTAAGAGACACAGCCAGAGGCCAGGCTCTCTGCTTGGCAAGTGGAGTGTGGACCAGATTTTAGCTTCTACCACCCCATGCCTGGGCACCCTTGTGCATGGGACACCCTGCTCAACTATATGCAGTGGCCCAGAGGAACTGCAAGAAGCCAGTGTAGCTGGGGCATAGTGGGTAAACGATGGTGTGTGAGGAGATGAGCTGGGAGGGCAGGCAGGGGCCAGAGAGTTTCAGGTTCCCCTGGCCAGTGGGGTGCAGAGGCTACGTGTGGAGAACTGGGAGAGGAGTCACTTGCAGAGGTAAGGAAGCCAGAATAGCACAGAGAGAGGAGCAGAGGGGTGAAGGCAGGCGTGAGGGCATCCTTGTGGGGTGGGGCAGAGGAAAGGCCATACTCACCAGCATAGACCAGGGTCCCAGCCAGAGCTGCCAAGAGGAGGAGAGTGGTGAATTTCATTCTTTGGGATGAGGAGTGACTATAACCACAGAATCCACAGAGGGTCCAGGGAATAAGGATGCTGAAACTGCTGGGCCCTTTTAAGGATATCAAGGGCCAATGAGAACCAAGCTTGGAGGGGCGTGACTTCCGCATCCTCCTCCTCTTCTTCGCCGGACTGTCACCTGCTAAGTCAACAAGGGCTAGCTGGGGCTGGCTGTTACCTGGAATCCTTACTGGCAGGTCCTGGATAGGAGCCTTTCTCTAGTAACTCCCAGCCATCCCTTCCTTTCTCTTTCCTCCTTTCCGCACTGCACCTGCCCTCTGGGTTCACACCCCTGGGATCTTAGGGATGATAGGTAGAGCACATCTCCCTTGGGTAGATTCTGGGATGTGTCTGTTGAGGGTTCTGGTAGTCATCTCTCCAGGAGGAGATGGAGGGCCCAGGAGATTACATTGTCCACCTTCTGTCCCACGTAATTCTGTCCCAGTCTACAGTCTACATAGGACTATAGACTGTACTTCTGTCCCAGACTACACAGGACTCAGTGCAGGGTTTGAAGGTTTTCCCTGGGAAAGGGGCTCACTTGAGGCCTGAGTTCCTGGCTGCTTTCTCCCTTTGAGGGGATGGGTTTGAAGGTGTGTGTACCTTCTCTGGAGTTGTTCCCTGTTCTTGACATTATCCAGCCCCTAAAAAGAACTCCTCCAGTCCCACATAGGCCTATCAATCTCTGTCTTCAGGTGTAATCATTGGGACCCCACATTGCTGACAGAATCTCCTCGTTAAAGCGTGATGGTGGTTCACTGATATTGGAGCTTGGTTCTCACTTCAAGTAGGGAGCTGACCCATGGTGTGAATAATCCAGAAAAACAGATTATTCTGAAGAAGCTTCTCTTTGATTTGGGGTTTCTTTCTCTCCTGATCTGGGACTCGAGAGGTCTGGGTTTTGAGTTCTGACTTTGTCATGTGAAAATGTTAGTCTGTGAAAAGTGTTAGGATTTTTAATTTGTTGTCTAGGAGCTGTGGTTCCTGTGTACAGTGTACTGGTGGAGGTTAAGTGAGATAATATACGGCAAAGAATTTTTTTAGATGGCAAAGTTCTATGGAGTTGTGTGGGGTTCTTGTACTATCTTTCCAGGTAGGTTTTTGTCCAGGCTGGTGCTAAATACTAGATATTAATAGAATGGGCAGAGGAGAAGCAGGAGCCAGCTGGGGGGCTGAAGGGTGGAGAACAAGGACCTGGATGCCAGTTTGTGACTCTCCCTTGCTTGGTGTTGGCACTCACCCAGCCCCACACGGGTTGGCTCCAGAGGCTTCTCTGCCTCATGGCGACTCTGAAGACAAGTGTGAGAAGGGGGCATTGGGGAGTTTTTGACATGAGTGTTTTGGGTGCCAGGGTTTAGAGCATTAATCTTTTCAGGAGATAAAGGAAGATAAAATTAATGGGGTAGGACATTAAAGCCTTAGCAATTACTACCTGCCTGAGGGTCTGGGCCTGGGAGCCTCGCAAATGGTGGCCTTACCTGGAATGGGAAGGCTGAGGAACAAGAGAAAGTTTTGATGGCACCAGTGCCCTGGGTATGTGCACATACATGTGTGCACGTATACGTACACTGCAGAAGAAGTCTTGCAGGTCCCAAACAAATCTAGATCCCAAACAGGCGCCATGAGCACATTAAAAGAGTCAACAGGAGCAAATTACGCTATTTGCACAAGGCTTTTCTAAGAGGAAATAAGAACTTTGGTGTCAACACTAGAACTGTCACAGAGCAGGGTCTTTCCAAATGTCACTGCATAGCCCTTTCCTCTCCCACATCTTCCTCCTGGCCTGAGTAATTAAAGAGGCAAGTATTACATAAATAGGGATGAGGTGAAATGTAGGGACATTTGTTGGCCGGATGTAGTGGCTCATGCCTGTAATGCCTGTACCTTGAGGGGCCGAGGCGGGCAAATCATGAGGTCGGGAGTTTGAGACCAACCTGGCCAACATGGTGAAACCCTGTCCCTACTAAAAATACAAAAAATTAGCTGGGCATGGTGGCAGACACCTGTAATCCCAGCTACTCGGGAGGCCGAGGCAGGAGAATAGGTTGAACATGGGAGGTGGAGGTTGCAGTGAGCCAGTATCATGCCACTGCACTCCAGCCTGGGAGACAGTGTGAGACTGTCTCAAAAAAAAAAAAAAAAAAAAAAAAACAAAATTACTCTATGACAGGGTCCAGGAGGAATGTTACCCCAAATTATAGAGCCTGGAAAAGAATTGGATGCATAGATTAGAGGAAAGAGACAGACCTCATGGATATGGGTGAGGGGCAGCTCTGTGCGATGTCTTGTCTTCTAGGGTATCTGACCTCCATGATGACTGTCAGCTCGCTGATCTGTGTCTTGTCTCATGTGCTGCTCGTTGTACCTCTCTCCCCTGTGCCTCAGTCTATTCTCTTTCATCTCTGCACTGGTCTGGAAGGATGCCTAGGGACTGTAACTCTTGGGCTCCCATGCCCTCTAGCTTCGAGTTGAGTTTGGCCAACAAGAGACACAGGTGGGAGATGGGAAGATGGGAAGAGGGAGAGGTCAAGGCATTTGTTCCTCCTGCTCCCTTCCTTGCTTTGGTATGTGTGGTAGGATGACTTCAGAGATAGCTCCTCGTGATGCCCACGTCTTGGCATTGGTGCCCTGCTGTAATTTCCTCTGCTTAACTGGGCTGGGTCTTGAGATTCACTCCTAACAAATAGAAGATGGTGAAGTAATGAGGTAGTCACTTCTGAGACTATGTGGCACAATCTCGGCTCACCACAACTTCTACCTCCCGGATTTAAGTGATTCTCCTGTCTCAGCCTCCCGAGTAGCTGGAACTACAGGCACCCACCACCATGCCCAGCTAGTTTTTTTTTTTTTTAATCTCTAGTAGAGACAGGGTTTCACTATGTTGGCCAAGCTGGTCTCAAACCCATGACCTTGTGATCGGCCTGCCTTGGCCTTTCAAAGTGCTGGGATTATAGGTATGAGCCACTGCGCCTGGCCATCTTTAGTCTTGTTTACACACACTATGTCTCTAGATCTTCTCAGCTTGCTCTGATGAAGCGAGTGGCCGTGGTCTGCAGCGTCCGGTGGAGAGGCCGACATGGCAAGAAACTGAGGGCAGCCCCCAGCCCGTAGCCAGTGAGGGACTGAGGCCCTCAGTTCAATTATCTGTGAGGAACTGAACCCTGCCAGCTACCATGTGATGGAGCTTGGAAGTGGATCCTTCCTCAGCTGAGTTTTGAGGTGACAGCAGTCTCGATGATACCTTGACTGTAGCCTCAGCAGAGATTCTGAGTCTGAGGGCGCATCTGTACCTGGACTGCTGACCCACAGCAACTGCGGCTAAGAAATAATGTGTGAAGCCACCAAATGTTTGAATAATTTTTGCAGCCACAGATACTTAATGCAGCATGGTGTGGCGATAGCTGTGTTTCTCTCTGACTGCAGCTTCTGTCTGGTTCTTGTTGCAGAGCGCCATCTCTTGGTGTCAGGTGACATTATTCCCCCCACCCCCCAGCCACCCTGCTGCTTCAGGCTTCCTGCTGTTGCTAGTCCTTAACTTGAATCTCTATAAATAATAGATATATTTTTCTTTAAGGAGTCTTTTTAAAAAGCCCTCCTGAGTGTGCTGTTTTCTGCCAGCACTCCTCCACTGATACACCACTTCCCGTGTGACCCATGATGAGTATCTTTTCCTCCTTCCCCTCCTTGTGTGTTAAGCCCTGTTCTGGGGGCTGGTGGGGAAGCAGACTCCAAAGGGAGGAAGTGACATAGACTGTTTCGGGTAGACAGCTCCTACATTGAAGACACAGGCATATGCTGATCTCAGAGGACCACTCTGGCTGCTGTGCTCGACATGGCTGGCCTTCTCTGCCAAGCCCTGTGGCCTGCACAAGCTCTGCCACACTCCTCTCATGCCCCTGATCTTCCATCTTGGCCACCGGGGAGGTGTAAAGACAAAGCAATAGAGTGAAATTTTTAAAAATGCGAATTCTGATTCTTTAACATACATACAGCATGTAGCATGTGCCAAGCACTATTCTCAGAGCTTTATACATTTTAATCTCATTTAATCCGCCTAACAACCCAATGAGATGAAGTACTATGAATACTCTTACTTTCTAGATAAGCAGACTAAGGCAAAGGCAGCTGAAGACGCTGGCCCACGATGACACAGCTAGTGAGTGGCAGAGTTGGATTTCAACATGGGCTTCCTAGCTTCAGAGTCTCTGCTGGCAACCACAACTCCTAGCTGGAATATTAAATTCCATTTTAAAATAAATATGAAGCCTCTGTAACATTAAGTTTCTCTAGTTTTAACTAATCAGCACCTGTATTCGTTAGGGTTCTCCAAGGAAATAGTACCAATTGGATATGTGTATATTTGTATCTATGTGTATTTATATATTTAGTATCAATAGTAATATATAAATATTAGTATATCAATGTAAAATATATAGTATGAATATTTATAGACACACAGGCACACACACACACATATATAGAGAGATTGAGACAGAGAGAGAGAAAGAGAGATTGAGACACAGAGAGAAACAGAGAGAGAGGGGTGATTTATTTAAAAAAATTAGTTCATGTGACGATGGAGGCAGGCAAGTCCAAAATCTGTAGTTCAGGTCTGAAGGAGGTCGGGCTGAAGACCCAGGAAATAGCTGATGCTGTGGTTCAAGTCTGAAGGCCACCTGCTGGCAGAAGGTTTTCTTGCTCAGGGGAGGTCAATCTTTTGTTCTATTCAGGCCCCAATTGATTGGATGAGGCCCACCCACAGTTATGAAGGGCAGATTGCCCTTCATAAGGTCTACCAATTTAAACATTAATCTCTTCCAAGAACACCCTCACAAAAACATCAGAATAATGTTTGACCACATATCTGGGCATTGTGGTCCAGCCAAGTTGACATATAAAATTAACTAGGACAGTACCCTTCAGCATTTTGATTTTGGAAGGGTTGGTGGACACCAACTGGGCCCAGAGAAAAAGAAGACATGTTATATGCAGAAAAGAAAAGCTTCTTTTTTTTTTTTTTTTTTTTTTAAATAAAAGAAAGCTTTTACTAGACCTTAAGGTGAAGGATTTCTTTTCTGTCTTGGTTTCACAGGTGAAGGGGTAAGCTTCAGGAAGCTGTGGAACGGTCCACAAAGCAGACATGAACGGGCCTCTTCCTGCCTGTGGTCTAAGCAAAAAGGATTCTCATGACTCACATGGGGTCTAGCTACGTCATCTGGCAATATCTAGAAAGGGACTTGGAGTCAAAGGCCAGGGCTAGGGATTGCAAATTTCAATGCTTACAGGAGTCAAGCAGGGACCATTAATGAGCGAGGCAGTCCAGGTACAAGGTAAACAGCAGCACAGGTGCGATGATAAGTAGTAATTGTCCTTCCCTTTCAGGTGGAGGAAATCAGGAGGGAGTGGCAGAGCTGGAGCAGATTGGAGTGTGCCCGCCCTTTGTAAAGTGGCCAGCTGCTCCTGCCTTGAGCTGATGGCTGCCAAGGAAAATTAGAAATCTGGATTTTCTTGTGAAATCTGATTTTCTATTTCTAAACATTTTGTGTAATATTTTTATTATTTTAAAATTAATTAAAAGTTGACAAATGAAAATTGTATATATTTATCATGTACAATGTGATGTTTTGAAATATGTGTGCATTGTGGAATGGCTAAGTCCAGCTAATTAACAGATTTATTACCTACTTTTTGTTTTGAAATAACTTCAGACTTACAGAGGATTTGTAAAAGTCGTACAAAGAATTTTTACATCCTCTTTCTAGATCCACTGGGGACTCGAGCTCCCAAATGTCAACATTTAATCTCTCTTGCTTTATCATGCTCTGCCTTTGTTTCTGTTTCTCTCTTTGCTTTTTCCTTAACATCTTGAGAATTAGATTTGAAATTTTAGTTTACATAACAGAAGACCCCTTTAGAAATGGCTGTCCTTTTTTTTGAAATAGAGTCTTGCTCTGTTACCCAGGCTGGAGTGCAATGGAGCAATCTCCGCTCACTGCAACCTCCACCTCCCAGGTTCAAGCAATTCTCCTGCCTCAGCCTCCTGAGTAGCTGGGATTACAGGCATGTGGCACCATGCCCGGCTAATTTTTTTTTTGGTATTTTTAGTAGAGACGGGGTTTCACCATGTTGGCCAGGCTGATCTCAAACTCCTGAGCTCAGGCAATCCACCTGCCTCGGCCTCCCACAGTGCTGGGATTACAGGCGTGAGCCACCGTGGCTGGCCCCTTGATCATCGTTATGACAAATCCTGATGCTTGTGGGTTTATTTTTAGAAATAATCATTTCTTGAATAGGCAGGACTTGGTGGAGTGTGTTTTTCCTCAAACAATGCTCCCAAATACAGATAGTCCCTGACTTACAATTTTTTGACTTTATGTCAGTGAGAAAACAACACACATTCAGTAGAATCCATACTTCTAGTACCCATAAAAGCATTCTGTTTTCTACTGTCATTATGGTGTTCAATAAATAACATGAGCTATTCAACACTAAAAAATAAAATAGGGTTTTATTATATAAATAGGGTTTGTGTTAGATGATTTTGCCCAATTTTAGGTGTATGTAACAGTTTTGAGCACATGTAAGATAGCCAAGACTAGGCTATGATGTTCAGTAGCTTAGGTACATTAAATGTACTTTTAACTTACATTTTCAACTTACAACGGGCTTATCAGGATGTAACCCCAACCTAAAGTGAGGGGCATCTTGTATGTGTTGTCAAATCTCCCTTTTCCATTTATTCATGACATGTTGAGAGGATTCCATGTGTTCTAGTTCCTTGTGGCTGTTGAGAGTCCATCCAGCTTAAAATCTTACCTCCTTTCCCCTCCCTAGCATATGCTTCACTGGAGAGACATGAAAAGGGGTCAGGTCTGGTTCTGGATCTCAGGGGAGGTGGGACGAGGCAGACAGAGATCTTTTAAGGTCACTGGTCACAGTCAATGAGGGAGAAATCCTGATCTCTTCTCGGCTTGGTCTCCCTTCTTCTGCTTCTCTGGAGGCCTCCACAGAAGCAGTCTGTGATGGTCACCAGATAGGTGGTGGTTAGCTTCACCACAGCCCTGCCATTGGGTGGAGCCCCTCAAAGAGTGGCAGTTCCCTTAGGCCAGTGGCCCACACTGTCAACCCTCTCACCAAGTGCTGCCTCCTCCCATCCAGCCTGGAAGCCCCTCATGCAGCCTCTTGTCTGTTGACCCTCTTTAAATGTACTCATGAGAGCAATGGGAATCCTGAGTTCTCTTCCTTGCCCTTCAGTGGCCTCAGGAGCCTGGGAAAAGAGTGTCTTCTTGCATCTCTTCCATGGGCTACCATGAAAAACTTCTTGCCTCTAGAAATGTCAGATGATAAACAGGTACCTGCTTTTTTGTTCACTTTGCCCTGTGGCAGAAGTTGCTATAGGGACACAAACATTCACTCTGATCATCTTCCTGCTAGGCATTTCCAGTCCTTGCAGTTAGGTGTGGCCACTGGGAGTGGGCTCTTGTATTACTTGCTGGTATAGCTCATAGACACCTCCAAGAAATCTGTTCCATGCTCCTCCCCGCTTCTGTGATTGGAATGGTGATGAAGATGATAGAATGATCTTGAAGCCAGGTATTGAAGATGGCAGGGCTATTGACATCCTTGTATCCTTAAATGACTTTGTGGAGAAGACAGACTATTGCCTCTTGCCCCCAAATCTGGAGCAAACCACCTTGACTTGTACATGAGCTGGTGTTTGTGCAATTGTATCTTGGATTGCTGTTTATAGTAGGTTAGCCTTCCCTAGTTAATATACTCTTGATGCCTGGGGACATGGCTTTCTCAAGAGTTGACCTACTGTGCTCCAGTCTGGGCAGCTTCAGGTCAGTCTAGAGGGTGCATTCATCTGGTGGGTGGGAGGTTGGAGGGGAGATGCCTGTCTCCTCCTGGATGGGAACCTTCAATCTTGGAGTGATTTCCACAGCCCTTCACCTGAAAGGTAGAAGAAGCATCTCCCTCCCTTCTTCCACGGAGCTGTTCAGGAAAAATCTCTTTGCCATGAACACTGCATTCACCACAGAGCCAGTGACCTGGATGATTCCATTTTTTTCTCCTTCTCCACAGGGCAGAGAATGATAATCCTGTGGCTGATTGGGTTTGGGCTGGCTTTTCTAGCTCCAAGAAAGTCCCAGGATGGTGGGCAGGCTCCAGATGTCAGTTCTTCATGGAATGTGGGGTACTTGGGGGTCTATGATTCTAGTTGTGGGTCCTAGAGCCAATTCCAGGGCAATGGGAAAAGTCCCCCTCAACACTGATGCAGGGTAAAACACTGTTGGGCAGGCAGAGTGAGGGATAAGGAGGCAACCGGTTTGGGACTTGAGGCTTAGTCCTTGCAAATATGGGTGAGAGGCTGGGTATGAATCAAAGAACTTGCTGCAGCTTTGCTCTCTGGGAAGGTTGGGTCTGGAAGCTGTGGTTCAGGAAGCTGTAAGGGCCAGGGTGCCAACTGAAGCCTCATGGGGTGCTCCTCCAGCCTCTTGGGCTCCTGGCCAAGTTTCTTACCCCACCTCTTCTTAAGGAAAACACACACATACTCCAAGTATTACAGATGCTTTCAATTTAATAGCTGTTTAAAATTTTTTTTTTTTTTTTTAGATTTTGGTCTGAAGACTTAAAGCCCGCTGCTCCTGGGCATCATTTCTCAGCTTCTCCTTACAGCTGTAGTGCTGAGTCAAGGATGTCTTTAGCATCATGAATAGTTTCTAGGACAGCCATAGAAAAAATGGGGGAAAGAGGTAGGAAGACAAAAGGAAGGGAAAGAGAGCAAGGGAGTTGGGGAAGGAGAGGGAGGAGGAAGGGAAGGGAGAAAGGGGAAGGGGGAGGAGGAAAGGCAGAAGGGGAGGAGAAGGGAGAGAGGGTTGGGGGTAGGGGGAAGGAAGAGAATATGAGTAAGGATTCCAGGGTCCCAGGTGCCAGCTCCACCCCTTCCATTCCTCCTCAACTCTGTCTTTTGATTTCCAAACTCACTGAGGCCTGGAAGGGCTTACACAGAAGTCAGAGGGATGGAGGTTAGATTCACTGGAGCCCCAAGGATCCACCCTCTTCCCCACCTTAGCAGGGACAGGGGGTAAGAGCAATAAAATGAAGCAAGTTAGATCGCAGGGAGAATCAATATCAGACAAGAATAGCCATTTAAATCCGAATGAGAAATTGAGACATTTGAAAGCACAGTGAGGGGTCTTCAGTGTCAATGGCGGGGGCTGTGGCAGTTTCAGGTCTCATGCAAGGGGTGGAGGCTGAGGCTGGTCCTGAGGGAGCAGTGGGGACGTACTTACCTTTACCTATATTTTCTAGATCGTCAACTGCGTCTTTTGCTAGGTTTTCAACTCCTCCCAAAGCTTTTTTTGCTGCCTCTAGGCCTTTTTCTAGGGTGGATTCAGAAAAGAAGAGGTCATGCAAGCAGAAAAACTGCTTCCTTTATAGGAGAACTACCTTCCCTTCTACCTTCCTAGGCAACACGGGCACCCCTGGGGTGAAGTGACTTTGCTGAGGGAACCAACTTCTCTGTCATGGGAAGGCTGGTGGTCCAGTATAAGCTGCAAAACCTATGGCCCAGAAACTCTGTGTGTAGAAGCAGGTGTGCACCCCCGAACCCCTCCCTAGGAGTATAGATGTAGCTGTGTCCCTGTGCTTGACTTATGCCTGTGAGTGCAGACTGGCCCCCAGATAGATCCTGCTGTTGCATGCATCAGAATTCTATGCCAGGCATTGGCAAAGAGGCTTACCCAGAAGGCTGGATCTCTGCCTTCTTAGCTTTGGTGGCTGTCTGGCTAACCTTGGGTCTTCACCTGCATTTTCCTCTTGAGCTGCTGATACCTTATGGGAAGCTGCAAGGGGGAGGGGTGAGAGGAATGATAGCTCCCTCTGCTCTTCCCCGGGGGCGTGGGTGGTGCTTACTCCCTCAAGGTCTGGCTTGAGGGTAGCTCCTTGTCTTCCAATTCCTTTAGAGCTTGACTTCCACGATGTGCTAGGTTTTTTAGCATCACTCAAGCTTTTTTCCTGCTGTCTCCAGGACTTTTCCTGCTCTTCCAGGGCCTTTTTCTAGAGTGGATTATGGCTTAGGGAAAGTAAAGTCATGTTGGCAGAAAGATCACCTTAAAGAGACTCCCCCTAGTTTTCATCCCTTATACCAGCCTCTTAGTGTGCAGAGGTTTTGCAGAGGGCACTAGCTTCTCTCTTCTGGGCAGGCTAGTGGATGAGGACAGAAATTTGACAGTCTCTGAAGGGGGCTTCTGCAGCTATAAACAATCCATTTGTTTATGTGGAGAATCAAAACTTCTCTTATCGCATTGGTGTGAGACACACCAGGGGCGTCTGAGAAGAGATCAAGGTGCCCGGTGTTCCCTCTGGGTTGTGTGTGAGAAGGGGGTGGGGAGTGCAGGTGTGTGCTGTGGTTGGGGCTCACAGTGCGGTGAAGGTGTAAGGAAATACAGTTTATCTTTCTGCTGTTAAGTATCCTGAGTGTGTACACGGCTGGGGAAGTAGAAATGAATGAGAATTAGATCTCTCTCTCAAGGGTTTATTGTCTAGGAAAGGAGACAAAACTGCTACATATGGGAAGCCCTGAGGAGGGAGGGATGAAAGGAGAGATGGGGACAGAAAGAGGCACCACACCCACCGGGCAGGGAAGGCTTCAGAGAGCAGCTGGGGCTTGAAGCTTGATAGAGCATGGACAGGGAGGGGTTGAAAGGCGCCTGGGGAGGAGGAATGTTGGGTAATAGAAAGTTACTCATTTTGCCGGATGAGACAAATGTGTGACATTTGATGTGGGGGATACAAGCAGTGGAGTCTGGGGAAATTATATTTGAAAAGTATCCTGGACCTAGGTCATGAATACCCTCACTGTCAGACTAGGAGGTGAGAGTTTTGTGATGGGAAATGGGGAACCACATGAAAGGTTTTTGAATTGAAATTGTTGGTGAGGGTGGGGCATGATGAAAACTTCTGAACCTATCTAGTGTTAAGTGCCTCCTCTTGCTCAAGGCAAGTTTTCCTTTCTTTCCCTTTTTTCTTACTCAACTTCTACTTCCATACAGGGCTACCCTTTCCCCCAGGCTCTGTCCTTCTCCCATGTGTGAGTCTCTCAGGAAGTCTCCCTTTTCAGTGTCTCCAAAAAGCCAGCCTCCCAACTCTCCTTCCTCTGGACCCCTCTTCTGCTTCTATGACTTCCGCCACTCATACACCCCGTCATTAACCCTCCCACCCAGGACTGGGGCAGGAGGAAGAGGAAGGACTCACGGTTCCCTGCTCCTGGGGCAGAGGCAGCCTCTTCGTCATCTGCAAAGGAGGCAACAGTGACCATGTCAATTAGGGTGCAGTTGCATGAACCATATCCAGCCAGGGCTGCCTAGAGTCCCCATTTCTTTATTCTTCCAACAGGATGAATGAAGCACACATTATCACCAGACAAGTTAGCCAGAGTATGAAGTCAGTTCCCAGTTTGCCCTTCAGATAGGGGTGGGAGGCCAGTGGTGTTAGAGGCTGGAGATACAGCTATGAGGAAGACAGACAGTGTTTGCTCAGGGAAGCTGACAGTCAATGGGGGATTTGGAGGAATTAACATAATTACACAAACAATTATTTAATTACATTTGTGATAGTGCTAGGAAGGAAAAATACAGGAGGCAATAAAATGAAAAACAGGGACCTAAATGATTCTGGGGCTTCAGTAAGGCTTCTGTGAGGAAATACATGGAGACAGAGAACCAGAGGGGCAGACTTGGAAGTTGAATAGGAAGGAGGTTGACATGAGTGGGTGAAAGAATGGGCAGGGGAAAAGACAGAGGTTGTGCAGAAGTCTTGGCGGTAGGAAATGGCATGGTTCATTGAGGGGAAAAAGAGTGCCCGAGTGGCTGGAGCAGAGAGCCGACCACAGACTGAGAGGAGAGGCGTGCAGAGCTGTGCTGGGGCCAGGGGGCTCCCGGCTTCCTCTGACCAGTGGGCACAGGGCCTCTGTGTGGAGAACCCAGTGGGAGGCAGGAGTGGGCTACAGAGACAGACATGGGAGAACTGCCTCTGCCGACCAGGGGAAGGGAAAATGAAGGCAGGGGCCAGTCTTCCGGGGACGATATGGTTGGGTGTAGGGGAAGAGCCATACTCACAGGCACAGACCAGGGCTCCTGCCAGAGCTGCCAGGAAGAGGAGAGTCATGAACCTCATGCCTCTGTGTGCTAGAGTGGGTATGCCACCAAATCCTTGGAGATCCTGGGATCTAAGGTGTCCATACTGCCTCTCTGGGCCTCTTTTAAGCATGACAGGGACCAATGGGAACCAGTTTTCCAGTGGTGTGTTCTCCTCCTCCTCTTCTCCCACCTCAGAGCCACCTGTTAAGTCAACAATGGCTGGCTGGGGCTGGCTGGTACCCGCCTTCCCTGCAGGTAGGTCCTGGACAGCAGCTCCAGAGCTGGCACCGTCCTGACTGGCATCCTTTGCCTGCCTCTCCCTTCCCCAACTCACTTGTCCCTGGGCTCCCAAATCTGATCACATCTGGGGTCCTGGGGAGACTGTGAGAGGTTTCTGGAGAGGGCCCTGGCAGGGAGCTGTGCCCAGAAAGCTCTCCTTCCACCTGGAAACAGGAGGGGGGTCCAAGACATCAGGAGAGAGTGGGGGTGGCTGAGGCTTCCCTTGAGTGGGCTAAGCCCATCCCAGGAGGCTGCCCTCATAGCATTTGGGGACCCCTCCTGACTAAGGTCCAGAGAGGTTGCTGTCCTCTCTGTGGTTCTCCGTATGGTAAGCAGAGCTCCCCAGCCTCAGTAGGCCCTGACTAAGGTGTCTTCAGTCCCAGCTAATGATCCCCTACCACAGAAAGTTCTGGTAAGTTAGCCAGAGTATGAAGTCAGTTCCCAGTTTGCCCTTCAGATAGGAGAGTGAGGCCAGCGGTGTGGATAATCCAGATAAGTGGAATATCCAAAGGTGCTTCTCTCTGCCTCAGCAACCCTTCCTGCAGACTTGTGTTTGCTTTGAAATGGCAGAAACAGTCCTGGAGATATGGGTTTGTAACTCGATTTTGCTGTTTACTAGCTGTGTGGCCTTCAGAGAGGCAATTCGCTCGTCCACTTCAATTGTTTTACTTTCTTCTTTTATTTTATGGTAATATCTAAGGTGTAACATGGTGTTTTGATACACACGTAGATAGTGAAATGGTTACTATAGTCAAACAAATGAACATCTCCATCATTTCGCATAATTAGCCGTGTGTGTGTGTGTGTGTGTGTGTGTGTGTATATGAGAGCACCTAAAATCTAGTCTTCCAGCAAAAATCCCAAATTCAATACCATATTATTGATTCCAGCTCTCATGTTACACTTCAGCTGTTTTGCATTTGATGGTGGGAAATGATCATTCTTTTTTTTTTTTTGAGATGGAGTTTCGCTCTTGTTGCCCAGGCTGTTGTGCAATGGCTGGGATTACAGGCATGCACTACCATGTCCGGCTAATTTCGTATTTTTAGTAGAGACAGGGTTTCTCCATGTTGGTCAGGCTGGTCTCAAACTGTCAACCTCAGGTGATCTGCCCACCTCGGCCTCCCAAAGCACTGGGATTACAGGTGTGAGCCACTGCGCCTGACCTGAGAAATGATCGTTCTTATCCTACAGGTTTTGTGTAGGAATACATGTGTCAAAATTGGTCAATTTCCTCCATCTATTCCATTCCCAAGGTGGGGAGCTGAGGATAACTTGGAATCTGGGTTTCTGCTCCTGACAAAGCTGGTTACTTCCCTGAGATGTCTTCTCTCCACGGAGTGGAGCCTGCCCTTGCCCTGTTCCTGGAAACTTTGTGAAAACGGACTGAGATTTGTTTCCTGAGGTGCTCTTTCTGTGCCAGGCACCGTGCTGGGCCCAGACAGATAAAGATGAGTAGACTGTGGTCTTTCTTTGAGAAGGTACACAGTGGACAAGGATCTCAGACAGATGAAGGGACAATCGGTGGTAGCAGGGGACTCCGCCCTGGAAGAGAAAGCATGCTCCTCCTAGCCTACGGGACTGAAGCAAAGTTCTGCTCCACCAGTTAGAGGCTGAGTGATTTTGGGCATGCCATGTAATCTCTCTGACTCTTGTCTCTGCAGTGTGACCAGGATACTTATAAAATTCAAGCAGGAAAAGCGCAGATCCACTTTCTGGGGCTCTTCCCTGTGCTCTGGGTGTCTTCCTCCACCTCCACAGGACCTCAGTCCATCTGAGCTCCCACCGTCTCTCCTGTTGTGTGCTTCATTGTGAGCCCCTCTTGGCTTTTTTCCTTCAACATATAGACATCTTAAAAACAAGCAAAATGTTCCCTTTATACTATCCCTGTCTAGCTTCTTTCCAATCCTGCAACCAAGCTTTTTGAAAACAACTCCATTTTTTTTGGCCTCAACATCCGTGTTTTGCTTTGTGTTCTTATCATCCTGTGGTGTTTTCACCACCATCCCTGGAACTGAGACACATCCTTGCCAAGGTGCTCAAATACAGTCACCACTTTTCAGCCTTAATCTTATCTGATCTCTGTGGGCTCTGACACTGTTAGAACCACTCATCTTTTGAGGTGCTGGGGTTTTCTTTCTTTCTCTCGCTCTCCTTTTTTTGACCACCCTTCAGCCCCACTTTCACGCACCTCACCTGCCCCTTCCATATTCTCTGGTTCTATTCTTAGCCCTTTTCTTCTCTCCTCTTACACACTGTCCTGTGTGACTCATTCTTGGAGTCACATTGCTGACTCCCACATTTTCATTCCAGCCCAGACCCCTCTCCTGAACACTGATATCCACTAACGGATGGGCAGTAACAGGATGAACCCTAGGGATCGAAACTGGCCTCACCTACCTTCCCCACATCTTCCCCGTCACCTGCTGCTCCTCCTGCACCATTTTCTGTTCTTATTAACAGTACCGGCCTTCACCCAGTTATCTAAACAGAAATCTGAGGGTAATTTCACATTTTTCCTTCTCCTGGCCCCCTATGTACAAGGACACTGGGGTTTATCAAGTGTCAACCCCACGGCTCTAGCTCAGAAGCCTCTGCTGGGGGGCCTTGCCATTTTTTATGTCCACTGAAGAAACAGCTTCACAACTGGTTTTCCCTCTGACAGTCTCAAGTTCCATCTCCCAGCTGTCTAAGTGATTTCTAGTAGGCAAACTATGTGCAGAGCACACACTGTCTTTCATGAGCTGGCGTCTGTCTGCCCCTTCAGTTTCAACCCTTCTCACTCCCTCATTGAGACTGCCTCAGTCACATCAAATTTCTTTTAGTTTCTTACATAGATTTAGTTTTTTCTTGCCTCTGGCTCTTCACATATTTTCTTCTGTGTATTGTCTTTAATGCCCTCCTACGATTAGATGACAGAGCTTCTTCCTACTCATCCTTCAAGATTCAGATCAGAAATACCTTCTTCCTGGAAGATTTATTTTATTTTATTTTTTTTGAGATGGAATCTCACTCTGTCACCAGGCTGGAGTGCAATGGCACCATCTCTGCTCACTGCAGTCTCTGCCTCCTGGGTTCAAGCGATTCTCCTGTCTCAGCCTCCTGAGTAGTTGGGACTACAGGCATGTGCCACCATGCCCAGCTAATTTTTGTATTTTTGGTAGAGACGAGGCTTCAGTATATTGGCCAGTATGGTCTTGAGCTTTTGACCTTGTGGTCTACCCAACTCGGCCTCCCAAAGTGCTGAGGTTACAGGTGTGAGCGACTGTGCCCAGCTCCTGGAAGATTTTCTTGGCATTCTTCTTGTACTCCTTCCTCTCCCCACCAAAGTGAGAGCAGAGTTCTGGGCTAGGCACTTCCACCATCCCCTTGTTCTTCTCTTTATCTGTGCATCACTCAGGTGGTACTGGGATTGTCTGTTCAGTGCTTGGTTTTCTACACTAGACTTGAGCTGTGCAGTGAAGGACCATGTTTAATTTGTTTGTGCACCCCAGCCCCAGTGAAGATGCCAGACACACAGTTAGAATGCAGTAACTTGGTGAAGTGTAGCTAGAAACCTACAAGTGAGCAGGGCTAGAAACCTTCAGAGTTTGGGCAAGAGACGAGAACTGGTGGATAAAGCTTAGATTACACTAATAACATTAATCTGTTGGAAACAGCTATACCAAGCTGCTTTAAAAATATTTAATATTTGTTTGTAGTTTTTTCTTTGAGATAAAACTTATATACAATGAAATATACATATTAACTGTATTTTTTGGTCTTGACAAATGCTTCTACTGATGTAACCCAGACTCCAATCAAGATATGAAGAAAGTTTCCTCCTGCCTTTTCCCAGGTGATACCTGCCCCAGTTCCTAGAGGCAAACTGAACTGTTTTTAAATACATTCTGTTTTCTTTTAATTTTAAGAGACAGGCTCTTGCTCTGTCACCCAGGCTGGAGTACAGAAATGCCATCATTACTCACTGCATCCTCAAACTTCCGGCCTCCAGCGATTTGCACACTGCAGCCTCTCAATTTAATGCACTCCTTGCTGGAATATCTGTGGGGTTTGTTCAATCCTAGCTTAACAGCCTTCTTTCTCTGTCTTGTCATGGGGGCTTATGCCTGTAGAAACCTGACAATTCCAGCCATAGAAGCATCCTTGGGTCATGAAAGAGAGCTTGCATGCTTTCAAAGGTGTGGAGAGTCTCTCTGGTGTTCCATGGTGAAAAGGGTCAGCACTGGGCCTTAAATTTTCATGCAGTTCATGGTGTGATTCCCCAGGAAGGGCCCAGAAGACAGGTTAAAATATGGGGAATACTTGGCTCTGGACAGAATCAGTTTCTGTTTAACCGATGGCTTCCAGCAGGGTCCTCAGAAGAAAAGGTCAGGTAGTTTCAGAAGTCCAGTGTGGGAGTAATGTGGTTAAGAACTGGGAGTCAGGAGGTGAGTTAAGTCTAATATCAAAGGCAGGTGGTACCTGTGCAGGGCAAGGAGAATTCAGAGAAAGGTTGGCAGGGGCTTCATTCCTTTTGCAGGAACTGAGTACTGGCATCCGAGGGATAAGTATGAGTTGGTATCCACCCTCATGGAGTTCATGATCTAGGCTTGGTGATAAAGTTATGCTAAACAATTCTATATTAATATGGCCGGTAAAGGAGAACCTAGAAGGGAAAAATGAAGGTCTGAAGTAGTTCAGGGATGTTGAGAGGAGAAGAGGGGAAACTTAGAGGAAGCACTCAGAGGCATTATGGTCAGGAGAGCGAGGGAGAGGAAGGGCTCCATTCCTGAAGATCTGAAACCAAGTGAGTGATAGGGCCGGTGATGGGGAGACCTGAGTATGGGGAGCACACACACGTGTGTGTGTGTGTGTGTGTGTGTGTGTGTGCGTGTTGTATGCGTGTGTGTGTGCACAGCGATGGGGAGGCCTGAGTATGGGGAGCACACACACACGTGTGTGTGTGTGTGTGTGTGTGCGTGCATGTTGTGTGCGTGTGTGTGTGCACAGCGATGGGGAGGCCTGAGTATGGGGAGCACACACACGTGTGTGTGTGTGTGTGTGTGTGCATGTTGTGTGCGTGTGTGTGTGCACAGCGATGGGGAGGCCTGAGTATGGGGAGCACACACGTGTGTGTGTGTGTGTGTGCGTGTTGTATGCGTGTGTGTGTGCACACATTTGAGTGGGAGGTATGTGTAGGCAGAGGGTGATGCTCCCTTCTCAGTCAGAAGGTCATCTCGGACAGATCGTTACACAGCCCTCAGGAACAGTTCTTGCTATTTGCACAAGTCTTTTCCAGGAGGAGATTAGCCCTCAGGGTTCTGGAGTCAGCACTGCCAAGGAGCAGCCTCTCTGCACTCCTCCTTGCCTCCCTTCCCTACCTGGGCCTCAGGAATGAAAGGAGCAGGTACTTCCAGGAGTTGTGGGGAGGGAGCAGAGGCCTGTAAGGTAAATGCCTTCTCTGCCCCCAACACTTAAAAAAGATGTTTTTCATGAATTTAAAACAAGTGTGTGATATTCATTACCAAGCTTAGCCGGTTACTCATTATGGAGAGGGAGGCCTGGGATGGGAATGGGGCAGGGATGCCCAGAAGGCTGCAATTTCTTTCCCCCTGAATGTGGTCAAAGAAAAACACCCCAGTTCTCTGGGTTCCTTGAGGGAGCAATTGTCCGTGGACATCTGGTTGAAGACCCTGGTGCTTGCTGGCATGCTAGTCTGCCCCTTCTTCTGTTCTGCACATTCTTTCCTTGTTCTTCATTCTTCTCTATCTGGGTATGGAGTCCTATCGTAGACAGTGGGGTAGGGAATGTGGGATACAGAGGGAGGAGGTGAGCTTGCCTTTACAAGGATGGGAGGTTGATTCCTGCATTTGGGACATGGACTTAAGGGCCTTTACCTGATCATCTCATGTTGATCCTAACTGACTTCACTGCTCTTTCTGTTACACACCCATTGGCACTATAGTAATGCGTTGTTTCTCTGAGCTGGTAGACACTAACCAGTCATCTTTGTCAAGTGCATTAGTTATGACCGAAAGGTAAACTGCCTCAATTT
This sequence comes from Cebus imitator, assembly GCF_001604975.1. Classification (NCBI taxonomy): domain Eukaryota; kingdom Metazoa; phylum Chordata; class Mammalia; order Primates; family Cebidae; genus Cebus; species Cebus imitator. The sequence continues at coordinate 2,286,625 of NW_016107600.1, forward strand.
TATAGGCAATTGCCAGAAAAACACCCCAGAATCAATGTCCCTGGCTTTGAATAATCTCCAGGTGACATATCATGCACCTCTAAAAATCAAATTAATATTTAGAAATGGTCATTAAGGACCGAGATTGAGGAATAAGGTAGAGAGATGTTTGGGTTCAAAACTCGACTTGGTTATTTCATCATAAGGCTCCCTTCCTTGTCTGGCTCCTAAACATGTTCTGAAAATCAGTTCAAAAGGGGAGATAATTTTGGAGCAATGAAAGCCCATTTGGGGTGAGTATGGCTTCCCAAAGTGACTAGTTTGAAGAAGGTTGTTCTCATTTAGATATAGACATTCTGGTTTATTTGTGACAAATCAGTTCTCCTCTCCTTATTATCAAGTTTGAACTTGGCCTTAGCAAGGTCTTTGGTACACTAAAGACATTCTAAATTTCTTTATCCCAAGGGTATGGAGAATTGAGGAGTCATCAGACCTTAGGAAGCTACTGGCGATTAATCTGGGGAGACTTCCAGACCAAGAAGACTGTGGAGAGAGATGGAAGTGAGAGCCTTCAATGCTGGGGGCTGGTTAGCACAAGAATAACAGTGCCGTCCTTGGATGTAGAACTGGGCATATGAACTGAGTAGAATTGACTTTGGAAACCCTTAAAATAAGGGCATAACAGAGCTGAGGGTGGTAGTTGGTACAAGGTTAAGATAAATTGTTAAAATGGAGTTTTAAACAGGAGGAAAAGAATGTCATCTTGGTCATCCGCCATTCCTGCCTCTGGATAACTGGAGTCGATTCTAAAGTTCAAATAGGGCCTGAGTAGGGTCTGGTACTCTCCAGCTTTGTGATGCCCTCTCTTAATCCCTAGAGGTGGCAGGGGGTCAGGCCCTGCTGCATGGAGAGCCAATTGCTTCATGGAGATGACTTAGACAAATAGGACTTTTATGTTCTTGTTAATTCATGTGTGAGCCTGGGGCACTGTTGGAATGGAGCTGAGGAAAAGGGTTGCCAGTGAGGTTTGCAGGAGGCAACTGGCTTTGTTCTCTGCGGAGACTCTAGGTACTCCGGGAGGTTGCTTTCCTCAAATGCCCTTAACTGGCCATAAGCCCTGGCTGCCTTTGGCCCTCTGGCTCTCTTCCGGGTGGAATTCTGACCTCTCCCCTGCTTCCTGTTCTGAGCTAATGACCAGGAAAGAAGCTGCTGAGTAGGTGGAAACGTATAAACTCTTCAGATACTTAGAGACTCTTCAAGGGGGAGGACTGAGAGAGAAGTCATTCCGTCCATCTCTGTCAGACTGGCAGAGAGAAGGGAAGCAACTAGTCTAGATTGAGGGTATAAAGGAGACTGCGAGAGATGAATTCCTTCTCTTTGGTTCTGCCATTTACTCTGTATAATTCTTGCTATATCATGTTTTCTCTGTTTTATGCATTCGTAGTCCAGCTTTCTCAATGTGGGGACAGTGGAGAAAGCTTCTAGATCTATCTGCCTTACCTAATGCTTTTATTTATTTATATATTTATTTATTTTTAGAGGCAGTGTCTTGCTGTGTCACCCAGGAGTACCATGGTGTGGTCATAACTCACCGTAACCTGAAACTCTTGGGCTCAAAATAATTAATTAGCTCAGAATCTAAGGCTAATTCTCTGACTAGCCTCTGAGTTGCTGGGACTGCAGGCATGCCCACCATGCCCAGCTAATTAAAAAAAATTTTTCAGTGTATGGAGATGGGGGTCTCACTATATTGCCCAGGCTGGTCTTGAACTCCTGGGTTCCAATAATCCTTTCTCCTTGGTCTCTCAAAGGGTTGAGATTCTAGGCATGAGGCACTGTGCCAGGCCTTCTAATACTTATTTTTAATACATGTTGAATAGACTTAACCCTCCATCCCACTGGGAGATATTCAACTCCCTTGTCAGCATCTGTGTAGATTCTCAGAAGCTTCAGCTCTTAAAATCACTGCGCCCTATGATTTTCTCTAATTAATTGTCAGTATCATTTGTGCCTTGATTCCTTCAGCTGTTCTGTTCCCTGAATCCCTCCAAATATGGGCACAGCTTCTTTCTCTGAATTTCTCTGGGCACCACCAACATAAGGTTTTTGTCTTTGCTGAAAATTCCAGCACAAAAACACCTTAATGAAGCATTTGAATCATCCATGTCCTAAATTTAATTGGCCCTGGGGAACTTGAGCCATTGACGTTCACTGCCATAGGGAGCCTCACACCATCTCTCCTTAGACCTTAAGTCTCTCCTGGTCATTCTGTTTCCTAGCACTCCATACCCATTTACTTAACTTGATTCTTCATTTGTGCACTCAATACATGCTTATTGATTGCCTATCGTGTGCCAAATACTGCATTAGTCACTGATATGTTTAAGTAGTTAAATCGTCTTTGTCTCCTACCATCCAGGGGAACTTCATCTTTCTCCACTGAGAATGCAGAATGGACACTGGGTATGCCCCCGTTTTGACTAATTGTGTACATCACATCCCCACATGCCTCGGAGAAAAAGCTTTGCATCCTGTGGTGAACGACAGCAAACTCTGTCGAGCATTAGTCCAAACAAATAAAGCCTTGACCCTTTTTTCTGTGAGTTGCTGACTCCCTAGTGAGGTGAAACTTATCTCTGACTTACAGTATTGATGCCTGCAGATGATATAGTAACCCTTGCAGATACGGTAATCATGTGGGGAACTGCCACTTTTATAACAGTGAAATAAGAAACGGACCAACTGCTATTTTGCTGTTTTCCTTTGCCTTCTGGGTATGTGACTCGGGGAGCCCAGTTCTGAAAGACGTCCTTGCAAACGAAATAAGAAACGGACCAACTGCTATTTTGCTGTTTTCCTTTGCCTTCTGGGTATGTGACTCGGGGAGCCCAGTTCTGAAAGACGTCCTTGCAAACACTGAAAAGAAACATATTTTAAATGTTCACAGTTTCCTCTTTCTGGCTTTCTTTTAGCATCACCCAAAGGTCGTTTCTTTAGATGTTACCCGAAGCTCACTGAAATATTTTCTTATGTAAAGAACCACATACATCTGGATAGATTATGCCATTATTTTTGGAGGGCAGGAGATCTACAGTCAGTTATTTTTAAAAATAAATTATTCTGTAATAGGAATGATGCATTTTGGTTTGTATGTATGAAGGGGGCCTGGGAACAATGCGAAGACTGTCTCCCCAGGAGGTCTACAGTCAGTTATTTTTGTTACAAATTATTCTATAATAAGAATGATGCAATTGGTTTGTAGACATGAGGAGGGCCTGGGCAGAGGAGGAGAGTCCCACCGGAAGGGTGAGGTCATCCCCTGGGCTGTGGTTGACGTTGACCTCAGGACCTTGCTGGTTCTGACATACGGATCTTGGTTTCCGGGATACTCTCTGCCTTTCCTCTGTACCCCCAAACTCCTCTCTCCAGGTTTGCTTGCACTTCTCAGCTTCCTGGCTGACTGCCATAAAGAAAACAGAGCTGGCATGGGAGACGGGGCTGCCTGTGAGCCCTGCAGGGAGCACTCCCTGGTAGGGTTAGAATTCGGTTGGCCAGGCTGTAAGAATTTGGTTTTGGTTTTTTAAAATTCCATCTTTATTTTCCTTAAATAAAGTCATGCTAAACATTCCAGACCACTTCTGCTGGGTTAAATGTGTTAATCTAATGGTATTTTTCCACACACAGAGCTGGGGAGGATTTCAGGGGCCAGAGTGTGGTGGCACAGCAGTGACATTCTCCAGAATGATTCACGGGGACGATTCTGGCTTCCTGGCCTAGCTGTCTCCCCCGTCTCTTCCAGCACAAAACTCTTAGCATCTTTGAGTTTCCAGGACCCATTTATCAGTTTTCAAAGAGGATCAGGGGCATGGGAATGGCCAGCCTCGTCTGAAGAGAGCATCTGAGTGAGAGGATTGATGAAGGGCCCCATGGCAGGATGGTTTCTGTCACAACTCCGGACATATTCTGGGTCCAGGTTGGTGGCTGTAGGGATAACACAGCCAGCCTGGGTTCCTTATATGTTGAGCAGAGGCACCTGGCAGTACCTTCTCTCCTTGATCTTAGAATGGTTTTCAGTTTTGCTGTATACAATGCTTAGAAGCTGTGCATCTCCAGCCACAGCTGACAGCCCATCCACAGAAAGCATCCTACCACGCGTCTGGTTCACCTTTGTCTGTGAATGCCATCTCCGGGGAACTTCACTGAGTGGTTGAGAGAACCTGGGTTCTTCTCACAGCTCTGACACTAGCTCACTGGGTATTCTTGGAAAGCCACTACCCCTCTCTGGGCCCCTGTCTCCTCCTGTGCAAAACAAGTTGGCTTCCCTAGATCTCTCTAAGTCTCCTGCCAGTTCTGACAGTTCTAGTGTGTGGGCTGAGCCCTTGCAGCTCTCCCAGTGCTCCTGGGCTGACACAGGACCGCCTGAGACTCAGGGGCTGGAGCCCCGCGTGGGTGGGCAGTTCAGCTTTCCAGAGAGTGTTCGGAGTATACACCCTGGGCTGATGGTCTTCACCCTCCTCCCTCCCCACCCTTCCCCCCCAACCCCAATACACTTTTGCTTTGGAAAAACACTGGGTTAACAGTTTTTCCAGCTTTGTAGGTTTTCTGCTTCTTTCCAGTCCCAAGATCCATTCTCAGCATGGGGAGGCTGCAGCTGTGTGAGTGAGGATAAAAACGTGTGGGGGTGAGGGGCGGGCGCAGTGGTTCAGTCTTGTAATCCCAGCACTTCGGGTGGCTGAGGCGGGTGGGTAACGAGGTCAGGAGTTCGAGACCAGTCTGGCCAACAGAGTGAAATCACGTCTTTACTAAAAATACAAACATTAGCTGGGCATGGTGGCACACACCTGTAATCCCAGCTACTTGGGAGGCTGAGGCAGGAGAATCGCTTGAACCCAGGAGGT
>NW_016107600.1:2291586-2310143 GCF_001604975.1 Cebus imitator
AAAAAAAAAAAAAGTGCTTGGGGGTAGCCGCCTCCCAGGCTTTTCCCCTAGGTCTCCAGGATCAGGAGCTCTGTCCTAACAGCCATAGTGAATCCGGGCCAGCAGAGGGCACTATGGAAACAGCCTGAAGCTCTGAGAGCCTCTATACCTGCAGAAGGCATCTTTCCTTCTCATAGTCCAGGCCAGCCCCTAACTTTTTCAGTTTTGTAATTCCCACAGCGCAATGTACACAGAGGGCACATTGCACAGAAATGTACTTGGCGCATATTTGGCACAGGAAGAAATAGATGAAAGAAACAAGTCTCTTCTCATTTTCCACCTTCTAGGACAAAGGAGAGATGCCCTTATCTCAGCCGCTCCCTGCACCTCCCTAGCCTTGCTGGCTCATGGAGGACTCACTCCAAGGGTGTTGCTTCCAAGTGGCTGGAGACCGCAGAAGAAGGCAGTGTTGAGTCCTGAGCAGCAGTCTTGGGTCTCTGGTTATGTGTAGGCTCTGTTCAATATTTGACTAAATCCACGGGAGCTCCATCCAACTTCAAAAATATTGCTGAGAGAGAGACAGACAGAGGGTCAAAGAGCATCAGTCCCTGCCCATTCCCTGGAAGGAAGGTGGGGGCTGCTCTCCTGCAGCTTTCTGCCTGATGGGAGTCTCATGGTGGGAATAGCTAAGAAACAAAGGCCCTGGAAGACATGGACGTGGGCAGCATGTCCACCCCTTCTTCCTGTGTAGGTGGTTCTGGTGCTCAGCATGGTGGTGAGGCCTGGGGCGAAGGTGGGTGGGGTTCTGGCTTGAGTGCTGCAGTCTGGTCCCTTGGGGAGGAACACAGGCTGCTCGGGCCTTGGGTTGTTGTTTTCTTTGAGCACCTGCATGGTGCCAGGCAATACACCATGGACTGTTGTTGTGGGCTTCCAGGGAGCTTAGAGGAAATGGAGGATGCCTCAGAAGTGATTGAGATCTATTGAATATAGACTCCAGGAGCGAGAAAGGAAGGAGATCAGCAGGAGTGAAGAAGCTTCATGGAGGTTATACTGTAGCTAACTCAAAGAGGAGGAGGCAGGGAATTCCTGGGATTGGGAGTTGAGAGTGGGGATTAGTGGGACTGGTGGTGGTGGTGGTGGTGGTGAGATGTCACCCCAGTGTACAGGAGGGATGTGCTTGAGAACAGTTGGAGAAGAATCTGGAGGACTCCCTCCTTACTGTAGTGAGTTCTTGTTCTATTAGTTGCTAGGAGAGCCGATTTTTAAGAGAAGCCTGGCACCTCCCCACCTTTTTGCTTCCTCTCTTACCATGTGAACTCCACACACTCTTCCCTTCACCTTCTGTGGTGAGTGGAAGCAGTCTGAGGGCATCACCAGCTGCGGGTGCTGGTGCCATGCTTCTTGTATAGCTTGCAGAAGCATGAGCCAAATAAACCTCTTTTTAAAAAAATTATTTATTTATTTTTTTTTTATTATACTTTAAGATCTGGGATACATGTGCAGGACGAGCAGGTTTGTTATATAGGTATACATGTGCCATCGTGGTTTGTTGCACCTGTCAACCCATCAACATTAGGTATTTCTCCTAATGCTATCCTTCTTGCAGCCCCCCACCCCCCGATAGGCCATGGTATGTGATGTTCCCCTCCCTGTGTCCATGTGTTTTCATTGTTCCACTCCCACTTCTGAGTGAGAACATGCAGTGTTTGGTTTTCTGTTCCTGTGTTAGTTTGCTGAGAATGCTGGTTTCCAGTTTCATCCATGTCCCTGCAAAGAACATGAACCCATCCTTTTTTATGGCTGCATAGTATTCCACAGTGTATATATGCCACATTTTCTTTATCCAGCCTATCATTAATGGGCATTTGGATTGGTTCCAGGTTTTTGCTACTGTGAACAGTGCTGCAATAAACATATGTGTGCATGGGTCTTTATAGTAGAATGATTTATAATCCTTTGGGCATATACCCAGTAATGGGATTGCTGGGTCAAATGATATTTCTATTTGTAGATCCTTGAGAAATCACCACACTGTCTTCCACAACGGTTAAACTAATCTACACTCCCAGTGTAAAAGTGTTCCTTTTTTTCCACATCCTCTCCAGCATCTGCTATTTCCTGACTTTTTAATGATTGTTAGTCTAACTGGTGTGAGATGGTTTCTCATTGTGGTTTTGATTTGCATTTCTCTAATGACCATGATGATGAACTTTTTTTCATATGTTTGTTGGTTGCATAAATGTCTTCTTTTGAGAAGTGTCTGTTCATATCCTTTGCCCACTTTTTGATGGGGCTGTTTGTTTTTTTCTTGTAAACTTGTTTAAGTTCCATGTAGATTCTGGATATTAGCCTTTTGTCAGATGGATAGATTGCAAAAATTTTCTCCCATTCTGTAGGCTGCCTGTTCACTCTGATGATAGGTTCTTTTGCTGTGCAGAAGCTCTTTAGTTTAATTAGATCCCATTTGTCAATTTTGGCTTTTGTTGACATTGGTTTTCGTGTTTTAGTCATGAAGTCTTTGCCCATGCCTGTGTCCTGAATAGTATTGCAAAGTTTTCTTCTAGGGTTTTTTATTTTTATTTTTTATAGTTTTAGGTCTTATATTTAAGTCTTTAATCCATCTTGAGTTAATTTTTATATTAGATGTAAGGAAGGGGTCCACTTTCAGTTTTCTGCATATGGCTAGCCAGTTTTCCCAACACCATTTATTAAATAGAGAATCCTTTCTCCATTGCTGTTTTTGTCAGGTTTGTCAAAGATCAGATGGATGTAGATGTATGGAGCTTTTTCTCAGGCCTCTGTTCTGTTCCATTGGTCTATATATCTGTTTTGTTTCCAGTACCATGCTGTTTTGGTTACTGTAGCCTTGTAGTATAGTTTGAAGTCAGGTAGTGTGATGCCTGCAAATTTGTTTGTTTTGCTTAGGATTGTCTTGGCTATACTGGCTCTTTTTGGTTTCTATATGAAATTTAAAGTAGTTTTTTTTTTCTAATTCTGTGAAGAAAGTCAGTGGTGTCTTGATGGGGATAGCATTGAATCTATAAATTACTTTGGGCGGTATGGCCATTTTCACAATATTGATTCTTCCTATCCATGAGCATGGAGTGTTTTTTCATTTGTTTGTGTCCTCTCTTATTTCCTTGAGTTTGCTCATGATTTGGCTCTCTGTTTGTCTGTTACTGGTGTACAGGAATGCTTGTGATTTCTGCACATTGATTTTGTATCTGGAGACTTTGCTGAAGTTGCTTATCAGCTTAAGGAGATTTTGGGCTGAGATGTTGGGGTCTTCTAAATATACAATCATGTCGTCTGCAAGTAGAGACAATTTGACTTCCTCTTTTCCTATATGCATACCCTTTGTTTCTTTTTCTTGCCTGATAGCTCTGGCTAGAGCTTCCAATACTGTATTGAATAGGAATGGTGAGAGAGGACATCCTTGTCAATTGCCAGTTTTCAAAGTGAGTGCTTCCAGTTTTTGAGTTCTTTTCATTGTGATGTTAGGCTGTCAATTTTAGATCTTTCCTGCTTTCTCCTATGGGCATTTAGTGCTATAAATTTTCTTCTAAACAGTGCTTTAGCTGTGTCCTAGAGATTCTGGTACGTTGTGTCTTTTTGTTCTCATTGGTTTCAAATAACTTGTTCATTTCTTGTTTAATTTTGTTATTTACCCAGTAGTTGTTCAGGAGCAGGTTGTTCTGGTTCCATGTAGTTGTGTGGCTTTGAGTGAGTTTCTTAATCCTGAGTTCTAATTTGATTGCACTGTGGTCTGAGAGACTGTTTGTCATGATTTCTGTTTTTTTGCATTTGCTGAGGAGTGTTTTACTTTCAATTATGTGGCCAATTTTAGAATAAATGCAATGTGGTGCTGAGAAGAATGTATATTCTGTTGATTTTGGGTGAAGAGTTCTGTAGATGTCTATTAGTTTTGCTTGGTTCAGAGCTGAGTTCAAGTTCTGATTATCTTTGTTAATTTTCTGTCTCATTGATCTGTCAAATATTGATAGTGGGGTAAGTCTCCCACTGTTATTGTGTGGGAGTCTAAGTCTCTTTGTAGGTCTCTAAAAACTTGCTTTATGAATCTGGGTGCTCCTGTATTGGGTGCATATGTATTTAGGATATTTATTTCATCTTGTTGCAGTGATCTCTTTGCCATTCTTTAATGCACTTCTTTGTCTTTTTTGATCTTTGTTGGCTTAAAGTCTGTTTTATCAGAAGCTAGGATAGCAACCCCTGCTTTTTATTGCTTTCCATTTGCTTGGCAAATATTCCTCCATCCCTCTATTTTGAGCCTATGTGTGTCTTTGCATGTGAGAAGGGTCTCCTGAATACAGCATACTTATGGGTTTTGACTCTTTATCCAATTTGTCAGTCTTTTAATTGGGGCATTTAGCCTATTTACATTTAAGGTTAAAATCGTTATGTGCAAATTTGATCCTCTCATTATGATGCTAGCTGGTTATTTTGCCCATTAGCTGATGCAGTTTCTTCATGCAGTGTTGATAGTCTTTACAATTTGGTATGTTGATGGTACCAGTGGCTGGTACTGTTTTTTCCTTTCCATATTTAGTGCTTCCTTCAGGAGCTCTTGTAAGGCAGGCCTAGTGGTGACAAAATCTGTCAGCATTTGCCTGTCCATGAAGGATTTTATTTCTCCTTTTCTTATGAAGCTTAGTTTGGCTGGATATGAAATTCTGGGTTGAAAATTCTTTTCTGTAAGAATGCTGAATATTGGCTCCTACTCTCTTCTGGCTTGTAGGGTTTCTGCAGAGAGATCTGCTGTTAGTCTGATGGGCTTCCCTTTATGGGTAACCCAACCTTTCTCTCTGGCTGCCCTTAAAATTTTTTCATTTATTTCAACCTTGGTGAATCAGATGATTATGTGTCTTGCGATTACTCTTCTTGAGGAGTATCTTAGTGGTGTTCTCTGTATTTCCTGAATTTGAATGTTGGCCTGTCTTTCTAGGTTGGGGAAGTTCTTCTGGATAATATCCTGAAGAGTGTTTTTCACTTTTGTTCCATTCTCCTTATAACTTTCAGGTTCACCAATCAAATGTAGGTTTGGTCTTTTCACATAATCCCATATTTCTGGGAGGCTTTGTTCATTCCTTTTCATTTTTTTTTTTCTAATCTTGTCTTTACACTTTATTTAATTAAGTTGATTTTCAATCTCTTATATCCTTTCTTCCACTTGATTGATTCATCTATTTATACTTGTGTATGCTTCATGAAGTTCTTGTGCTGTGTTTTTCAGCTCCTTTGGTCATTTATATTCTTTTCTAAACTGGTTATTCTAGTTAGCAATTCCTCTAACCTTTTTTCAAGGTTCTTAGCTTCCTTGCATTGTGTTAGAATATGCTCCTTTAGCTCAGAGCAGTTTGTTATTACCTACCTTCTGAAGCCTTCTTCTGTCAATTTGTCAAACTAATTCTCCATCCAGTTTTGTTCCATTGCTGACAAGGAGTTGTGGTCCTTTGGAGGAGAAGAGGTGTTCTGGTTTTTGGAATTTTCAGCCTTTTTGTGCTGTTTTTTCCCTATCTTCACAGATTTATTTACCTTTGCTCTTTAATGTTGGTGACCTTCAGATGGGGTTTCTGTGTGGACATCCTTTTGTTGAGGTTGATGCTATTCCTTTCTGTTTGTTAGTTTTTCTTCTAACAGTCTGACCCTTCTGCTGCAGGTCTGCTGGAGTTTGCTGGAGGTCCACTCCAGACCCTGCTTGCCTGGGTATTGCCAGTGGAGGCTGCAGAACAGCAAAGATTGCTGCCTGTTTCTTCCTCTGGAAGTTCATCCCAGAGGGGCACCTGCCAGATGCCAGCTGGAGCTCTCCTGTATGAGGTGTCTGTTGTCCCCTGCTGGGAGGAGTCTCCTAGTCAGGAGGCACAGGGGTCAGGGGCCCACTTGAGGAGGCAGTCTGTCCCTTAGCAGAACTCGAGTGCTGTGCCGGGAGAGCTGCTGCTCTTTTCAGAGCTGGCAGGCAGGAACATTTAAGTCTGCTGAAGCTGTGCCCACAGCTGTCCCTTCCCCTAGGTGCTCTGTCCTAGAAAGATGGGAGTTTTATCTATAAGCCCCTGACTGGGGCTGCTGCCTTTCTTTCAGAGATGCCCTACCCAGAGAGGAGGAATCTAGAAGCAGTCTGGCTATAGGGGCTATGTGGAGCTGCGGTGGGCTCTGTCCAGTCCGAACTTTCTGGTGGCTTTGTTTACACAGTCAAGGGAAAACCACCTCCTCAAGCCTCAGTAGTGGGGGATACCCCTCCCTGCACCAAGCTTGAGTATCCCAGGTTGACTTCACACTGCTGTGCTGGCAGTGAGAATTTCAAGCCAGTGGATATTAGCTTGCTGGGCTCATGGGTGTGGGATCTGCTGAGCAAGACCACCTGGCTCCCTGGCTTCAGCTCCCTTTTCAGGGGAATGAATAGTTCTGTCTCTCTGGCGTTCCAGATGCCACTGGGGTATGAAAAAAAATCCTGCAGGTAGCTCAGTGTCTGCTCAAACAGCTGCCCAGGTTTGTGCTTGAAACCTAGGGTCCTGGTGGTGAAAGACTCAGGGCCCTGGGTTGCAAAGACCATGGGAAAAGTGTAGCGTCTGCACCAGAGTGCACCGTTCCTCACGGCACAGTCCCTCATGGCTTCCCTTGGCTAGGGAAGGGAGTTCCCTGACCCCTTGCACTTCCTGGGTGAGGTGACGCCCCACCCTGCTTCGGCTGACCCTTCGTTGGCTGCACCCACTGTCTAACCAGTCCCAGTGAGATGAGCCAGGTACCTCAGTTGGAAATGCAGAAATCACCTGCCTTCTGTGTTGATCTCACTGGAAGCTGCAGACCGAAGCTGTTCCTATTCAGCCATCTTGACAATTATTTAAACCTCTTTTCTTTATAAACTACCTGCAATACTACCCAGAATAGTCAGGTACTTTTTTTTTTTCTTTTTGACAGAGTTTCACTCAGCTCAGCTCACTGCAACCTCCACCTCCCAGGTTTAAGTGATTCTCCTGCTTAAGCCTCCCATACTAGGATTACAGGTGCCTGCCACCACGCCCGGCTAATTTTTGTATTTTTAGTTGAGATGGGATTTCACCATGTTGGCCAGGCTGGTCTCAAACTTCTGATCTCAAGTGATCCACTTGCTTCAGCCTCTGAAAATGCCTGGATCACAGGCATGAGCTACTGTGCCCAGCCTCAGGTGTTCTTTTAAAGCAATGCAAATGGACTAAGGTAGAAAACAAATAGAAGATGAGGGATGTGTCTCTCAATAAATGCATTCTAACTAATACATAAAAAAGAAATGTTCAAGTATCACCACTTTGCATCCCCCAATTAATTAGCAGATTTAGGTATTGGACATTAATAACTGCTAGCATTATACACAAAGAAGATAATTAGTTATTATCTGCCTGCTGGTGAAAGGACACACCACCATATAGAAAGTGTTATCAAAAGGGATGGACATCATGTCTGACTCAGCCTCTGGATCCAGCTGTCAGTTTGTTAAAAATACAGAAAAGAGAGAGACATACTGCACTTAATCATGAATATGGAATCGACAAAATCCAGACTATAAAAACTGTAAAGGTCAAATGTTTATCTACAGGTCAAAGGTCTATCTTCAATAAAGTCATTAAAAGGAAAAGAAAGGAATAGAGGAAAAAAATCTTTAGATTAAAAAGAGACTTAAAAATTACAAATGAGAAAAGGAATTCTGAACTCTGGTGTCCAGGGATGCAACACCAGGATGAAATAAACGCAAAGAAAAGAGTGTTACAAACATCAGGGAGTGGTCACTTTTGATGGGAGGAAGGGAGTTGCTGGGATGAGGCAGTGGGTGGGCTTCCGAAGCGGCCAGCAAAGTTCTGTGACACGTATTGGGGGGGTATGGCTGTTTGCCTTAGAATAGCTCATTAATTTTGCATAGTTTTCTGTATCTATGTTTTATTTTACAATAAAAAGGTAAAATAAGGCTAACCCCCTTTTCCTTTCTATACCTGAGTGCCCTGCACCTCTTTGATTTCTCCACTCTGAGCACTCATGGCTCCTCACATAGTGTTTTTTGTGAATGACAGGCCAGTGCTCTGTCCCCAACTCCATGACTATCCATGGCTGCTCCTTTCACCTTCCCAAGGTTGGCACTGTACCCCTGCCTGGCTGATTCCTAGTCTTGGCTCTTCCTAGGTTTCGCTTTCCCTGGTTTCAGTTACCTGCTGTCAGCCATGGTCTGAAAATATTACATGGAAAATTTCAGAAATAAACAATTTGTGTGTGAGTAGTGTGATGAAATTTAATGCTTTCCTGCTCCATCCCACCCAGGATGTGAATCATTCCTTCATCCAGCATATCCATGCTGTCATGCCACCTGCCTATTGTCCCTTGGTAGCCTTCTTGGTTATCAGATGACTGTTGCACTACCGCAGTGCTTGTGTTCATGTAACCCTTGTTTTACTTAACAGGGGTCCCAAGCACACGAGTAGCGATGGTGGCAATTCGAATGTGTCAAAGAGAGCCATAAAGTGCTTCCTTTAAGTGAAAAGATTAAAGTTCTTGACTTAATAAGAAAAGAGAAATTGTATGCTGAGGTTGCTAAGGTCTATGGTAGGATCAATCTATCTACAAAATTGTGAACAGGATATTGTTATATTGTTCTATTTTATTATTAGTTATTGTTGTTAACTTTTTACTGTGTTTAATTTATAAATTAACTTTATCATATGTATGTATAGGAAGAAACATAGTGTGTAGAGGGTTCTAGCTGCAGTTTCAGGCATCCACTGGGGGCCTTGGAACATATCCCCACTTAGGGGGGACTACTGTATAGTACCCAGTTCCTCATTCATAATTCAAACCAATTCGGAAATCTGCCATCATCTAGCTGTTACCATCTCTCAGGTGTAAGTCACCTGGGCTTGCTACATGCTAAGGGAGACTGGAGGGTCTCTCATTACCTGCTTAGTTCTTGGAGACCCCCATCTTCTTTCAGTGCCTGTGGTGTTGGAACTTAAGGCTGTTCCCTATACAATTTCCCTGTGAGTTTATAGTCTTTGGCACAGCTCACGTTCCTCTTGGCAACCTGAGCTGCTTTAATCTTCTTAGTCTTAACTTTAGCAAGGACACACTGTATGTATTTTGGCCTCTGTTTTAGTCGTTAGGCCACACATTTAGCAGTTGGGAAGGCTGGTGAATCCAAGAGAAGGAAGGCTGTAAGTTCTTGCATCAGAGAGGCAGCCAGTGTGGTGATGAGGAGGAGCCAGCAGAGGGTAATGCCAAGGATCAAGGTCATGGCTCTTTTATTTTCCTTTTTAAAAATTAACAGAAAAAATTGTGTGTATTTATAATGTACAAAATGATGTTTTAAAGGTCATGGATCTTTTATTTTCTTTAAAAAAATTAACAGATATAATTGTGTGTATTTAGCATGTACAAAATGATGTTTTGAAGTAAATTTACATCGCGGAATGACTAAATCTAGCTAAGTAACATGTGCATTGCCTCACATGGTTATTTTTGTGGTGAGCACACTTGACACGCACTCTCTTAGCATTTGTCAAAAACATGGTCATGGTTCTTTCATTGATCTCATACCCTGTCTTCATTCCCAAAACTCAATACCAGACCAGGGTTGCTGGCTTTTTGATCAGAGTCACATGTTGGGTTGGAATTAGCTCTCCCAATATCCTAACCTGGGCCTTGTGTAGGGAAATCCTTTTTGGAGACCTCTGGTACCCTTTTCTATCAATGACCATTGGAATAACCTCAGTCAAGGAGAAGGGCGTGTGCTACTACTTAATCGCAGGCGAGAAGGGGTCAGTGTCTTGATTCCTTTCCTCACCGATGCCTTGTTTGGCTTCTGTGCATATTTGACCACTTTCTCCAGGGATCTCTTGTAGTTAGTGAGGGTCGTAAATCAACCAGCCAGTCCAGCCACATATAAAAGGTCTGAGGACACCATTTCCTCAGGAGAGTGAGTACTTATCCACCTTGAAATGGCATAATTAAATGATTCCTACCATAAGAATGATAATAAAAATCTGCTCAGAGGTGACTCTTTTCTCTGCAGACTTAATAGGGGCTGGTGAAATCCTAAGTTCTATATTACGAACCTCCCCATTTTATAAAAATAATACATTTTATATTTGTATTAATTAAGACACTTACAACTTGTTTGGCATGAGCTAATTAAGGTGGCACATTGATTTCATGTGATTTAAATAAAAGGAGGGATATTTTATATTCTTTCCATGCAACCTTATTAGTTACATGTGCACTATTAGAATTGTTGAAAGATGGCAAATAGGAGACCCACACTGTCATCTTCATGGACCAGTGAAGATCTGGTAGTTTTGTTTTATATGATAGGAAAACGTTGTTTCATATTATACAGACATCGAATATATTCCAGCTCAGGACTTCCTAAAAGGATGCTCCACTGGGCCTGAAAAGATGCATGCCCTGCTCTGCTTGCTTGCTTGTTTCTGTCATAGGCTCTGCTGAGGCTTTCTTACTGGATACACTAGCCAGAGAGAGAGAGAGAGAGAGAGAGAGAGAGAGAGAATGTGTGTGTGCATGTGTGTGTGTGTATGTGTGTGTGTATGCGTGTATAGTATACAATTCAGCATGAATATATATATTTGTATTGCAGGAAGTTCATGGGAAAAGTAAAATAATAATTAATATTTGCAAAGTAATTTAGAATTTCGAAGTCAACATGCTTTCACATATTATTTAAAATATCTCTGAGATATTTAAAGTATCTCTGAGAACAAAACAACATTCTGTACATGTATGAATATTTTTGAAGATAAACTCTTAATTGCTGGTTTAATTTTCTATGTATCCTTCCAAATCTTTTCCCACCAATTTACAAACATGTGTGACTAAAGGTGAGGTCCTTAAGCGCTCAAAAAACAGAGAACGTGCATTAACTTCATCCCCGTTATACTGGTTTCACCTTAGGCTATTCTCAATATCATGAGACTCAAAGTAGATACATAATCATGAAAAGTGGCAGGGAAAATAATGGCACTGTGTGATCGCAGAGAAAAAGACTGACCATAAAGTCTGTACCTCAATCAGACTTCAAGGCCTGAAATTTTCTAGGATTCATGTCAGGCTTCTAGAACAGGGAGAAATGCCCTAACTATGCATGTGTGTGTGTGTGCACATGCATGTGTGTATGTCCACACACACCAGAGGGCTTATTGAGAAGGAAATTATCCACATGGTCAAGGTAGTAGGGATAATAAAAGATCCGTCTAAGACCAAGAGGCAGACGGTCGAAGATTCCTTCCTTCCTTTTGAATTGTCGAGATTCTACCAAGAAGTGTCTTGACCTTGGGGATTCAGAAAGTAAAAGGGTCTCAATTCTTGACTTCAAGAGTCACAGTGTTGTGGTGGAGATAAGAAAACCCGCGATGATAGTACTGCTCAAGAGATTGGTGGTGAGCTGACGGAGTCTGGCTATCACGAAGGTTTGAATACTGGCTCTTCTCTATAAGCAGCTCTTTTAATTTTCTATGTAGTCTTCCAAATCTTTTCCCACCAATTTATAAATTATGTATGATTTAGAAATGCAAAACAGGATTATAATTATGTAATTATAATGCTAATATAATTTAATTATAATTTTATAATTAAAAAATAAGATTATATTTCTATCTAAAGCTCTATGTGTGAATAGTTATACTTTTTCTCTTGTATATCTTTCTTATTTTATTAGTACATATAGCTGTATCTCATTCTTTTAAAACTATAGCCCAATATTTCAAACGATGAATATACTCATTTAGCTACTTCCCTATTGATGGATTTGTTAGGTTGTCTCCAATTTTCCCCTATTATAAATAATGCTGAAATGGAATAGTGCTGCTTTATGTGCACGTATGAATAGTTTTGAAGGACAGACTCTTAGGGATTGAGTTGCTGGTTCAAAGAACATGTTTATTTAAAATCTTGACAGATATTTGACAGTGTCTTCCTTGAAGTTGTTCAAGTTATATCTTCACCAATAGTGTGTGACAGTGCCTGTTTCCCATATCCTCATCACCACTAGATACTGTCAATATTTAAAATGTTGGCCAACTTGTTGGGTAAAAGATAATATTTTGTTGTATTTTAATTTGCATTTCCCTGCTTACCAGTGAGTTTGATAGGATTAGTAGTCTTTTGTATTTTCTCTCCTGTGCATCATCTATGTCCTTTGGTTTTTTTTTTTTTCCTATTTTTTTAAAAAAACTATTTCTCTGCTATAGCACCTTAAGTACTTTGATTGCTAACCTTTTGTTTGTTGTATATTGTTAGAATAGGGACCAGCTTTGCTTCATTCCAAGTGTTCCCATGTTGAGGAAACTTTATGTGTAACAGTTGAGGTTTCTCTTTACCTCTAAGTAAGTAAGAGTGACTTAAAATAAGTGTGGAGTTTGGAAGAAGAGATGAGACAGGTGCGGCCAGCAGAGGGCCTTGTTCTCCTCCTTCCTTTGGGACCCAGACTGCTCCGGGGAGCACGTGTTCTGCTGTTTGCATACATGCTAGGAGCCTCCTGTGGGAGGAGGCCTATGGTGGTCCAGAACTGTCTGCTGGTAATTGTGTTAAAGGAATTTCACTTCTATATATGAGCCTTATTCTCCACTGTTGCCTGTATCATAGGGAAGACGACATCTTGATCCTCCTTTGCAGTATTTTTAAAAAGAGGTCAACTTTTTATTATTACTTTTATATAATTATTATTGTTATTATTTGAGACAGAGTCTTGCTCTGTTGCCCAGAGCCCAGGCTGTGTGCAGTGGTGCAATCTCGGCTCACTGCAACTTCTGCCTCCTGGGTTCAAGTGATTCTCCTGCCTCAGCCTGCTGGTATGTGTGGACATACACACATGCATGTACATACACACACACATGCACAGTTAGGGCATTTCTCCCTGTTCTAGAAGCCTGATCTGAATGCTGGAAAATCTCAGGCCTTGGGGTTGAAGTCTGACTGAAGTACAGACTTTATGGTCAGTCTTTTGCTCTGCGATCATACAGTGCCATTTTCCCCGCCACTATTCATGATTATGTATCTACTTTGAGACTCACGATATTGAGAATAGCCTAAGGTGAAGCCAGTATATGAAGATGAACTTAATATACATTCTCTGTTTTTTGAGAACGTATTTTTTTTACAGGCTTGTGCCACCACGACCGGCTAATTTTCGTATTTTTGATAGAGACAGGGTTTCACCATGTTGGCCAGGCTGGTCTGGAACTCCTGACTTCAAGTGATCCACCCACCTCAGCTTCCCAAAATGCTGGAATTACAGGTGTGAGCCACCATGCCTGGCAGCTTTTTATTTTGAATACTTTAAAACTCCAAGAAAAGTTACACGGGTAAATAAACTGCTGAATACGCTTCACTCAGATTGCCCAATTATTAATTGATCACATGTACCTCATCATTCTCTTACTTATTTTTATTATTAATTTCAGTCAGTTGAGATGTGATTCCCATTACCCTTAAATAAACTGTATATTTCCTAAAAATAAGAACATTTTTGTAAATAATCATAGTATGTCCATTAAAATCAGGAAACTAATAATACAAAACTACCAACTAATCCACATTCAAATGATGTCAGTTATCCCAATACTGTCTCTTGTAGCAAAGCAAACAAACAAAACAACATCAACCAAAATTTCTTCTTTTCTGCCTTGACTTTTTTTCCAGGACTGAATCTAGGATAATAATGCATGCTATTTGGTTTTCTTATCTCTTTGTTATTAAAAATGAAAAAAAAATCACTGCTGTATCTCTAGGGCCAAGAAAAGAAACCCAATAAATATTTGGTGAATAAATGGACACTGAATATTTTTCTAATTAAAAAGCTAAAAGAGAAAGAAAGCTTTTGGTATCAGATGATGGAGAAATTAAGCAAAAAGAAAAACAGGAGAGAGCTGCTGCAGAGATGAGACCTGCTCTTTCCCAAGGAACCCTGGAGAAAGTTGAAGTCAGGAATCAATAAGATCAAGGTGAAACTGGCCCAGGGGTTAATCATAAAGGTAAATAAGCAAATGACTTTTCCTGGAACAGCCATTTCCGTTCCATTCAGTTTTAGGAACGGTCATTTGCTTATTTACCACTCTCCTTCCCTCCCCTTTTTGTATTTACAGAGTGACTGGTTGAAGGGTTTGCCCTGGAGTGAGCAAAGGGAGGAAGGAGTAGAGCAAGACCTGTGGTAGCTCTGGGCCTTCAGATGGTCACAGAGGAAGAAAGGAAAAGAAAGGAGGAATGTTCTTTCCAATGAGGCACCAGATTGCCTGTTGGCTCCACTTCCGTATATCTGCCACCTATCTAACCTTAGTGGGAATCCTTTCTGTCAGTCTCCTTATCCTATTCACTCCTTACACCTTCTATGAGAGAGGAGGAGGGAGAGGGAGAGAGAGAGAGAGAGAGAGAGGGACTCATCATGGAAACAGACATATGGAAACCTATGCCAGATATCTATAGCATTCCAAAGTACCAAGAGAGGAAGAACCAAAGGTACCACATTTAAAACAAAGAATTACTAAATATTGAAGAAAAATGAATGGTTTTGAAAAAGAAGAATCTCCATGGTAGTCTAGTGGTTAGGAAAAATAAAAATAAAAAAAGAAAAAGAAAAGAAGAACCAAGATGAATAGACAGGATAACTCATCAACAATGAAACAAACCTTTTCATATCAGATAAAATGCTAATTACTTAAAAAAATTAGGTGGATATGAAATCAATAAAGCCAAGTTAGAGTCCATGAAGAAGAGTCAATCATAAAAGAAGAAAGATTTATGATTTCAAAAGATGATTATAAAAAGAAAGCAATTAATAGAAGAGCTGAGTAACTGAAAATATGTGGCTGAAGAATAAATTAGTGATTTAGAAATTAAGGGTTTTTTTTTTTTGGTAATGTGAAGGCAGAAAGACAATAGAAATTATGGGACTAATATTAAGAGATGTGGATGATATGCCCAGGGGAACAAACACTCATTTAAGAGAATAACAGGGAAGAAAACAGGGGGGAGAGACAAAGTCAAAGAAATAATAGAAGTTGCTTCCCTGACAGCAAGATATCCTCAAGACTTTAGATCTAAAGCATATACTAAGTGCTAGATAGGAGTCCTGAAAGACACCCACACCTAAATTCATCTGGGTGAAATTTCTGGATTTCAAGGGTTAAAAGAATCTTACTAATTTTCAGAGAGGAGAAGTCACTCACAAAGGAACGCAAATCAGATTAGCGCCAGGCTTCTGGCCTGCTCCAGAAAATGAGTGGACAATGAATCAGAGCTTGCCAAGTTGGAGTTAGAATTACACAGCCATTCAAATATCAGGCCAAAATAAAGAGCTATGAAAAGATAACGCTCATGCTCCTTTCTGGAAAATCTGGTCTACAAACAATACAATTTCAAGAAAGGAGAACATGATATATAAGAAAGAGTAGTAAACAGAGAAACTAATAGAATGTGTAGTTTAAAAAATTCTTACTTTCATTGTCTTTAATACCATTGCTAAGAAATCCTAAAATAAAAATACATCTATAAATAATTATATTATTTATATAATGTATATATCTGATTATATAGAAAATAATATATAACATGATACAGTTATATGTTATATTAATAATAAAAATTAACAATATCCGAAATAAAACTATAGAGATTATTAAAGTCTTACAAGATGGTGAGGGAAAGAGGGGTAAATTATACATGATACAGACCTCATTTTTTGAGGAAGGTAAAGTCTAGTTATTAGTTGTTGATACTGATACAAGCCTTGATTTAAATAAGTTTGTTAGAAACTTAAAAATATTATAGAATGGGTATAGCATGTAGATGGTGATAGTGATGTTACTGGCCTACTCAGTATCCATTCTGGCTTTCTAAGCAATAGAATTCTAATTTCTAGTTATGGGGGTAATGTGTGTAGTTAAAAGATAACATTCCCAGCCACACTTGCAGTTAGTAGTGGCCACTTGATTGAAAGTAAATGGAAGTACTGTGTGAAATATCAGCAAATATTTCTTAAAAGGAGCCAACTCAGCGTTTTTGTGCCAATTTCCCTTCTTTCTTCCCACCATTTGGATGTTGGACAGGCTGGCTGGAGCCATCACAGCTGCCTTATGGCCCTGAGACTAGAAGTTGTGTCCTCATGTCCTTGAGAATGATGGGGCAGAAAGAAAAAAGGTGGCTGGATTCCTGAGGACAGCGGGGCCTCCATACCAGGAGTCCTAGGCTGCCTTTCTCTAGACTTCTTTTACTTAGGGGCTGGGGAGAAGCTTTTGTCTTTAAGCTGCTTATTTTGGAGTTTCTATTCCATGCAGCTGAACTGAATTCTAACTGATTTATAAACCTTTTAAAGTGGCAAAGTAAAAAAGAACAACAACAAAGAACTTGGTCAATCCAGCAAAGATTCAGAAGGCAAGAAAGAACAAGAAAAGAATAAATGGCAGGGTTAGAAGGTGAAGTGCAGGCATAGATTTCTTTTATAATAGGCACACCAGAAATAAAGCGACACACAAAGGTTGAAAATAAAGAGATGGAGAGAGAACAGTTAGGTAAATGGAATAGCAACATTATCTGGCAAAACAGAACTCAAGGCCAAAATAATTAAAGAGAATATGAGGTGCTGTTTTAAATGGCATAGGTTTAAAAAAGGTAAAAATCACTGAGAAGATACAATAGTTACAAACTTTTATGAATCATGCTTGCATTGAAACAAAGCAAAAACTGTGAGGACCATGAGGACTACCTGACAGAACCACAACCTCTGTAGGAGACATCGATCTGTAAGTCTCGGGAAGTGATGGGTAGTCCTCATATGTGGACAAAATTCAATTTTGTATATAGAGAATTTGAGAACACAATCAACAAACTTGCTTGAATGTTATATCCAACAAAAAGAATAAACATTTTTTCAACACCTGCATGATTTTACAAAATTGATTAAATACTAGGTAACAAAGAATGCCTCAATCCATTCTCCAAAGAAGAAACTGTAAAGGCCACTTTTTCTTACCACACCATATAATGCAAGTTAGAAATTAAATATTAAAGGTAAATCAAAATAATTTAAAAAATGAGTCCTTGGGGAAAAAGAACAATCTTTCTTAGGTTAGAAGGAAAACAGAGCCTTAAGTGATGATTGTTTTGGAAATGGATATATGAACGCTGTGCATGTTTACTCTGCAGCCAACTGTTCTTAGAGGAAACCTAGTGTTTAGTATTTTGTGAGAAGTGAATATGTAGCAAAAATAAATTCAAGTTTAGAAATAGAAAATGTCTAATCAAACAACGTGAAAAATAAAAGCAGAAATCAACTAAGTTAAACAATGCAGTCTCAATAGGAAAACATGGTTCTCCCTGAGTCCCCTTTTAAGTGCAGCCCACTCATTTCCATAGTCACGCTTCTCAGGTTGGATGGTGGAATTCACAGACATGTGGATCACCCTAGACTCCACTGCAGTGTCCATGCCGTCCTGTCACTAACAGCTCCTACTTGGAGGAGTCTTGGGGTCTCTGGCTACCCCTCCTCATTGTTTCACCTGCTGGGCTTTCAGTCACTACCCTTCATGGAAGGCTGACTCCCGAGTGGTGGTCTTCCTTTTTGTTTTGAGCTTCTGGACAACTTCATTAGATC
Source organism: Cebus imitator (assembly GCF_001604975.1). Lineage (NCBI taxonomy): Eukaryota > Metazoa > Chordata > Mammalia > Primates > Cebidae > Cebus > Cebus imitator. The sequence continues at coordinate 2,309,198 of NW_016107600.1, forward strand.
ATGACCATGACTTACCCAGAAGTCTGGGTTCTAGGGAGCCAAGATAGTGGGGTGAAAGTAGGAATTGACCTTATGATTTTCACCCCAACTCCAGTGGTCAATCTGTGGCCCTGGTCATTCTCTAGAGCTACTCCACTTCTGAAAACACCCACATTCTCACCACATACCTCCTATCCTTCTAACTCTTTCATTTTGATACTTTCTTTATATTTATCTTTCAAAGTCAATTCCCTGACCATTTTATATTCTCTTTTTCTGTTTGCCTATACCAGTCTTCACGTTCTTTCCTTTCTAGGTTAAATTACATGGTCTACCACTTAGAGAAGTTTTTTGCCAATCTGTGTGACTTCCTGGCCCCATTTTTACACAGTTTGGCAAATTCTGAGCCTTGATGAATCTAGTTATCTACTGTCCCTGTCCTATTCCAGGGCTATTAAGAACTTTTAGGAAAAAAAGGATAGAAAACCATAAAGGTTATACATTATAAACTTCTGGCTTGTAACCTCAACTAGGCCCTTAACTCTTTCCAAGCAAATCTACAATGCTTCCCTAGTTAGTGCTGTTTCTTCTTCTCCATGGAAACAATTTCGGGCCTTCTAGCTCCATACACCATCTATCCCACTACATCCGGTCTCACACACACCTAGTGTCCTCATCAGCTGCACAGAGAAAATAGAAGTATTTTGGCACAAGTTCCCTTATTTCCTACCAATAAATCTACAACTTTACATGTACTTGTGTCCACCTTTTCTTTCCTTTTTTACATAACTATGTGAGAGTTTTTCTTTCTCTTGCCTAAAACTTAACCCTTCATGTAAGATCTGACTCCCAGCCAGGCGCGGTGGCTCAAGCCTGTAATCCCAGCACTTTGGGAGGCCGAGGCGGGTGGATCACGAGGTCAAGAGATCGAGACCATCCTGGTCAACATGGTGAAACCCCGTCTCTA
>NW_016107600.1:2310358-2335995 GCF_001604975.1 Cebus imitator
CCGTCTCCTGCCTTCTCAGAAATGTTGCTCTGTTGATTAGTGCTACTCTTCCTTGCACTTTAATTTCTTCTGGGTCTTTAAAAAGTATCAGTTAAACAAGACTTTCGAGGTCTTTCATCATCTGGCCTCTTCCTATCACCTCTTCCGCATCTCACCTCTTAGTCTATGTCCCAGCCATGGATTTTTCTTTTAGTTCCTTGAGCACATGTTGTTTGCACTTATCTCTGGGATTTTGCACATGCTGGTCCTTTTTCTGAAACATTATTTTCCCTTTCTCCTCCAACACTCATATTTGAGTAATTTTTCATCTTATATCACTTTCTCTGGGAAATCTATCTTGAAAGTGTTGATTAGGCATAGTTCTGATAGACTTCATTGCACCCTCTAATAGACTATCATAGAACTTATCATTCTAAGATGTACTAAGAAATTAATTTTTCTGACCTTTCTCACTGTTGTTTCCTCCAACAAGACCAAGATTGTCTTGTTCAATGCTGATTTCCTGGCATCTGGAACATGTCCAGCATAAGAAGCATTAAATATGTTTTTTGTTGGATTGATTAAATTCTTTGTCTGAATCTTTGGTCCTAAAGCATAGCACAGAACTTTAGGAAGCATTAAGCTTCCAATGGGAAGCTTCCCTATGGACCATATGGGAAACACATTTTGTGTGTTTTAGAGTCCTAAATGGTGCCATTTGTTAAGCTCATGATTAAATCTTGGAACTTGCCACTCAGGAAAGTTGAAATTCGCACCATCAGTGTCAAAGGAAAATGAATCATAGAGAGGTTTTCATGTACACAGGAACATTTATTCTGCCCTGGCCCTCAACTAGAAAACATGGCGTAATGATGGTCTAGAATCTGACCAATCAACCAACCAATTTCCCCCTCCTTGAAAAAGAGTGAAGAGGATGCTTCTTCCTCTAGAGACCAATATAATGGTACAACTCAGTGGAGAAGATTAATCAGTGAAACTGAGGACTAATATTTGAGCTCTGCTAATGTAATCTTGCTTGGGCATCTTACTCGCTTTGGATATATTCTTAACAAATACCCCCTAATTGAATAGCATTTTTAAGATTTGGGGAATTTGTAAATTTTTATATTTCACGTGGTGAGAGCAGGCAGTATAAAATATTTAACATGGATATTGAGTAGGGTGGCCATGCGTCCCGTTTTGCTTGGGACAGTCCCAGTTTAAGGTGTTTTTCCCCCACAGTGTCTAGTCTGGGTAAGCATGTGACCTGGATTTTTATATTTTAACTAAGTATTATTACTATTAATGGTCACATAAAAATAAACTGAAATGTTTTGGTAGACGAATTTTCCTTTGAATTCCTGCCATAGTCTGGTCGTGTAGTGAGAACTACTTTCACACGTAGTTAAATTTGGAATACAACTAGAGATAACTTTCCTTTCTTCTTCCTGTCTTTTCCAGGTGCAACTTGACTAATATCCCCTTTCACGGACAGCATGCAGGGTACTCCCTGATAAAAACAGTGTACGTATTGTGATGGTTAGAGATGTTGTTCACCTTCAGGTCTTGCAGGTGGTGGGAGAGGTATTTGATATTGTTCCCCTGCCAGCCATTTGGTGTGGCTTCCAGTTGTTCAATGGGCTGTGAAGTGAGCTGAGAAATGTGTAATATATCAGGGCATAGGTTGATAGAGCCAGCGGGAAACTTGGGAAATTATGTGAGATATATGTAAAAAACAGGCTGATCCGGTACATGATAGACCTACAGAAAATCGCCTGATCGCCCTTGCTACAGTAGTTTTGTCATCTATTATGTGGTACAAATTTCTTATTTATTTTATTGTTTGGTATTGCTTTTTAAATTGTGAACACTTTTGGCAGCAATGAACTAAAACAAAAACAAACAAAAATTAAGTACTCAATATTCATTTTTTAGAGAAAGCTGTTGATGAATATAAAACTTGTACAAAATGTTGATTTTTACCCTCCACTGTGGAGACCATAGTGCTACCACTGATCACATGAAAGACAGAAAGCACAAGTTTGCTAAAGAAGTATTAGCATCTACTTTCAGTTAGTAGTTATTTGAGAAGACAACAATGATTTAATGCTTACAACTGTAGAAGCCACATTTTTGTGTTACTCTACAGAAGCACAACTCTTTGCTCAGATCAGATGGATATTCTAAATCAGTTTTACAATTTTGAATTTCTAAGTTTTCTTGAACATGTATGAAATGTGAACTTATAGCTGTTAATTTATTTGCTCCATTAATAAATGAACTTTGCAATTAGTTAAAAGACAATTTCATATCAGTGTCCTCAGGTGTTTCAAGTAGAAAATCAGTTAATTCTATTAATGATTCTTATTTTTTGGACATTGTTGTTAATGCTATTGTAAATTTGGTTAAAAGGTTTAATTTTGGAGATAAAATTATTTGTTTTTGTGGTGATAATATGAACAAGGTTTTTGGTATACCATAATATGTGGTAATTTTTTTAGAATAAAAAAATCAATGGAGTAGAAAGTACCTGTGGTGTGTACTTGTGGTATGCATGTAATTTAGAATTTAGGCCAAGTAAATAATATTCTACCAATCCAAACATAGAGTGATAATTATCAAAATTTATAAATCTATGTATATAATATGTATGCATATATTATATATACATGTTTGTAAAATGTGTATATTTTATATGTTTTGCATATATGCATGTGTGTGTGTGTATATGTAATTTGTGAGGAAGCTGGTATCAGTCAACCTAAGTGGTTTGCAATGATATTAGAGTTAAAACAAATAACCAGAATCATTATTGTTATATATTCATGGACATTAATCTGAATTGTTGAGTGTACTTTGTTTAAGAATCATTGCAAATCTTTAATCAAAATATTCAAATGAAGTGCTGAAAACTTAACCACTGGAATCTTTCAGTAAATTTTAATGATTGAAAACAAAGCTTGGAAACAAAAGGACAGTGAAATTTTTCTGCACAAAAGCAAGTGAACAACTGAACAAATTCAATGAGTACTCGAATAATGTACAAGGTTTAATCTTGAGATTTTAGACTATCTCAACCTCGTGGGAAGAATCTTTTGATAGAGCTTCTGTATTTAAATGAATATATTGATATTCTATTCTGGAACTGGATGAAATTGAGGCCTGTGATTTTTCAGCATCTAAATCTGGTGAAACATTCAAAGAACCATAAACAAAGATAACTTACCAATTCATCTTGTCTTTTAAAATATTTGTTAAGCAATGCTACTCTGAATGGGATAGAAAGATAGTACCTGTGAAAATACCTGGGCTAAAATCTTTACACATTTCAATGAGAAAAACTTAGACGAGAATATTCTTTCTGGCAGAATTTTTTGTTTACCATGTACTTCAACAACAATGTCCAGAGTGTTTTCTCACCTAAAATATTATGGTCTACAGAAAAGAGTTAATTGACAAGGTCAAAAAGTTTACATCTTAAATCATAAAACACAACTTTGGCAAAGGTTATTGGCAATTTTAATAAAATATAAGACCAGGTGCAGTGGCTCATGCCTGTAATCTCAGCATTTTGGAAAGCTGAGGCAGAAAGATTACTTGAGCCCAGGAGTTTGAGACCAGCCTTGGCAAGATGGCAAGACCCCTGTCTCTACAAAAAATTAAAAGACTTTCCTAGTTCAGGGGTGTGTTACCTATAGTCCTAGATACTCAGCGGGAAGATCCCTCGAGATCAGGAATTCGAGGTGGGACAGTGAGCTAAGATTGTGCCACTGCACTCCAGCCTGGGTGACAGAGCAAGACCATGTTACTTAAAGAAAATAACGTTCTTCAGAATAAAACTGGTGACATGGTGTTAGAAACAGATATGACTGAGAAACAGATTACAATCTGTGAATATATGCTCAGAGTAATTATCCTCTGGATGTTATTTTCGAATGGATGATTTTGAAGCATGATGTGTATTATATTACATTCTAGAAATTTTGACGTTTGTACTTGAACTATATTGAAATTTACTAAAATACATTAAGTGATCATTATTCTGTTACTTTCTGTATTTTCTCTCTGAAAGTGTTGGGAATTAATGGTCTTCTAGAAATAGTCCACCTTGAACTCCTTAGGTGAGAGATGTTTAATCACATTGCCTGACAATTTCTGGGACCTCTAGGATATTATCAGATCATCAGAATCAACTTATCATAATGTTTAATTCTTTGAAATGATTCTTTGTCAGAGATAGTCCACCCAGGACCCTAAAGCTACAGCACTTAGAGCTGGCCTTATTGCAACAGGGCATGGCCGTCTGAATCTTACTGTTTAGAAAAGGAGGAAAACATTAGCGAAACTTCCAGTGACAGAAGCATCCCTTCATTGTCAGGTCTTACCCCTCTAAAGAGGCAGAAGTCAAGGCAGAATTTTTGGAACTTCCGTTGCCAGAATCCATGCTTTATAGAAATCAAAAGGGATGGAATATTCAGAAACAAAGCTTCATTGCTCTGTTTCACAAAGCATCGAGCAATAATCTCAGCCTTTCCTGATTTTTTTGAGTTTTTGGATCATAGTTTGAATCACTTACTAATCTTTCAGTGGACTCAAATATTTAAAATATTTGACTTATTTTTTAAGAATGATTGACTGTCATACAAATTGTTAAGGTACCTGTAATCCCAGCACTTTTGGAGGCTGAGGTGGGTGGATCACCTGAGGTCAGGAGTTCGAGACCAGTTTGGTCAACATGGTGAAACCTCGTCTCTACTAAAAATAGAAAAAATTAGCTGGGTGTGGTGGTGGGTGCCTGTAGTCCTAGCTACTCAGGAGGCTAAGGCATGAGAATCACTTCAACCCGGGAGGTGGAGGTTACAGTGAACCAAGATCACACCACTGCACTTCAACCTGGGCAACAGAGCGAGACTCCATCTCGAACAACAACAAGAACAAAACAAAACCAACCAACCAACAAAACAAAACCCAAATTGTTGAAGTATAATATGAAGACCTTTGGCAAGTCCGACACCTCCCTAGAGAGTGGCTCTGCAATAATCCGGGCAGGGTACCAAAGATTGTTCATGGACACCCAGGGTATGGGAGATGGTCCAGTGTTGTTTTCGTGGATACTGTCAAAAATGTAGTTTGTGTGAAGTTGGTCATATATTAGTTTAAATGAAGTCTATCACAGAGTCCTTAAGCACATATATATTTCCACTAGTGCCTTCTTGGTATCTGTACATCTTCAACTGACCATTGTTGGAGAAAATCATATGCTAGTTGGTCTTAGTTTAAATTGATTACTACAGATCTACACTGGGCACTTATTATTGTCTACCACAGTTCTACAACATTTCTTCAGTCAATTTGTCTCTCATCTCAGGGGAAGGATGAGAAAGCTTAACGGATCCACAAAAACACCTGTTAGAACTGATAAACAAATTTAGTAAAGTTACAGGATACAAAAATGGCCACACCAAAATCAGTTGCCTTTCTCCACACTAACAATGAACTATCGAAAAAGGAAATTAAGAAATCAGTCTCATTTATAATATTGCTTGAAACAATAAAATAATATAAAGGATATAATATAATAAAATAAATCTCTTCAACAAATGGTATTGGAAAAATTGGATAAACACATGCAAAAGAATGATATTGGATCCTGACCTTACATCAGTCACAGAAACCCACTAGACTGGATTAAAGATTTAAATACATGTAAGACCCTAAAACTATAAATCTCCTAGAAGTCAACATAGGGAATAAGCTTCTTGGCATTAGTCTTGGCAATGGTTTATTGGATATAACACCAAAAGTACAGTCAGCAAAAGTAAAACATAGACAAGTGGGCCTACATCAAATTAAAAAGCTGCTGCATAGCAAAGGGAAAAACCAACAGAGTGAAACAGCAATCTACGGTATGAAAGAGAGTGTTTGCAAACTGTATACCTAGTAAGAGGTTAACATCCAAAATATATAAGGAACTCCTACACCTCAATAGCAGGAAAACAGTCCTGTTAAAAAATGGGCAAAGGACTTGAATAGGCATATCTTCAAAGAAGACATACAAATGGTTAAGCATTGTATGAAAGGTGCTCGAATCATCAGGAAAATGAAAGTCAGAACTGCAGTGAGCTACCACCTCACACCTGTTAGGATGCCCGCCAGAATGGTTTTTACAATGCAAATATGATTCTGTCACTCCCTGCTTAAAATATTCCAAAGCCTCCTAATTGCTCTTAGGGATAAAACTCTGATATTTAGCAGAGCAAACATGACCTTTCCTGATCTAGCCCCACCTAAGTTTTAGCTTTTTTTCTCTCCTCAATCCCTCATTTGGACTTCATGCCTTTGATACAAGATTATTTTGAAAATTTCTCAGATCAAGTTTTTCATTAGTTAATAACTTTTCCCATATTGTTGCCCTGAGATCCTTTGTCTTATTTACACAGTATGTCTAAATCTACTCATCATTTAAGGCTAAAATTAGGACTCTCTTTCTACCTACAGCTTTTCCTGAAGTTCTCTGAATTCCCCCAATCCTTTCCAGCATGGGAAAGGAATTTTGGCTGTGGGCTTCCCTATACCCTGTGGAGTGTGCTGTGTGAGGTTCTCTAGGACGGGCCTTATAGGAAATGTCAGAAGGACAGTTAAGACACCTTGCCTGGCTTGTTGGCGAGCAGCCCTGCCCTATCTGAAAAGCTGCTTCTTGCAGGGTTTCGTAGACAGGGAGGAAGGTCCAGTAGGTCTGCAGGAGATGGTTAACTCAAGAATGTTCAGGAAATGCAGGGCCTAGAAGTCAGCTGGTTCTCTAATTGAGAGTGTTCAGGAGGAGATTTCTGGCAGTGTTGGGGTAGAATAGGGTGGATGAGATAGTGGGAGATGGGACAGGATTGCTAGACTTGTGCCCTATTTATCCATTAAGTAATTTTTTTTTCAGGCATTGATTATGGAGGGGGAAATGTGCAGATTCCTAAAGGATTCATAGTCAGTATTAAAACTGATATAAAGAATTTGTGATTGCCCTAGCTTCTTATGGGGGAGCAAAAGAGAGAGAATGAGAGTTCGATATACTTCAGGGTCAGTGTGTAGAGTGAGGAGTGTGTGCTGAATAAATATTCAGAGGTGGCGTGGACTTTGGAGTTGATCAGATGAGAGAAATGGGAGAAATGGGTAGGTCCTGCACATCTGAGGGCTTGAGTCTGGGAACACACTGGTGTAATGTGAGTGTGTGGTGTTTGTTGTCCTTGTGTGTGTGTGTGTGTGTGTGTATGGATGGGTGGGTAAAGAGGAGAGCTCCAACCCCAGGACCCCAACAATCTCCAGCAGCAGAGCCTTAGAACCAACCACTGCAAACTTTGCAATTTGCGCAAGTCTTTTGTAAGAAGAAATCAGATCTCTCACACCAACACCAGAACTGCTGCAGAGCAGGGTCTTACTAAACATCATTACTTATCATTTGCCCATTCCTCTGGTTGCCTTACTCCTGACCTCAAGAGTTAATGGTAAACCGTTTACAGAAAGGAAGATTTGAGACATAAAGACATATGTCCTGTGGCATTTTCTCCCATTATGTAAACTAAGTCTCAGATGCAATGTCATTCTAAAATGTAAGGGAAAGGAAGAAATTGAATGTGTATGTTGGGTGGATACTCTCTGGAGCCTGTCGGAAGGAAGACTCCTCCCCTCTTGTGTGTCCTGTTGAAAGTTTCTTCTCCACTGGGTCCTCTTAGAGTTAGTAAATATCCATCTATTTGCAAAGCAGGATATTCCTCAACTCACTAGACTTTCCTGGACAACTTTCCCCATTCTTCTGCCCTCTCCCATGCAGACCTTGCCTGACAGTGGGAGGAGTAATAGAGACTCCAAAAAGGAGAGAATGACTCTGACTCATTGAGGTCCAGATGTAGACATGTTGTGTGTACCAGGGCCATCTTAGCATGACTGCTGTAATTGATGTGACTGGTGTCTGCTAAGCTGCTCCATTCCCCTGACACCCTTGGCTCCTCACCTTGGCCTCATGAGGGATATGTGTCTGGAAAGCAATGGAGCTGATGCCTCAGAAGATCCCTCTAGAGTCAACATGGGCAAATCTTGGTCTTTTGTGGGTTGATTATTTTTGTAAACAGCTGTAACTAGTTTATGGAGCAGTTTGAACTTGGTGAACCAATATATCATGGTTTGATTTTTCCTGCAATCATTGCCTCCAGGAATGCTCTGTCAAATATTCCTTTCCTATTTTGTAATGGCACACTGGGAAGATCCCATGATTTTCTGGTCATTTGGTTATTAAAGGTCTATTCTTGAAACTTTACTATCAAATTCATTATAAACCTCATCTTCTTTCCTCCTCCTAACACAGGCTAGACAAGAGGCAGGTGTGTGGTCTGGTTCTCGGAGACCTAGTGTCTGCTAGGCAAATGATACCTCAGCTACATTTTCTGTTCAACCCCACCTAATGCTGTTTTCTGTGGCTCTCCCTCCAGCTGCTGGGCACTGGAGTCAGAGAAATTATTTTAGTAAGTTTCCCTGCCTTGAGAACTTTACAGGCTAGGAATGAAACTGAACTTAATGTAAGATTTTGAGATCAATCTAACCTGTGCTAAGCATTCCCTAGAAAGGACGGATAGTAGTTTAGGGACAGTGGGGCTGGAGAAAAAGGTATGTGTTGAGTAAACACCACAGTGTCTCTAAGGACAAGATCTGACCCTTGGCTGAACAGGGGTGTTAAGGGCGAGGGAGAGGGCATGCCCACGGGATTCTGTGGAGTGGGTAACAGGGGAGCATGGCCTTGGCAGGAATGGAGGAATCTGAGGTGGAGGGGAGGCGGGGTGTGTGTGTGCACAGCTGGGTGTTGTGTGTAACACAGGCAGAGGTAGGTACTCCATCCTCAGCCTCCAAAGTCAGTTTTGTTAGATCCCTGAAAACACAATAGGGCAAGTCCTGCTGGGCACCAGCCTTTTCTCAGATGGAAATTACCCATCAGAGTTTCCGACTCAGAACTTGCAGCAAGAAATTACCTCTCCAGCTCCAGCCCTCCTTGCCTTTCTCTCCTGCCGAAGTCCAGGAATAGAAGGGGAATGCACTCAACAGGAATGAAGGGGAAGGGGAAGGGCCTGCTTGGTTAAGACTTTTTCATTAATTTTGAAAAAGTGACCTAAGTTCAATATCAGTCCCAAAAGGGGTCAGAGGGACAGGCATAGGATGAGATGGTCAAAAACATACCCCTGTGTTGGCCAGGCCGGTCTCGAACCCCTGACTTCAGGTGATCTGCCCACCTCAGTCTCCCAAAGTGCTGGAACCCCATCTCTACCAAAAATACAAAAAATTAGCTGGGTGTGGTGTCATACGCTTGTAGTCCCAGCTACTGGGGAGGCTGAAGCAGGGTGAATTGCTTGAACCCGGGAGGCTGAGGTTGCTGTGAGCTGAGACCATGCCATTGTACTCCAGTCTGGGAGACAAAGTGAGACTCCATCTTAAAACAAAAAACGTAAAACAAAAGCAAGAACAAGAACAACAACAAAAACATACCCCTTAGTGAGTAGTGAGACTGAGAGGCTGCCCTCAGCAGAGGACTGGTGGAAGACCGATAGGTGTATGTCTCACTGTCCCGTGTCCTGCATGTTCTTTCTCTAGTACTTATACTATGTGCAAGGACCTATTTAGACAGCAGAGGGTGGAGAATGTGGAATCTCAAAGAAGAGAATGGCCTAGATCCCTCTAGAAGCTCTTCATCTGATGGAGGAGGCACTTTGCATATCCAAGACACAGATATTAATTGTCATTACACAAGCCATCTCATACCAAGAACTTTGACTTCATGGTCTTTCTATCAGGCAGCTGTAGGCACTGCAGTGAAGGCTGTCTCACTGAGTGGATGGGAGCCAACCAGTCACCTTGGTCAAGGTCACTGGGTATGACCAGAAGGCAAAGAGGCTGAATTTTGTATGCACTCACCAGAAAAACACCCTTGATACATGTCTCAGGCTTTCAATTGTCTTGGAGTAACATGTTATGGACCTATAAAGACTGAGTTGATGTTTGGAAACCTTCAAATGCCATCATGATCCAGTGGTAAGGAGTAAGAGGAGAGAGATTTAAATTGAAAACAGGGCTTGGCCACACCACACAAGCCTTTCTGGTTTGCATGGCTTGCTAAAAAGGCTCTAAAAGTTATCATAAAAGGGAGGTCCTACAAATATTTTTGGAGCAATGACTGCTCTTATGGAACAAGTGCTTTACCACTTAGAGTGACTAGTGTGAGGAGGATAATGGCCACTTAGGAGTTCTGGTTTATCTGTGACAAAGCTCACCTTGCCATCTCGTGTCTTGGACTTGGCTTTAGCAAGGCCACTGGCATATTTAGTGAAAGCTAAACTTCTTTGTTCCAGAGGAATAGAGAGAGGAGGCATCATTAGATCCTGGGAAGTCGTGAGGGAGGCAATGAATTTTAGGGGACTTCGTGAAAGAAGAAACCTGTGTGGCAGCGATGGAAATGAGGGCAGGTAGAGTGAGGGCTTCTGGTAGAGGCTGCTTATTGTGAGTCTTGGATGTGGAAGGGGAAGGGCAAAGTCAGGATAAATGAGCTTAGTGGAACCGATTTTAAGTGAAGAACAACATAGATGTGAGGTGGGAGATGCTGTCTGAAGAGTGGGATGATTTCTTTTATGGGAGGCTGTTAAAAGACAGAGTCCTAAACAGGACTTATATAAAGTATAAAGGAGGTCACCTGTTTGCTCTCTGTCTTTATCTACTTTTGGCAACCAGAGACAGTTCCAAAGAACTGATGGGGCCTGAGTTAGGGCTGGGTCCTCGCCAACCTCCAGTACTCCTGACCCACCTGGGGCACCAGGGAGTCAAGCCCAGGTACATGAGTTACCAATTTCCTCACGAAAATGACTTGGACAGATACAATTTTTATGTTTCTGTTAGTTCACGTGTGAGCTGGCGTTGGGGAAAAAGAATTGCCCAGTGGGGTATGAAGGACACAAGGGTTCCTGCTCCCTGCTGAGATTCCAGGAACTCAGGAGGTCATTGTGTCCTGAAATGTCCTAAATGGCCACAATCCCTGCTGGGTTCTCTCTGGTTTTCTCTCAAGTAGGATTTCATCCCTTCTCCTTCTTTCTGTTGTGAGGGAGTAACAGGGAATGGGCCGGCTGGATGCGTGGAGGGATTCAGCTTCATTAATGATTCAGAGATAGAGGGGCGGGGGCTTAGGTGAATAGCATTCCATCCACACCCGTTAGACAGCAGGAAGGAGGGAACAAATGTGCCTGTCTGGTGTGTAGCAGAGTGTGTTGTGAATAGTGGAGCGAGGTGAATTCTTTACTCTGGCTTTTACATCTTGCTGTAAATATGTAGCTTTTCTGTATGGGTGTATGCTACAGCTGTATATTTATAATATATCTATCTCAAGTCTAGGAGTCTCCTTGTGCTCTAATTTTTTTTAATCTCTCTTTTTAATACACGAAAAATCACATATAGGAGAAGTCCAGCTCACTCCTCCCAAATAGCTGCGGATCCCTGAGGTGGGGTGGGGGGATTTTGAGTGATCATCTCTGCCTATGATTTCCTCTTCCGGCACCACTGCCATTCTCATTGGTACCTTGTTCTCTGCAGATACTCTATCAGCTTTGAATCTCCACCTCCCCAATTCCAGACTTAGTCTCCTTTCTCTGAGTGCCCCCTGTTGTGGGAGGCAAGTTCTTGCTGAAGGTTGGGTTGACATCACAGCATGACAAACAATTTTGTATTGACTGTTAATCACTCACAACCTACATTTTTTGGCCATGGCTGACAGAATTTCTCACCATCCAACCTCCTTTCAGGCCTCTCATCCTCCCACTCCCTGGGCTGTCTCTTGCTATTGTCTCTCACCGCAGGCCCCTTTTAAAATTTCTTTCACTTATTGAGGACATTCATTCATTTACAAAACGAGTATTCATTGAGTGCTTACCACATGCCAGGCCCTGGTCTGCACACCAGTTAGTTTTATTCTCCTTGGCTGCTGTTGCCTAGGTTCTCCTCTCCTGCAAAGACCATTCAGAGGTGCTCAGGACGTATTTTTAAGAAAAAAAAAAAAAAAAAAAAAAAAAAAATAAAAAAAAAAAAAAAAAAAAAAAAAAAAGACAGAAAAAGACAAAACCCCAAACAAAATAAATGAAAAAACATCTGTCCCTGGATGAAAGCTGTCAATCTCCTATATGACAGGAGGGCTGCCATCAGTTATTTTTGTCATGGTTTTTAAAAATCTCTGGAGTCTATAATTAAGATAGAGGTACTGGGGTAGTGAAAGAGTGTGTGTGTGTGCGTGTGTGTGTGTGTGTGTGTGTGTGTGTACGGACTGGGAGAACAGGCAGGGTCCCACTGCAGGGTGAGGTGATTCCCTGGCAGTGGTTGATAGCATTTGTTCATAGCAAGGTCTGAAACTAACCTCAGCCTCCCATCCTGGTCTCTCCCCAGCCCCTAGTGTACTCCTAGCCCTCTGGCTGCCTGCCTGGACCCGTGCTGTGGGCCCAGTGCTGCACAGCTGATCTTATGTGGGGAGGTCCCTTAATGGTCACAGGGGAGTAGACTGTGCCATGGACAAGCTCCAGGGTGGTGAATGGGAGTTCCCAGGTAGGGAGCAAAGCAAAGTCAGGGAGGTTTCTGTCCATCATTTCAGGGAGCTTGGGAACAGAGTGGGATGCTGGGAGCTGTGGCTGTGAGCTCAGCATGGCCAGGCCAGGACCCTGTGGGTGAGGCAACATAACAGAAAGAAAAAGACAAGACCCCAAACAAAACAAAATAAATGAAAAAACATCTGTCCCTGGATGAAAGTCCCCAAGTTGGAATTCCAGCTCTGCCCTTAATTTCCCAAGTGACATTTAGGAGTTCCTAGGCGCTTGAATCTGAGAGATGGGTGTGGCAGGGTTCCTACTGTCTAGTTCTGAATAAAGCTAATTAAAAGAATTGGAGGTTAATTAGCTTGTATCATAAGAGAGAAGGATAGAAAGGGGAGATTAAGGGTCTGATATGGTTCAAGGACAATGGATATGGAGAGGAGGGGAGGCATTAGATGTAAACACAGTAGTGTCAGCCAGCACAGGACGTGGCCTCTGATTGGGAGGCAGGGAGAGAGAGGGGCTGGCAGCCTGAGGGTTTTGGTGTAAGAGTGTATGAGGGATGCACATGTGCTGTGTTTGACGATGTGTGCACATGTGTGTATGTGTTGGGTCTGTGTGTGTGGCATGTGTACGTTGTGTATCTATTTTGTCTGTGTGTGTACATGTTGTATGTGGGGTTTACTTCAAGTTTAATTTTCCAGGGCTAGCTTTGGGAGAACTATCCCAAGCAGCAGGGATGTAAACAGGCGAGGCCCACAGCCCACAGGAGCCTGCAGAGAGAGAGTGTGTGAGACTGAATTGGAAGGAGGCCTTCGGTGTGGTTTTCTGTTGCTCTGTTGCCTTCTAAAGTCTCCCGAGTGACATTCTGGGTTCTGGGCTTGAGCCGTGTGGGTCTTCTAACCAGGAGAGGTAGGCACCCAGGTGACTTGACGAAGAATCTTCTCTTGCAAGGTCCATGTCCCTGTAACTGCTGCCCGCCCCCTGCTTCCCCAGCCCACTTTTTTTATGACCTTGGGAGAGTGTACTGCAGGGTGACAGTGATGCCAAAGTAAATACCATGCCGGCGGTGCTGGCACTGGGCCCTGGAAAAACACTTGCCAAAGAGTAAAGTATAATAATGCCTCCAGGCAGAAAAAGGATCAGTGGATTTGGGGACCGGTGAAGGGTAGAGGGAGAACGGGAGCTGAAGGAGGTTTCTTTGGCCAGGTGGCCTGAGCCCTGTGTGTGCTACTGAGGATGGTCCCTCTAGGGTTTAAGGATGAGGGTACAACTCTCAGATTTCTGGAGGAAGATTTGGAAACTTTCACTACATGTTACTATCAAGGAATGTTTAAATGAATCAGGAGAGAGTGAGGCATGGAAAATGTGGATCGGCAGAGATACACAAAGAATACACATGTAAAGAAAGAGAGGAAGAAAGAGACCAACAGGGAGGGGATGAGATTGGGAAGACAGAAAGTTAAGAGTGATCTAGAGTGAGAGACTCAAGAAGGGAGATAAAGAGACAATGAAGAGAAGATTCCCAGAAACTCCCTCCTCTTCCAGTTTGGGCTCATGGAGACACCTCCTTTCTTAGATGCTAATGGACCCAGTGAGTGAGGCAGGGCATGAAATCCTTCTCCCTGGCTGGGGTGCAGGGTTGAAATAGAGTCCCAGGTAGCGTCCTCTTCTGTTAGGGTTGACAAAAGACATGGAGCAGTGATCAGTGAACACCTGTGCCTGTAAGACCTCTCCGGGTTCATGCGCACCTGTGTCTGTCTCAGTGATCTGCAACAGTAACTATGAGCGTGGTGCATTCGGCAAGCCTCTCCCAGATTTGGGAGAGACAGACAGTCGGAAGAATCTAAAACAACTCCGCTAAATTCCACTGGGAAACCTGAGGGAGGTCAGCTCCTGCAAGGGTTTTCTGTCTAGTTCCTCATTCCCGTCTCTCTCCCTGTGAACCACAGCCTAGCTCAAGGGGCTAACTTGCTCTCACCCACCTGTCTTTCCACCTTCTTTCCCTTTCATTGTGCCATGAGTTGTTTCTGTTTTCCAAGTTGGGCCCTGGCTGGGATAGAGTAGTGCTCAGAATGGACTGGGTGCCTGCAGTCGTGGAACTGATCTCTTTGTTGGGGGAGGGTGGAGGACACAGGAAATCAACAACCATAGCATGCCGGGAGGTGAGGATGGGGATTCGCGATGGAGAATCCCATGCTGGGGCTGAGGTGGGGCGTAGGGAAGACCCTTTGGATGAAGTGGCGTTTGGGCTGCAGAAGGTGAGGAAGTGAGTGTGGCAGGCATCTGAGAGAAGAATCTGCCTGGCAGAGGTCCCCAGGGGCAGCGAGAATACTGTGTGGCAGAGTGGAGTGAGCGGGAGGGGTGGTGGTAGGAAACGCGTGGAAGAAGCAGTGGGGGGCAGACCATTCAGGGTACTGCAGACCATTGTGAGCACTTTAGCTTTTACCCTGAGAAGCAAAACCACTGGAAGTTTCTGGGTAGAGAAGGGTTGTGATCTTACTTATATTTAAGAAGAGCCATTTAAAATTAGCCAGGTGTGGTGGCGTGTACCTGTAGTCCCAGTTACTTGAGAGGCTGAGGTGGGAGGATGGCTTGAACCTAGGAGGCAGAGGTTGCAGTGAGCTGAGATCATGCCACTGCACTGTAGCCTGGGCCATAGAGCAAGACTGTCTCAAAAGAAACATCATTTTAGCAGCTGTGGGCAGAATAGATTGAAGAAACAGAGAGACTGATTTATCTACCCAGCTTGTTACATGTAACAGAAAACCTAAGATTTGTTTCTTTTTCATCTTAAAAAAAGTCCAGAGGTCCACAGTTGAGAGCTGGTAAGGCAGCTCCATAAAGTCATCAAGGATGCATGTTTCTGAATTGCTGTTTTCCTGTCCTGAGTTTTGGCTTTCACCCTCATGGATATTCATGGTCTCTAGTGAGTGCTGAAACCGCAGACCCTGGACCCGCTCTGAAGGGAGCAGGAGCAAGGAAGGAGAGCTGGCCTGCTCCTTTTTAACAAGTCTTCTCAGGGGTCTCATTCAGCATTTCTGACTCCATCCCATCTGCCACATGGGAGCCACATGGCCACACCTAGCTGCAAAAGAAGCCAGGAAATGCAGCTGCTCTGTTTGGCTATAAACATCATCCAGCCCAGAAACACCCCCTGAACTTTAGCCTTATATATCAAACTGCCTGCTTTAAAGCCCCACTGAGATGTCTATCAGGTCTCTCAAACTTCACATGGCCAAGACAGCACTCCCTCACCAACGGGGCTCCTTCAAAAGCCTTTCTCAGTTCAATCCATAGCAACCTCATTCTTGTCATTGCTATGGACTGAACTGACATATTATCCAGGTTTTCGTCCCTGAGGAGGAAGAGGAGGATGTGTTTTGGATGGCAGTTAGTATCCTCTACCATCCTCTACCACCCAGTTGGAAGGCTACTGTAATAATCCCAGGGAGAGGTAACGTTGGCTCTGTACCAGTTGGTAGTGGAAGAGATGGTGGTAGCTGGTCAGAGCCTATAATATTTTGAAGGTAAATATGACAGTATTTACTGGAAAATTGTGTGTGTGTGTGTAAGAGAGAGAGAGGGAGAGAGAGAGGAAGAGAGGACTTGCTGCTCTGGGTTGAATGTTTGTGTCCCCGTAAAATTCATATTTTGAAGAATACCCATTGTGATGGTATTTGGAGGTGGGGCCTTTGGGAGGTGATTAGGTCATGAGAGTGGAGCCCCATGAATGGGATTAGCACCTACTATAAGAAGAGACCTTAAAGAGATGACTGTTTCTCTGCCGTGTGAAGATACAACAAAAAAGAAGGCTGCTATCGGCAAACCAGAAGGCAGGCCCTCACCAGACACTCGGTCTGCTGGCACTTTGATCTTGGACTTCCCAGCTTCTACAGTGGCAAGAAATAAACCTTTGTTGCTTAAGTCAGTCAGTCGACAGTAATTTGTTATAACAGCCCAAGCTGATAAGCTTTGACTAAGATCAAAGTCAGGATGATGCCAGGTTTTTGGCCTGAGCAGCTATGAGAATGGCGTTGCTATGGACTGAACTGAGAAAGGCGTTTGAAGGAGCCCCATTGGTGAGGGAGGGCTGTCTTGGCCGTGTAAAGATTGAGAGGCCTAATAGACATCTTGGTGAAGCTTAAAGGCAGTGAGTTCGATACATAAGGCTAAAGTTCTGGGGGTGTTTCTGGGCTGGATAATGTTTACAGCCAAAAGATTGCATGGGACCACCTTGGGCATGGTACAGATGGAGAAGAGGATGAGGTCAGGAAGATGGAAGGGGCCAGCAAAGGAGACTGGGCAGCAGGGTCCAGTGAGGGAATAAGGGAAATGAGCAGGACATGTCTCGGAAGCCTGGAGGATACAGTGGGTCAAGGAGGCTGTGATTATGTCACACGCTGCTGATGGTCAAGGAAGACAAAGTGAGGATTGCTCAATCAAAAGGCAATTGATAATCTTGAGACCCTTTTCCGAAGACTCGGGGGAAATGAAACATGATCAGAGTGAGTTCAAGAAAGACTGGGGTCAATATGATGAACTAGATACTCTGAAATTTTCTCCCACAACAAAGCAACTAGAAGCTGCACAGAACATATCTTTCATTGCATTATCAGGCTGGCAAGAAGTCAGAGAACTCCCCAAGAAGCACAAATCCTCAAGCCATGAGCTGAGACAGACTGAATGCCAATTCGCTGCTAAGGAGTGAATTCACAGCAGTCAGCTGCTTCTGCTGGGCACAGACATTCAGGGGCATCAAGGTTCAAAGTTCTTAGCCTCAACCACGTTTGATCAAACACCCTCCTTCCAAGGTCCCTCTCCTTTCTCACCGGTGCCCTAACTTTGGCATAAGAGACCTGGAGCAGCTGAACTTTTAACTGGTGTTGCAACTCTGAAACCTTTTCAATCAGACTAGCCATGGACCTCAGCCCTGTGTTCCCTGTGACTATAGGCAATGAAAGAATCCCTCAAAGCTGCTATGAAGGCCTCCTGTTCGCCACATGTTCCTGATTGTATATTAATGGTTCTTTCTCTCTCTCACTCTCTTTCCTAATTATACACTCTAGCACTGTAGGAAGAAGCCAGGTTACTATGATTTTTATAGCGCACCATCATTGTCATGGCAACTAAGTGCTGAAGCCACTCCATTTCCTGGTGCCTTTCTTGCTCTCAACCTGCACTTCTTCTGGTGTTACCACTAGTGGTGACAGGAGTAACATAAGGCAGCAAGCTCAAAACACGGATTACTAGTGTCTCAGTCCCCCATGGCAAGGAAGGCGATTATGCCTACTGTTGAGAAAGCCACCAGCTTTGAATGACCTTGACCAGGCTTGATGCACAAAACCTCAGGAGAATGATAAATATTAATAGAATATGGATGATGTATCAGGAACACCATACAATTTTCCTGGCTTGGTGATAGTGCGGATGATGGCATGTTGACAGGACAGTCTCCCTTGTTTCTGTCTCTGTCTCTGCCCACTAAGCCTATAACAGCCAAAAGGCTGTGAGTAGCAGGACACTGCTGACCTGGTGTTGGTTTTTCTAGCAGCGTATGTGTTATCAAAATTAATTCAAGAATATTTAGAAAAATGAACAGCTGAATCACAGCAGAATTTTAAAAGATGACCAAAACCCACATAGTACTAAAAAGGCACTGGGATCAGCTGACTTTAGAGCTGAATTATATCTAAGTTTTAAGGTAGTGTTCTTCAAAATTTCTCAGGTGAAGAATCAACTTTAAACATTTTCAGAACATTGCAGATAGATATCTGTATCAGTATAATTTTGCTATTACAAATAAAACAAAATAGGCATACAAAACAGAACCCCAATATTGTTTTTTTTTGAGGTGCAGTCTAGCTCTATCGCCAGACTGGAGTGCAGCGATGAGATCTTGGCTCACTGCGACCTCTGTGACATGGGTTCAAATGATGCTTCTGCCTCAGCCTCCCGAGTAGCTGGGATTATAGGGCACATGCTGCCACGCCCAGCTAATTTTTGTATATATATATATATTTTTTTTTTAGTAGAGATGGAGTTTCACCACGTTGGACATGATGGTCTCGAACTCCTGACCCCATAATCCACCTGCCTCAGCCTCCCAAAGTGTTGGGATTACAGGCGTGAGCCACTGTCCCTGTCCCCCAATTTTCTATTAGTAGATTCAGCAGACATAAAATTACTCTGTGGAACAGAGTTTCTAAACACTCTCAATTCTTGTGTGTGGTCAGCAGAATAATGCCCCCAAAGGATGTCAACATCCTAATCTCTGGAACCTATGAATATGGTACCTTACAAGGCAAAGGGACTCTGCAGAGGGGACTAAGTTAACGGCCTTGAGATGGCAAGATTATCCTGTATTATCCAGGTGAACCAATGTCATCATGAAGGTCCTTATAAGGGAGAGAAGACTTGAGGAGTGAAGCAGAGGCTGGACTGGGATGGGCGGAGGAATGTGAGCAGCCTCTAGAAACTGGAACAGGCAGGGAAGAGCTTCTCCCCTAGAGCCTCCAGAGGGAGCACAGCCCTCTGACGCCTTGATTTTTAGCTCCTTGTGAGTTCTGGCCTCTAGAACAGTATCATGCATGCCACTAAGTTCGTGGCGATTTGTTACTGCATCAAAAGGAAATTAAAACACTGCGCCTACCTTGTCGTGGATTGGAAATGTGCATTTAGCAGACTGGCACTGGTTTGATGACCACATTTGGAGTAACGCTGCTTTAATGACCATATAATTTGATGTTATTTGAATTATTCCAGTCCATAGAAAAAGAGGACAAGCTCCCCAATTCATTTTATGAGGCATGAATATACTAATATCAAAATCTAATAAAAAGGAATATAAAAATAAAACTATAAAGAATTTTACCTATCAAGATAGAGACAAAAATTCTAAAACATATTAGCAAATGAAGTTGGCATTATATTAAAAGAATAGTGCACTATGATCAAGAAGAGTATATAAATAAGTGTAAGGATGATTCATTATAGAAAATCTGATTAAGAAACATTTAAATATATTTTATCATATCAACACATAAAAAGAGAAAAATTATTAGTAGGTTATTTCAACTTAGTAGATTCTCTAAATGCCCTTATTATACTCATCAGCCATTCTGAAATAAACTCTAGACAAAATGAAGAAGCCAGGAAACTATAGAAACTGATATTAAAAATCAGTAGCAAACATTTTACAAATGACAAAATATGAAAGCTATTGCTACTTATATCAGGAAAATGTGGGGTCGCTCACCATCTCCACTATTACTATATTATTTTAAAGATTTTGGCTCATATTTTAATGAAAAAGGAAATAATCAGAGTTAATTTGGTAAAAAAAAAAAACCTTTATTTTCATTTACAGATGATTAACTGATCAAATGATACATTTTTAGAAAATCCCAGGCAGTCTGCTAACAAAAACCTATAAAGGAACCATAAAAGAAGTTGGGAATATGTTTGGATGTAAGACAAATGCAAGAAAAGCCAACAGCGTCTTTCTAACCCAGAAAAAAACCCCAGTTACAATTAGAAATGTAAAAATATATTCTTTCTTCAATATTGAGGAAATGTGTGGGAACTGCTAGTACATTTGGAAAGAAGAACAATGGGAGTACTGGCACTCCAGATATTAAAGCTCACTCTTAAACTACTGGAATTCATTCATTTATTCATCAGTGACTTTTTGAGCACGTACAATGGGGAAGACAGTTTTTCTAGGCACTGAGGCATCTTTGAGGCGCTGGGGATATAGCAAAGAGAATATAAAAAACAAAGTCCTTGTCCTTATGGAAGTTGTAGTGTGGCTTTGACACAAGAATAAACGGAGACATACTCAGTAGGACTGAGTGGAGAAACCGCACTGCATGATGAAAACCTAAGCAACCTCATGACTGAGTATACACCAAAAGGATTATAAATCATTATCAATCATGATGAAAGTCTGATTGGAATTCAGTGGGTGAAAAAGCACTTAATAAAGGATGTAGGAATAATCAGCTTTCAACTAGAAGAAAACAGTTCCTTACTTTACCTTACATATAAAGCATATTCCAGATGGCCTAAACAATTTTTAATCCCCGATGCCTAAACTTAGATGAACATTCAGGAGAATATGAAAATCCTTGGAAATCAAAAATATCTTTTTAAGCAAGGGAGAAGAGAAACCGAAAAAGAAAATAAACATTTATGAGTACCTACAAATATAAATGTTGTGTATGTCAAAAGATACTATAAATGTTAAAAGATAAAATAGAGTAGGATATACATTTTTAGCTATACATATGATATTCAGAGGGCTACTATTTTTCTTATGCAGAGACTGTCTATAAAATGACAAGAGGAGGAAAGTAACAACCAGCAAACAAGCCACAATTATAAAGAGGAACTCTATTTAAAGAAAATACATATTGCCAATAAAAACATAGAAACCTTTCTGATCATTAGGGAAGCGAAAATTAAAACGTCAGTTAAGGAATATTTTTTCAGCTATTGCATGTGCAAAATTAGAAAATTGATAAGATTGAGCAGTACCAAGTATATGGGGAAATTCATGGCCTGTCAGTGAGAACATGGCTTGCCATAACCTTTCTAGAAAATAATCTGACAATATTTATTAAAATAAAAATATATACATCATTTGTCCTAACATTCCCAATTATGGGACTCTATGCTATAAAGTATACAAAAACATACAAAAGCATGCACACATTGGGATGTATGGACAAAGATGTTTATCACAGATTTGTAGGAGCAAAAAAAAAAAAAACAGATACATACGTACAGGCACTCAGTTAAAAAAAAGAGAACCAAAACTAAAACCACATCAAAAAAATACCCAGGTGTTTGCCTATAAGGGAATACTTGTATAGGCTATGGTACAATCCCAATGCTGTCCAGCTGTTAAAAGCATGAGTTGGATCTGCACAGTGGATCTGGAAGAATGTTTATACCAAATCGTTAAGTAAAAAAAATGAGTTGTAAGAGCACACAGTGAGATTCGTATGTGAAACAAAACAAAACAGCACAGATACTGTTTACAGGGTCTTAGAGAGAGATATGGAAGACTATATACAAAACTATTCATGTATTACCTCAGGAACTGGGATTGGAGTATGTGGGACAGGAGTTGGCCATGACCCTTCTCTATCTCTGTGCTGTTTTTTTAGTGCAAGAAAAGAGCTTTGTAGGGACAGGGATTTGTGTCTTGTTCATTGCTGCTCTTTAGTATCTAAAACATAACAGGCAGCTTGGGTCTATTCAGTAAGATTTATTGGCTGGATATGGTGTCTCACACCTGCAATCCCAGAACTATGGGAGGCCAAGGTGGGCAGATCACTTGAGGTCACGAGTTGACCAGCCTGGCCAACATGGTGAAACCCCGTCTCAACTAAAAATACAAAAATTAGCCGGGCGTGGTGGTGCACACCTGTACTACCAGGTACTAGGGAGGACGAGGCAGGAGAATCACTTGGACTGGGGAGATTGAGGTCTCAGTGAGCTGAGATTACACTGTTGCACTCCAGCCTGGGTGATGGAGTGAGACTCTGTCTCAAAGAAAAAAAGAAAAGTATTGAATAAATAATCATTTATTATTTCTTTAATTAAAAAAAAAAAAACCTATGGGATAAGACAATGGAGAATTGAGAGTGGGAATAAGAGCAACCAAAAAGAGATGTGGAGAGGGCTACTGCAGAAATGAAAGCTCTCTTCCTAGAGTAACCTGGGAACTTTTAAATCAGGAGTCAAAATTTTAGGGAGCAGGAGCTGGCCACAGGGTGAGTATAAAGGGGATTAAGCAAGCAACTCTCCGAGGAAAAACGAGGCTCTTTCTCTCCACTTGTTTTTGGGAGTGGCTGGTTCCAGGGTTTGCTTCCAGGTCAATGTGAAGGGCTCAGCTGGTACAGGAGGTCAGAAAGAGGCAGGGCAGGATCTGATGTAATTCTGGGTTTCCAAAGTGGTCACAGAAAAAAACCAAAGAACAGCAGAATGTTACAGAGAAACAAGGTTTACTGAAGCCAGTCTTTTAGAGAAAATTAATTCCCAGGTTTCCTGCTAGCTCCCCATTTACACACCCCAAGGAAATCAGCCAGTGATTCCCTATCCCATTTATCCTGAGCCTGCAGTTGTTAGCTCCAGGGAGAGATGGTCCCCCTGTGCAGATGCTGAAGGAGCCCATGCCTGGCGTATGTGATATTCAACTTAGCACTCCATTTAAAGCAAAGCATTGGCAAATATTTGAGGAAAATTAACATCATGAAAAAGAAGGATGAAGAAGATTAAACAGAATGACTAGTTAAGGAAGAAACAGAGAAAGATACTCTAGAAGAAAATCTAGGCCATACCATTCAGGACATAGGCATGGGCAAAGACTTCATGATTAAAACACCAAAAACAATGTCAACAAAAGCCAAAATAGACAAAGGAGATATAATTAAACTAAAAGCTTCTGCACAGCAAAAGAAACTACCATCAGAGTGAACAGACAACCTACAGAATGGGAAAAATTTTTTGCAATCAATCCAGCTGACAAAAGGCTAATATCCAGAATCTACAAGGAACTTAAATAAATTTACAAGAAAAAACAAACAACCCCATCAAAAAGTGGGTGAAGGATATGAATAGACACTTCTCAAAAGAAGACATTTATGTGGCCAACAAACATATGAAAAAAAGCTCATCATCACCAGTCATTAGAGAAAAGCAAGTCAAAACCACAATAAGATACCATCTCACACCAGTTAGAATGGAGATCATTAAAAAGTTAGGAAACAACAGATGCTGGAGAGGTGTGGAGAAATAGGAACAGTTTTACACTGTTGGTGGGGGTGTAAATTAGTTCAACCATTGTGGAAGACAGTGTGGTGATTTCTCAAGGATCTAGAACCAGAAATACCATTTGACCGAGCAATCCCATTACTGAATATATACCCAAGGATTATAAATCATTCTGCTATAAAGACACATGCACACATATGTTTATTGCAGCACTATTTACAATAGCAAAGAGTTGGAACCAACACAAATGCCCATCAATGATAGACTGGATAAAGAAAATACTGCATATATTCACCATGAAATTCTATGCAGCCATAAAAAGAATGAGTTGATGTCTTTTGCAGGGACATTGATGAAGCTGGAAAACATTATTCTCAGCAAACTAACACAGGAACAGAAAACCAAACATTGCATGTTCTCACTCTTAAGTGGGAATTGAACAATGAGACCACATGGACACAGGGAGGGGAACATTACACACTGGGGCCTTTTGGGGGGTGAGAGGCAAGGGGAGGGATAGCATTAGGACAAATACCTAATGTGTGTGGGGCTTAAAACCTAGACGATGGGTTGATGGGTGCGGCAAACCACCATGGCATGTGCCTACCTATGTAACAAACCTGCACGTTCTTCATATGTATCCCAGAACTTAAAGTACATATTAAAAAAAAGAGAAATATGAAAAAAATCTTCAGAAATCATATTTAGTATCTTCAGAAAATATTGAGAGAATGTGATATTCACTATTCAAGGGCTAATCATACACAAGTTCTTGCAAATTAAAATATTGCTTATCAAAAGAAAGTTCCAAATAATCGGAAGACATGATTTTAAAATTAATCACTGAGTTGGAAATCAAGGTATGATCCCATAACATAGACTAAAAAGACAAGGAAATGGAAATGATGAGGATAAAGACAAGAGATCAAACATATATATGAGGATATATATGTGTATGTGTGTTAGATGAAGGAGGTTTAGAATAATAACAAGAATTACGAAGGTTAGAAGAATGACAGGAATTAGGAAGGAGCAGGAGGAGGAGGAGAAAAATGTACAAAGTAGAGACGTACTTCATGCTTCTGATCAAAACTACCGCCTAAGGGCAGGAGGGAATAGCTAGGTGAAATTTCTAGATTCTGAATTGTAGTGCTAAGGATAATAACTTACAAGTTTTCAGAAAATAAATTACATGCAAGGAAGAGCCAGTTGGAACAGCTTAAGACTTGTTTAAGATTAAATGCCAGTGGACAAGGGAGCAGGGACCAATTGGTTCTGAGGAAAAAGAATTGAGAAACTGAAATTCTGTAGTTAGAAAATATCATATAAAATTAGGCAAAAATTGGGTTTTTGGAAATATGCCATACCATTTCTGGAAAAATCACTATTTAGATGACAAATTCAAGAAATAAATAATAGAGATTATAATGATAGTTGGTAAGCAAGAAAACTATTATACCTCACAGTTACATTTAATAACAATTATTAATATTATATTTCATACAATGACTAAGAATTGATTCCTATAATAAAAGAGTTTACAGTACAAAACTGATAACTTGAAGTAAAGTTATACTAATATTTGGGAGGCATGATTGGGAAAGACAGAAATTAAAAATGATACATATCCTATTTTGAGGGGCAATCACAATGATTGACAGTTGATACTTATAGAGAAATGCCTCTTTAAATAGTGTTATTAAAAAATTAAAGGTAATAGCTGGTAGAATGGCTATAGTATGTATATTTTGGCAGAGATTTCGGTTGCCTATCTAGTATCCTTCTTCCTCTTCGTCCTTACAAAGAGAATGAGGTGGTGCTATGCCCAGCTAGAATACCATGTTTTCTTATTTTCCAGCCACACTTGCAGATTGGTATATACTACACGTCTATAGTCACATCCATATGACGACGTTCTGGCTAATTCTATGTAAGTCGAAGTGCTTTGTGAGACTTCAGAGAGGTCCCCTGAAATGGAGCTAATGCAGTTGAACATGCCCTTTTGCCCCTTCCGTCTCTCTTCTCCTTGCTGTATGGAATTTGGGCATGAAGGTGAGAACCCTAGCAGCCACCTTATGACTTTGAAAAAAGAAATTGCTCTCCAAGAATGGTGAAGCAGAAAGAGAGTGGAGCCTGGGTTCCTGAGGATAGTGGTGCCTCCGCCTCAGCCCTGGACTGTCTTCTTCCAGACTTCTTTTATATGTAAGAATGTAAATTCTTAAGTGACTCTTGTTTTGGGTTTCTTTCTTTTTTTTTTTTTTTTTTAGACGGAGTTTCGCTCTTGTT
>NW_016107600.1:2337657-2342677 GCF_001604975.1 Cebus imitator
TTTTTACCTCCTCTTTTCCAATAAGTTTCATCTCAACTGTGTTGGCAACACACAGGTTCATTACCTAAGTTTGCTCTATTAATGAAATTCTTCATTTCAGTATTCCCCTGCGCCTGACTATTCCTGCCGCCTATTCCTGACTCTCTGCCATAGATATTTCCTTTATGCCTTTTCTTCCACCTTCAGTGCCTTGGCTTCTCCATGTCTGTCTTTACTACCTTCCCTTTCTGCGTTAGGTTTCCTGATTCAGTATACTCACTGCATGAAATGTGGAAGTTCTGGTTTACGTGTAGAAAGCGACAAATCAGTTTTCCTCACTTACCATCCACTGGCTGATTTATTGCAAATTAAATTCTTAAGTCCTAAAGAATCATCAGGAGCTCTGAGGAGTCATCAGCTTTGAGGAGTGTGGGGATAATCTGGGAAAGCTTCATGGAGGGAGAGGCCTGAGGGGTGTTTGATCCGGGGCTTGTCAGCAGGGAAAGGGGAGAGAGAGTGGGGTGGGGATGCCTCTGGGAGCCCTGAGGATTCAAAGGGTGATATAATTTGTGAAGGGGCCAAAATATCATGGAGGTCCCATCAAAATGGACGGAAGAAGTTAGTGCTGGGGATACAGTATGAGTGAAAGCACCTCTTCTGATCCCTTTTGTGATTCTAGGAACTCCAGGTGGTGAATGAGTAAAACACAGTCCTCAGGAGCACCCCTTTCCCTCGGAGGCTCCTGAAGTACAGCCTGATATACTCTGCAGCCTGTGCTCCCCAGACTGGGAGGGGGAGTTCGCAGTCACCTTGGTCTGTACTGCAGTTTCCAGACCACACAGCTTACTGTTTGGTAAGAAATCTCCCAAACTTGCCACATACCCTGGATCCCTCCTGTCTTCTGTCCTTTTCCAGTCAGATTTCACCTCCCTCGAATTCTGAAAGAGTAACTCATGGAGAAAGGGACAAGCTCCACAACAGATACAGATACAATTAGAGGGAAAAAGACTCAGAGAAGTTATCCCAGCCTTTTCTTTCTTAGGTAGGAAGAGACCAAGGATGTCACTGCTGTCCTTGAGTTTTCTGGGGATGCTGGGGCAGGGGCCCTGTCTACAAAGGACAGAGGAAGAAGCCCTCCCTGAAACTCTAGTCAGTCAACTGGTCAGTCAATCCTCTCTCTGTCTTGGCAACTCCCTGTGCCAGTCTCCCACGTGGGAGAGAGCAGTGAGGAAACACGGAAACGCTAAAATCAGGACATCCACTCAGACTGACATCAAGGCCTTTTCTCACCTGATACAAACTCCTTTTCAGCCTCATTTCCCAACCTTTTGCCCTCCATCCACTGTTTTCATTCAAGGCACATCCAACTGATCCTGAATATTCCAAGATGTTCCCATCTCCTTGCCTTTATTTGTCCTACTCCCTGTGTCTGGAAAGCTCTTCCCACCCTTCTCTCTTGTCAAGATGCTATCTGTTCTTAAGGCCTTGCATAAAAGACATCTCCTGTGTGGATTCTCCCAGCCTCCCAGGCTCAGAGTGAATTATTTCCTTTTGACACTCACGCACTCTTCAGTGCAGCCCCGAGCTCTGAAATTGGACTGTGTGTCTGTGTGTCTGTGCAAGTGTGTTGACCTGTGTTGTAGACACTGTGCTCCCGGAGGGCAAGAATTTTTGTATATAATTCTGGCATGTAGTAGGTCTTGAACAAATATTTCTTGAAATGAAAATAATTTTTGCTCAAACTGTGTCCTGAGGGGTTATAAAAATATGCAAGAAGTACAAGGGGTTGGAGCTGTAGGGGAATCTCGGGAAGGCTGGTTGGTGTTGGGGCAGTAGAAGAGCCCATTGTTGGTGATGCAGAGAGGGATGGACATCTTGCATATGTGAAATTATTGAAAGATGAATGATACAATTCGTGTTCTTGAAATTATACACTTTTAGGCTAGTAAATTGAGATAAAACCTCTCTCTCTCTCTCTCTCTCTCTCTCTCTGTGTGTGCGTGTGTGTGTGTGTGCACGCACATGTGTATATGCGTGTCTGCAAATGAGAGAGTGAGAGAGACAGAGAGAGAGAAGACTGAGTATCAGGGAAGGATAGGGGAAGACCATGAGCTGAAGTATGTATCCTTTCTTTAAGCCAATACTGGCTATGACTAGTGTGGTAGACAGAAAAATGCTCCCCCAACTCAAAGATGTTCACATCCTAGCCCCAAGAATCTGTGATTATGTTATGTTACATAGCAAGGGGAAATTAAGGTTGCATGTGGGGTTAAGTTTGCTAATTTGACATTGAGATGGGGGATTATCCAGGATTCTTTGGGTAATCACAAAGCTCCTTCTGAGTAAGAGAGGGAGGCAGGGGGTCAGAGTCAGAGAAGGAGATGGGAAGCATAGTCTAGAGTGATGTGATTGTTAGCTTTGAAGAAGGAAGGGGGGTTGTGAGCTAAGGAAAAGGCAAGGAAGTGGATTCTCCTCTAGAGCCTGGGGAAGGAATACAGCTCTGCTGATGGCTTGATTTTAGCTCTCTGAGACCCATTTCAGACATCTGATCTTTAGAATGGCAAGGTCTGTGTTGTTTTTTTGAGCTGCTAAATTTGTAGTAATTTGTTATAGCAGCAATAGGAAATGTACATGGAGACAGACCTTTTTGGCAGGCCATTTTGTCTAGCAGCCTGTCCCTCAGGGAGATTCTCCTTCTAGTGCAAAGCCCTAAACAGCTCTAGGTTTTGAGCTAACATTGGAGGGCAATTCTGTACAGCCCCTGATGTGCCTGAGTGGCTCATGGTGAAGATGGTGGGGAAGGGGAGCATAGGAACGGGAACTGAGTGCAGCATCTAAGTAAATGCTCAGGACTTGATGAGGACCCACTCATGAGGACAGAGTACTACCATGTGTCTTTCCCTTTCCCTGGGGGCATTTCTTTGTGTGACTTGGAGTCACTGGGTGATCCAGAAGGAAATCTTACTTTTTGAACCTCCAAGACCTCATTTGTAAATAAAGGGGCTGAGTCAGATTTCTCTCAGGCCACTGGCAGCTCGGACCCTGGCTTTGCCCTTCACTCAATAGTGTCGCTTTCATCCCACCCACCCCTTTATTATCTTGCCTTTGACATACTGATGCCAGGGGGCCCAGAGACTTCTCTCTGGGTATCTGCCCTGCACAGACAACTTTTTTCTCAAACTCCTGGCTCCTCATTTGCCTGGGAGAAAATCTTTGTACAGAATAATTGTCACAAACTATGTGTTTTTACCATATTCTTCAGATCCCAAAAGATGATACTTTTGGTGCAGAGGCTGTTTGCTGACGGGGTGGAAGAGAGGAAGTACTGTATTGGGAGACCTCTCCGCCTTTCTCAGTGTTCATGTTTCCTGTAAATATTTGGTCCTAGCCTATATGGAACAGCAGAGGGTGCTGTTGGACAGCTAAATTTTGATGTGTTAACTGAATGCCTGTGTGAATTTCATTTTTAATGATTGTGTGATAGGTATTTAAAACTGATTACAATTAATCTAGCTTGTGAAATAATATAAATAAATACACAAGAATGGAATAGTATATTGGACCCCCATGTGACAAACCTACTGTCTACTGGATCAAATTTTAACTGTGTATTTAACTTTTTAAGAAAAGAAACAGCACAGTATTAATTTGCCCTGCAATCTTCTCTCTTTCCACTCAGAAGTACCCACTTTCACTAGTTAGTGTTTATCCTTGCCTTTCATGCTTTTAGTTTTTAATTGCATAATCATGTATACATTAGTATTATACGGTATCGCTTTGGAGATTTAAAATTTTATATAAATGGTCTCACACTTTCATTTCTTTCTGAAGCTTGTCCCTCCACCTCCCACCCAACAGTATACTTCTGAGCTTTATTTTTGGTGCTAAGTGTATCTCTAGTTCATTTGTTTAACCTTCTGTGCAATATTCTGTTGTATGAACATAGTTGACTTACCTCTTCCTCAGTTGACAAATGTTTGGTTTTCGATTTCCTTCTCTCATTAAAAATACAGGTTGGGTGTGGTGTCTCATGCCTGTAATCCTAGCACTTTGGGAGGGGATTACTTGAGGCCCAGAGTTCTAGTCCAGCCTGGATAACATAGTGAGACCCCCATCTCTACTAAAAATAATAATAAAAAAAATTAGCTGGGAGTGGTGGTGCATGCCTGTGGTCCCAGCTACTTGGGAGACTGAGGTGGGAGAATCGCTTGAGCCCAGGAAGTCAAGGCTATAGTGAATTGTGTTTGTGCCACTGCACTCCAGCCTGGACAACAGAGAGAGAGAGACCCTGTCTCAAAACAAAAAAACAAAAAGCAAAACAAACAAACAGCAAAAAACCTCAGCAAGAATGTTTTTGTTTCTACCTGTTGTGTACAGAAGATAGAGTTGTGGGACTTTGTGATATGAGTCTCCTCAACTTTAGTACACATTGCCAAGTGGTTCTCCAAACGATTGGGCCAAATACTCAGCAGTGGTGGTATACAAAATATATTTGACTTCTCCCATTGCTCCAACACTTGCTATAATCAGACTTAAACATTTTGCAAATATAATGGATATGAAAATAGTTTCTCCCTGTTTTAACTTGCATTCCTCTAACTTTCAGTGAGGTTGAGCTTCCTTTCGTAGATCTATTGTCATTTGCATTTATTCTCTGCATTTGATGTTACTCTTTTTTGCTCATTTTCTGTTCTGACTTGACTTTGCTTTAATTTATCAGGTTGTTAAAGTTTTCTGTAATATTCTAGCTACTATTTCCTTGGCGTATGAATTGAAAGTATCTTCTTTTTTTCCCCCATTTATTTATTTTATTGCATTTTAGGTTTTGGGGTACATGTGAAGAACATGCAAAATTGTTGCATAGGTACACACGTGGCAGTGTGATTTGCTGCCTTCCTCCCCATCACCTACATCTGGCATCTCTCCCCTTGCTATCTCTCCCCAGCTCCCCACCCAAAAGTATCTTCTATGTTTGTTTCTTGTCTTTTAGATTTATTTATGGTGACAGTTTTGGTTAGTTTTAAGTTTTTTTTTTTTTGTT
>NW_016107600.1:2342722-2354562 GCF_001604975.1 Cebus imitator
AACCTCCGCCTCCTGGGTTCAGGCAATTCTCCTGCCCCAGCCTCCTGAGTAGCTGGGATTACAGGCACGCGCCACCATGCCCAGCTAATTTTTTGTAGTTTTAGTAAAGACGGGGTTTCACCATGTTGACCAGGATGGTCTCGATCTCTTGACCTCGTGATCCACCCGCCTCGGCCTCCCAAAATGCTGGGATTACAGGCTTGAGCCACCGCGCCGGGCCTAGTTTTAAGTTTTAACACAGTTATATTAATCAGAATTTATCTGTATAATTTGGGCTTTTTGAGTCTTGTTAAGGACGTCTCCACCCCTATAGGTAATATAAATATTACCTATATTACCTATAAATAAATAAATATTATATAAATATAAATATATTTCTAAAGGTTTAAAAATTTCATTTTTTTCACTTTTAATCCCTTAATCTACCTGGATTAAGGTAGGCACATAGTGTTATTTTATTTAAAAAATGTTACTTTAAGTTCTGGGGTACATGTGCAGAACATGCAGGCTTGTTACATAGGTATACATGTGCCATGGTGGTTTGTTGCACCTATCAACCTGTCATCCAGGTTTTAAGCCCCGCATGCGTTAGGTATTTGTCCTAACACTCTCCCTCCTCTTGACCCCCAACCCCCCACAGGCCCCGGTGTGTGTTATTCCCCTCCCTGTGTCCATGTGTTCTCATTGTTCAACTCCCACTTATGAGTAAGAATGTGAGTAGTTTATTTTTACACATGGATAATCAGTTGCTCTGAAGCCACTAATGAAATAGTTCATCTTTCCTCAGTAATCTGACATGTCATCTCTGGCATATTTCAAGTTTCCTTATATGCAAAAATGCAAAAATATGTTTCTGGGATCTCTATTCTCGTGTATTAGACCAGAGTTTTTCAACCCTGGTAATACTGACATTTAGTTATGGGTAATTCTTTGTTGTGGGAAACTGTCCTCAGTATTGCAGAATGTTCAGCAGCATCCCTAGTTTCTCCTCATTAGATGCCAGTAGCATCTCAGTTGTGACAATCAAAAATGTTTCCAGACATTTCCCTCAGCTGAAAACTGCATTAGGCTAATTATCAATCCCTACATCAGTACTAGAGTATACCTTTTCCCATCCATTTATTTTTCAGAAATATGTTCACTTCCATAGAAGGAAGGAAAAGACAACAAGGAAGCAAAGAGGAAACATTATAAATAAAAAGCAAACATAGATGGAAGAAATAAACCCAAATATGGTAGTCACAAACATGTAAAAAAATTAAATTGAGAAGTTAAAATGCTAGGGACTCTCATACTGGTTAAAATACCAAAAATTTTTCTTATCATTAAAAAGAAACACAACTAAAAGCATAGTGATGCAGAATGCTGAAAATAAAGAGATAGAATTCATATCCCAAGGAAATCTGTAGCTGTGTTAATATCAGGCAAATGGAATGTCAGATATAAGGCACTATTAAGATAATGTGGGGTGTTTCTTATGGGGAAAAAATAACTTACGCAAAAGATGCTAAATCTGTTTGTGCCAAATCACGTTTCATCCACTGGATGTGTCCTTCATGCCATTATCTTTGTATTTCTTTTTATCTTTTATACTGCAATTCAGAAGAACTTCTCACCTTGCTATTTCAGCTCCCTATTTTGGATTTTAATTTTATCTATTTTGCCATTGAGACCGTCTGTTTTATTTTTATTTTTTTACTTTTATTTTAGCCTTAAGGGCACAGGTGCAGGTTTGATACGTAGGTAAACTGTGTCATGGGGGTTTGGTGTACAGATTATTTCATTACCCAGGTAATAAGCATAGTAGCTGATAGGTATTTTTTCTGATCTTCTTCTTCCTCTCACCCTTCAGTCTCAAGTAGGCCACAGTGTCTGATGTTCCTCTCCTAATAGCCACATGTTCTCATTGTTTAGCTCCCACTTATAAGTGAAAACATGTGGCATTTGATTTTCTGTTCCTGCGTTAGTTTGCTTAGGATAATGGCCTCCAGCTGTATCCATTTTGCTGCAAACAAAATGATCTTGTTCTTTTCTGTGACTGCGTAATATTCCATGATGTATGTGTGCCATGTTTTATTAATCCAGTCTACCACTGATGGGCATTTAGGTTGATTTCATGTCTTTTTTATTGTGATAGTGTTACTTTGACATACACGTGCATGCGTCTTTATGGTAGAACAATTCATATTCCTTTGGGTATATACCCAATAATGGGATTGCTGGGTCAAATGATAATTCTGTTTTTTCTTTGAGGAATTGCCACACTGCTTTCCTCAATGGCTGAATTAATTTACACTCCCACCAGGAATGCATAAGTGTTCCCTTTTCTCCACAACCTTGCTGGCATCTGTTATTTTTTGACTTTAATATAATAGCCATTCTGACTGGTGTCTTTCCAATGAGCCAAATAAACTCTTGAATATTGCTGAGGGTAGTTGCTCTGTTTATTTTGTGTTCTCAGTGGTTATTTTTCTTTTTGTAATGCTTGGTATGTCTCCTAATGCTGTTTTCTCCTAAATGTTTGGCTAGTTTTCTGTTGTTGCTCATCTGAATTTGAAAATCTGAGTTTGCTTATTTTGTTACGGTTGTCTGCCTCTAGTGATGGTGGATAATTTCTCACTGTGGAAGCTCCTCATCCTTCCTGTGAAAGGCAATGCCTCTAAGCCCATTGTCCACACACATCGCTGCCCAGAGCACTGGAGAAATAGAAGGGAGGTCAGTTGTTTAAATGACCTGAATGTAGTTTCTCACTGATCATTGCAATGAATACTCTTGAAGCTCACATTCCATACATCCACTGACTTTGGACTTAGTCTCCTCAAACTGTTCCTTCCTCATTGCTATCTTTGCTTTTTCCTCATTGCTTCTTATTGCCCTGCTTCAGGCATGGTTTTGTCTCATTTTGTTTCTCCATTTTCCGGATCCTCTCTGCTTTCTATGATTTAAGATTCCTTAAAAATGCTGACAGTGCTTATTCTTGGTCCCCAAATTATTATGAATATATTCTGGTTTCTTTTTTTCTTTATGTTATTTCTTGGTGGTTGGGGTGTGAAGGAGAATGTATGCTTGTGCTCAATTTGCCATCTTTATTTACTCATTTATTACCTTGCATTTCTATATAGTCTGTAATTACAATCCTGATTTTTTATTTAGCAGAGTATAAATTTCCAAGTGTATTATTTTAATCTCACATAATGAGAATACATTTATGTTACCTGTATAATTAAAAGAGAAGAAATTAACGTCAGTGTCAAAACTTATGGCTGAAGTGGTGTCTGACCAGAGAAGGCTTTGAAATGCATTAGCTATTAAATAAAAAATGATAGAAAAAATCTAGTTTAGAGAAAGAATAACAAAATAAACATAAGAAATGTAGAATAGAAGAAGAAAAGTGATGGATTAATAGACTAGAATACAGATAAAGAGGAGAAATAATAAATAAATTCAAATATTTTAAAATTAATCAGTAAAAATGGCAAAAGACCAAACAACAATTAATGAAAATTAGATACAAATATAACTGTAGATACAGAACTTGAAATGATAAGATAACTCTTGGCTACTATATTTTAAAACCTCAAAACAATAAATACTACTTTCTCTGAAAATATGAATACTTAACATTTTCTCTGAATAATTAAGAATACAAATAGACAAATAATTATAGAAAATCTTTTAAAATTTGTCATCATCATTCCTGAACTCCTGCATCCAAAACATCAGATCTGCATGGCATCTCATTGCATTTCTGTTACTAAAAGGTTTAGAATATCTATCTATACTTATTAGTCATTTGTGCTCCCCTTTCTGTGAATGACATTATCCTTTGCCCATATCATTTATGAAATTTCATATCATTTATTATATCTTGTTTTGTTGATATAATAAAAATCAGCTGAGATTTATTTAGTGTTTTCTATGTACCAGAGAAACACTCTTCTAGGTAATTTAGCACTCTAAATAAGTTTTATTATTGGTATCATCATATTATTGGTGAAGAAAATGTGACCAGAATAGTAAAATAAGGTGTTCTAAATGAAACAGCAAAGAAGTTGTGGAACCAGGGTTATACAAATGCTCTTTTATATATTACATATTAATCCTTCATTTTTCTTGTTTTTCAGATGTATTTTTGAGTTAGTCATTTGTCAGTCTCATCCTTCTCTGAACACAAACCCTTAATTTCTGTAAACCAAACTCATTTTTCTTTTGCCTTAACTTTTGTACTCATTGGGTCATTTATAACATGTTCTTTCCAACTTCTAGTAAAAAAGATATTCTCACCTATGATTTTCTTTTATTGGCTTTATTTTTTGTTTAGTTCTTCCAAATATTTTAATGGACAAATAATAATTGTGTACATTTATGGGGTATAATGTGCTGTTTTGATGTATGTATGCAATGTGGAATGGTTAAATCAAGCTAGTTGACATCCATCATATCACTTATCATTCTTGTGGTGAAACATTTGAAATCTACTTTCTTAGAAATTTTGAAATATATATTATTGTTAACTGAGTCACAACAGTTGTACAATAGAGATCAAAAACATTCCTCCTGTCTGACTGAAACTTTGTACACGTTGATCAACATCTCCCCTTTCCCCATCCTCTCCTCCCTCCCCCTATAACCACCGTTCTACAGGTATACACCAAACTCATGTATACTTCCATAAGTTTGACTTTTTCAATCCCACATATAAATGATTCTATTGGCTTTGTAGTTTTGGTTTTCACATTTAGAACTTAAATTTTCTGGAGTCCACTTGCCTCATGTATATACAGAATAATTTATTGTTTTCTTTATACTCTCTACAAAACGATCCTTTCTTCTTTCATTTGGTGAGTATTAATTTAGATCTGTTTCTTCTAACATTAGTTTATTTTTTTTTTCTATGCTGATACCATGCTGTTTAGTTTATGTGGCTCCATGGTGTGTCTTAATCTCTGAAAAACTGGGCGTCCACTCATACTTTTTCAAAATGTTGTTAGCTATCTATAAACCTTTATTCTTCCATATAAACTTTAGAGTAAATATATCAAGTTCCTAAACTTGTCTAGCTAGATATTCTATCAAGATAATATCACATTTATAGATTAATTTAGAGAAAACTGGGATCTTTACAATGTTCAATCATTATGTTATAACCATGGTATACCTCCATTCAAAGATTCTTTTATACCTTTTAATATCTTTTTTTTTAAACCAAAATGGTCTTGTCCTTCTTTAATAGGTCAATTCTTCAATATTTTATAAATTTTGTTGCTATTGTGAATGATGTCCTTTTTTTCCTGGTTGGTTATTGACATTATAGAGAAACACACTTGAGTGTCGTAAATTTTTTATTTGTGAACTTTTCTAAATTCCTTTGTGATTTCTCATAGTTTATCTGTTCTTTATGTTATTTTCTTGTGCAGGTAATAATATTATTTGCAAAATATATTGCTTTATTTTTCTTATTTGCATTGAATTTCTTTTTTGTTGCTTGCATTCTCTTTTAGTATATTATCTGCCTGAGACCAAAGACTGTTCTGTTGCATCCCCAGCACCGAGGACGGTATCTGTTAATGTAATACGTGCTTAGTATATTTTGTGGAAAGAAGAAGTAATGGCAGTTGTTAGGTATATTCTTTTCTGTTCATTACACGTTACTGTTTTAAAAAACTTACACTATAGTGTTGCCCAGAAATTGTAGAACTATATTAGATCATAAAGGTGACTCTGGGAATCATTTTTCTTACTCCCAATCTTATGTAAAATGCATTTAACAGTTCTCCATTATTATGATGATTTTGGTTGATTTTTTGTTATATAGCTTTGTCATTACCGTTTTCTCTGAGATTTGATTTGTTTGTTTATTTTTTAGATTTATGGAGTCAAACTTTATCAACCCACGCTCAACTCCTTCTCTCGCAACCTAAGGACACTGCCTGCTTCTAATACCCTCTAATCTTAAGAGTCTAAAGGTGAATCCCTAACCACTAAGTGAAAGTATCAGACAATGAGGGTAATTGGCAGTGGTTCTTTGATATTTTATGTTCTCTACCTTGAGGATTAATTTTTTCCACTTTCTATAAATGAACCTGAGAGCACACAGACCCCCAAGGTTTTTGATGTAAGCAACTGAAAGGATGGACTTAAACAACTGAGATGAGGAAAGCTGTGGGTTTACAGATCAAAAAATTAGTTTTGGATAATTAATAAGAAATGCCTATAGAAGTTTAATATGTAATAGTTTAATTAAAGATCTTTATTAGGTGTCAAGTAGGCAGCTCAATATGCATAATGGAACTTGGCTCTTTGCTTAAACTGTATCCAGGACAAATAACTCTTTTAATGAGTTTTTCTCTAAAGAAGAAAGAAGAAATGATGTAGATATATTTTTCTTTCCTTTGGTCCTAATTTTTTATTATTATTATTTTTGATAAAAAATGAACTTTAATGATCTTTTAAAATTACTCTTTTAAAATTCTCATATCTCTTGCAGGATACTTATAGATTTCTTCTTTTCTTATTTCAATATTCTCTGGAAGAATGTTTTCTTTATGAGTCTTTACGTAGGAAGCTTTTGATGCCATATTGCCTGAAGTTTTTTAAATATATATTTATTGTGCCTCATGTGACAATTCATTGAATATAAATTTTAAAGCTCAAGCCAGGCACAATGGCTCATGTCTGTAGTCCCAGCTACTTGGGTGGTTGAGGTGGGAGGGTCAGTTGAAGCCAGCAGTTCAAGTCTAGCCTGGGCAACATAGCAAGATGTTGCCTCTAAAAAATACGTAAATAAAAAGTAGATACTTAAGTTCAGTCTTCTTATGCTTCGGTACTGGAGTGCGACTCCCTCGGCTCTCCAACTGCTGCAATCAAACCCATCCTGTCTGAGAACAGCTGTGTCTGAAGAGAACAACAGCTTTCTTGCCTACTTCCATGTCATAAGTCTTATGGGGCAGGC
Source organism: Cebus imitator (assembly GCF_001604975.1). Lineage (NCBI taxonomy): Eukaryota > Metazoa > Chordata > Mammalia > Primates > Cebidae > Cebus > Cebus imitator. The sequence continues at coordinate 2,349,675 of NW_016107600.1, forward strand.
TTGAGTGAGATGCAGTGAGCAAATTTGTCTAAATTTGTGGTTTATCTTCATTACTTGCCTAAAGATATACATCACATTCCCCAATTTGTCACTGATAAAAGTAAACTTTTGGTTTTCATATGTCTTGCTTTTTTGTCTTTTTTCTCATTTGGTTCAGCAATTGAGGATGATGAAGATGGGTTCTATTTTTGGGACCGCTTCAAACTCTTCAAAGTGTGTTTCGATATGATACTCTGACTATGAAGAAATATCTGAAAAAATTGACCAAGATGGTCTTAACGTTCCCCTCAACTTGCCCAAAGTTTAGACAGGTTTCCTCTTCACTCTAAGTCTCTGAGCTCCCTTTTCTCACAGCATTACTTTTAGAAAACTGGTAATTGTAAATTTTCCCTACCCCTTTCAGATGTTAATATTTTAAAAAGCTTCTTGCCAGTTTTATTACCCAGGATTGTCTTTCTCAAGAATCTGGAAACCATCCCTTTGACATAGAATCATCAAGGAAGACAGCACTCGTATCTTCCAGTCTCTGAAGGGTAGGAGTTTAACTTCAGTGAGGGCTTTGCCTAAGTTGTAAAGCTACCTCCGGTTGTGAAAATATGAGAAAGCTAAGTCTTTCTTTGGGCAAGGTCAATTAGCAAGCACATGTGGCCTAAAATCTCCCTAAACCCAGCTCTTAAAAACTCTCAGGCCAGGTGTGGTGGCTCACACCTGTAATCCCAGCGCTTTGGGAGGCTGAGGTGGGCGGATCACGAGGTTAGGAGATTGAGACCATCCTGGCCAACAAGGTGAAACCCTGTCTCTACTAAAAACACAAAAATTAGCCGGGCATGGTAGCACATGCCTGTAATCCCAGCTACTTGGAAGACTGAGGCAGTAGAATCACCTGAACCAAGGAGTCAGAGGTGGCAGTGAGCCGAGATCGTGCCACTGCATTCCGGCCTGGTAACAGAGCAAGACTTCGTCTCCAAAACAACAACAACAACAACAACAACAACAACAACAAACCAAAATCAAAACCAAACACAAAACTCTCCAGTCCTTTGTTTCAGCAGAGTTGAGCTTAGGCTGAGTTTTGGCCTCTCTCCCTTATTGCAATAACTTTGAATAAAGACTTCGTTGTCTGCTTAACTTTTGCCAGTGCAAGTGTGATTTTGCTTTGACAGTCGAATTTTAAACTGGTTACATTTAAAAGAAAAATGATGACCAAATAAAAACTGTATGTATAATGGCCCCTTTGTATGAAATTATGCATATAGGTATGTGTACATGTGCGTAAAGACATATGAAATGTGATTACAAAAATGAAAATGTTGGCAATCCAGAAGGATTAATGGCGATCTTTACTTCCTTACTCTTGCTTATCTTGATTGAAATTTTCATGAGGTGCATCCATCATTTGAGTTGCTTTGTAAATGGGCCAAATAAATAGCAGTGTTTTTTACAGGCACAGGTTCTAAACCAGTTGAAAGGTAGACAAGATAGGGTAAAGCAGGTGGAGATTAAATTATTAGTTTTATTATGGATAGCATTGACCTTGGAGTATATATATGTATAGGCAAGTGGGCTTCCTGATTCTGGTTTCTACAATAGACATGTTTATACCTAGACATAAGTTGCACTGAACCCTTATGGTCTCCTCATGTCTGTGCTATCCCCACAAAATTTGGAGTATGAAGGGGCACACTTTACTGTCTACTTCCTACAAGCATCTTACTTCTGAGAGAGATGAGAGAGGAAAGAGTTAGGCTAATGGTGTCCACTTATACTTCTCAAATTCACAAATCAAATTAAATGACTCTTCCCACCTGCCAGGAGAATGAGTGAGAGAATTGTGAGAGGCCAGGAGTATGAAACAAGCAGAAGGCTCTTTACACAAGAGGAAATGGTGAAAACAGGAAAGGAACATTGTTCCCTGTGCTGACTATCCCCAATATCCATTCCTTTCTTCTTTATCAGAATTAGAACTCTATATTTATCTGAGCCTATGGCCACCTAGAAGAAAAATTACATTTCCTAATCTCCTCTGCTGATAGGTGTGGTCAAGTGGTTAAGTATAGTCAATGTGAAATAAATGGAAGAGGTGTTGTGGAACTAAAAAGTTTCCTTAAAGGAGGGGACATGCCCTTCTCCTTTCCTTTTTTTCCTTCCTACTATGAGTAATGTGGGCATGGTAACCAAAGCTAGAACAATCATCTGGGACCAAGAGATAAAAATGCATGGTAAGGATGATCAAATACAATGAGAGAAACCCTGGGTCCCTTATGATGGCAGAGTGCTCATGAAAACTTTAGATTTCTTACAACTGAGTAGGGGCAAGGCATGTAATATGCTTTGGCTGTGTTGCCACACAAATCTCACCTTAAATTGTAGCTCCCATAATTCCTACATGTTGTGGGAGGAACCCCGTGGGAGATAATTGAGTCATGGGGGTGGTTTCCTCCATACTGTTCTTGTGGTACAAATAAGTCTCACAAGATGTGATGGTTTTATAAGGGGAAACCCCTTTCATTTGGTTCTCATTGTCTCTTGATTGCCACCATGTAAGATGTACCTTTTGCTTTCTGCCATGATTTGTGAGGCCTCCCCAGCCATGTGGAACTTAGTCTATTAAAACTTTTTCTTTATATATTACCCAGGCTTGGTTATGTCTTTATCAGCAGCATGAAAATGGACTAATGCAGCATGTTTAGCATGCTTAAGCACTGTCTATTTCCTGCTGAACCCAATCCTAACCAATTTATATTCTAGTACTTGAAAATGGAAAGATTCACCACACACAAGCTAAAAATATGACATTGGCTGGTGATAATGAAATGGAGCAGGGACCCTCTCTTGGGGGGGCTGTGAGTCCCCTAAGCATGGAAATAAAGAAAAATCTTGAGTTCCTTCAGTGAAAATTCTGGGTACCTAGCTAGGCCAGAGAAGTAAATGATTACCTAGTTAAGCAAGAAGGTAATGGTAGCCTAAACTAATAGCCAAGGAAGTTAGAGTCCAAAGATGTTTGGGTTCCCTCTGGAAACTAAAGATACATCTTTACACATGTCCCTGTGTTTTCTTTCAGAAGCTCACATCCCAACCTGGCTTGCCATTCTTTGTTCTAAATTTCTTCTTGAGGGGCCTGAAAAGGGGCCCATGAGTTATAACTAATATTATTTTCTGCTGATCCCAAGTTTTCAGATAAAACCTTGTCTCCTGAACCAATTGCAAATCAGAAAGTCTTTGAATCTGTCATAAGCTTGTAAGCTGCTGCATCAAAATATCTTGCCCTTTAAGGTCAAAACCATGAGTAACCTCTATGTATTGATTTATGATTTTGCTTGTAACTTCTGCTTTCCTGGAATTTACCCCTGCCTTTATTATTATTTATTTTTATTTTTTATTATTATACTTTAAGTTCTGGGATACATGTGCAGAAAGTGTAGGTTTATTACATAGGTATACATGTGCCATGGTGGTTTGCTGCACTCATCAACCCATCATCTGGGTTTTAAGCCCCATATACATTAGGTATTTGTCCTAATGCTATCCCTCCCCTTGCCTCCCACCCCCGACAGGCCCCAGTATGTGATGTTTTCCTCCCTGTGTCCATGTGTTCTCATTGTTTAATTCCCACTTATGAGTGAGAACATGTGGTGTTTGGTTTTCTGTTCCTGTGTTAGTTTGCTGAGAATGATGGTTTCCAGCTTCATCCGTGTCCCTGCAAAGGACATGAACTCATTCTTTTTATGGCTGCATAGTATTCCATGGTGTACATGTGCCACCTTTTCTTTATTTAATCTATCATTGATGGGCATTTTGGTGGGTTCCAAGTCTTTGCTATTGTAAATAGTGCTGCAATAAACATATGTGTGCATGTATCTTAATAGTAGAGTGATTTATAATCCTTTGGGTATATACCCAGTAATGGAATTGCTGGGTCAAATGGTATTTCTATTTCTAGATCCTTGAAGAATCACCACACTGTCTTCCACAATGATTGAACTAATTTTCACTCCCACTGATGGTGTAAAAGTGTTCCTATTTCTCCACAACCTCTCCAGCATCTGTTGGTTCCTAACTTTTTAATAATTGCCGTTCTAACTGACATGAGATGGTATCTCATTATGGTTTTGATTTGCGTTTCTCTAATGACTAGTGATGATGAACTTTTTTTCATATGTTTGTTGGCTGCATAAATGTCTTCTTTTGAGAAATGTCTGTTCATATCCTTCACCCACTTTTTGATAGGGAGGTTGTTTTTTTCTTGTAAATTAAAGTTCCTTGTAGATTCTGGATATTAGTCCTTTGTCAGATGGATAGATTGCAAAAATTTTTCTCCCATTCTGTAGGATGCCTGTTCATTCTGATGATAGTTTCTTTTGCTGTGCAGAAGCTCTTTAGTTCAATAAAAAATGATAAAGGGGATATCATCACTGATGCCACAGAAATACAAACTACCATCAGAGCATACTATAAACACCTCTATGCAAATAAACTAGAAAGTCTAGAAGAAACTGATGAATTCCTGGACACATATACCCTCCCAAGACTAAACCAGGAAGAAGCTGAATCCCTAAATAGACCAATAACAATTTCTGAAATTGAGGTAGTAATTAACAGCCTATCTGTTGGTTGTGGTGGCTCATGCCTGTAATCCTAGCACTTTGGGAGGCTGAGATGGGCAAATCACAAGATCAGGAGTTCAAGACCAGCCTGACCAACATGGTGAAACCCCGTGTTTACTAAAAATACAAAAATTAGCTGGGTGTGTTAGTGCATACCTGTAATCCCAGCTACTCAGGAGGCTGAGGAGGAAGAATTGCTTGAACGCAGGAGATGGAGGTTGTAGTGAGCTGAGATCATGCCACTGCACTCCAGCCTGGGTGACAGAATGAGACTTTGTCTCAAA
>NW_016107600.1:2354572-2364226 GCF_001604975.1 Cebus imitator
ACAAATTCTACCAGAGGTACAAAGAGGAGCTGGTAGCATTCCTTCTGAAACTATTCCAAACAATACAAAAAGAGGGACACCTCCCTATCTCATTTTATGAGCCCAGCATTATCCTGATACCAAAACCATGCAGACACAACACCTGCCTTTAAAAGCCCTTCCCTGCATGCCATCGGAGTGTTTGTGTCTTAAGCAGCATGAGTTGTTCTGATTCTCCTTGCTTGGTGTCTCACAAATAAATGCCTCCCTTTCTACTGCTGCAATAACCTTTGTGTGGATGTCTGGACTTACTGCACTGGGCAAATGAAACCTAGGTTGGTTCTGTAACAAATCTAGTAGGCAGCCAAGACTCGAATTTTGCAGCCTGAAGGTCTGGTGACTCTCATTTTGCAGGGGCAGCCCATTTGGATAAAAGAAACTGCAACAGTTGGAAAACGTAACAGTCTGCCACCTGGTGTGGTGTTAGTGAAAATGATGGCAAAAAGGCAGGAGTATTGGGGTTGGTTGGCTGCTTCTTGCTGCTTTCATCTAAGTTCTAGAAAAGAGATGAATTTGGGGTAGAGCTCACCAGTCTGCCAACAGAGATACAGACTGTTGGAGGTATAGCTCTCTTGCAGGTGCTCTGTGCCTGAGGCCTCTAAACCAAATTGACTGAAAGTCTGGAATTGGAGCCTTGCAGTTTTGTGAAGAAAATCACTAGAGTACCTCAAAATGAAGCAGTCATATGCTGTAGCTGTGAAAAGACTGCCTAAGCAGGAGATAGAACTATGGCCCTAAGCCATTTTCAGTACCTTTTATTAAGAGTTTTCTGCCAGACAGTGGGAGCTCAGTGCAAAAGCAAAGATCAGATTAAGGATCTTTTATGCTAAAACATTTTTTTTTTTTCCTTTCTGAGGGCTTCTAGACTGCTGCCATTAACTTTATGGCTTGAGGGGCATGGAGAGAGGAGTGAAGCCAGTAAGCACAGATCAGAGTCTTCAGATTTAAAAGCAATGTGCATGCATTTGGTTGTGGAATATTTGCATATGGGATGTCTGGAACTAACCAAAGACAGATAGAGCATAACTCAACTAAGTTATTGAAGGAATTATATTAACAGAGGAATCACAAGCCTGGCTGTAAAAGCCTGTGACTATTCCACCCCCAAAGCCCAGGCCTCCAAGCCACAGACAGTGGGAAGTGGTGCAGCCCCCAAGTAGGTAATACTTTCCAATGTTGTATTAGTCAGTTCTCACACTGTTATAAAGAAATATCTGAGATCGGGTAATTTAAAAAGAAAATAATTTTAATTGGCTCATGGTCCTGTAAGCTGTACGGGAAGCATGATGCTGGTGTCGTCTTGGCCTCCGCCTCGTAGAGTCTGCACAGGGCTGGAGCAGAAGGTGAGGGGAGGTGTCACATACTTTTAAATGACCAGATCTCACGAGAACTCTATCACGAGCACAGCACTGGGGGCGGGTGCTAAACCTTTAGAAACCGCTCCCATGATACAAATCACCCCCCACCAGGCCCCATCTCCAGCATTGGGGATTATATTTCAACGTGAAATTTGGGTGAGGACAGAGATCCAAACCATATAAAATGTCTATCTCAACTTGTCCATGGAAGACAGTGGACAGGGAAGAACAGACCAGACAGGGCAGTGGACAAGGGAATTAATTACTCTCCAAGGCCAGGATCTAGCGCACCAGATGGTCAAAATAAGCGCTATACTACTAAAGAACAATAGAATTTATTAATTATGATGGATAAGTGACTGCTGTGTATTTTCTCTGCTCCCCTTTACCAAATTGTAGATTTAATTGCAGTTAATCTGCTTCTCACTCCTCCATTGCATCTTTGGTGTGTTTGGGGCAGATGAGGTCACCAGATCACAAAGATCCATATCTAGACCTGACTAAGAGTTTATCTCCCAGAGGTCCTGGACTTTGATCTGGAAACTGTGCCTGATTGGGGCTTTGCTGTTGTGTCTTTTGAGGAGGGTATGAATATGTCCTTTAGGGAGAGGAAGCATGCGCACAGATAGTTGGGTAGCCAAAGTGACTGACTGAGAGACTGCAATGAGTCCCTAGTATCCATTCTTCCCTTCCTCCTTAGTAAGAACCTTCGAATGTTAGATGGAAACTTGGCTGCTGGACCTGAAGATTATCTTTCAGCTGACATTGCTGGTCCTATGGCCACAGATTAAGTTCTGGCCAAGAGTGTACAAATGACTGTTTGGTGCATCTGCTGAGAGGTGTCATTAGAGGGAAGAATGGGAGAGTCTTTCTTTAAAAAAAAATTTTTTTTTTTTCTGCTGGCTAAAATGAGTTTGCTGGAAGTGGAAGGGATATTGTTAACCAGGAGATAATGTAGAGTCCACGTGATGAAGATGGTGGTATAACAAGATAGAAGACACCTGGATTGTTGATAATGAAGCTCCCCAGAACAGTTGTAGGCTGCCTATGCGTATGTGAAAGAAAAATGTATTTTTGGATCAAATTCTAACTAATACACATTTTACCTTAGATTTATATAATCAGATAAAACAACCAGTGCAGCATTTTTTGTTTTTGAGATGGAGTCTCACTGTGTTGCCCAGGCTGTAGCGCAGTGGTGTGATCTCAGCTCACTGCAACCTCTGCCTCCTGAGTCCAAGCGATTCTCCTGCCTCCGCCTCCTGAGTAGCTGGGGTTACAGGTGTGTGCCACCACGCTGGGCTAATTTTTGTATTTTCAGTAGAGATGGGGTTTCATCATGTTGTTCAGGCTGGTCTCAAACTCCTGTTCTCAAGCAATCCACCAGCCTTGGCCTCCCAAAGTGCTGGGATTACAGGTGTAAGCCACCGCACCCAGCCCAGTGCAGCATTTTTAATGATCAAAAAAAGAATGAAAAGAGATACTTTTTTGAGACAGCATCTCACTCTGTCGCCAGACTGGAGGCAATATGATGAAGACATGGATTTGAATAATATTTTGTATTCAATTTGACTCTAAAGTAACAAATAAGTTGTATTGTCTTTTCTCTCAGAGGCCATTTCATTGAGTAAAAGCACCTGATGTATTGCTTGGGCTTTGGGGGGTGGAGCTGCTTTGCAACTTGATGGCAATTATGAAGCAGGCCTGTCTTCCTGAGGTTGGCTTGATTCTTCCCAGTGAGGTACATTCCTTGAACAGTTTGTCTAGTGATATTTTTCAAAGCACATTTTTCTTTTCTTTAACATGAGGCATAAATTAAATGTGTAAAGAAGCAAAATAGCTTGGTTCAATGTTAAGAGGACTACACATAAATAATGTATATGCTACCTTAATGGCACATAAAGGTAAAGTATTTTAAACAAGTTGCAGTTATCGGCTCAATTAAGATACCATATAACAATAGAGTATGTGATACTGGCTATTTTAATAATAAATGTGTCTGTATCTATGTATATTAGAAATACTCTAATACATTAGTCAAATGGAATTATTATACTGCAGTGAAAAGTTTAATGCTAAAAAGATATTTGAAGCATTTAAAGGTCATGAACATTTCAAAATATATGAAATAAAGAACCCATAATATCCTTTGTTTCTAATAAAATCTTACTCTGAAGTGTGGTATTTGAAGAAGTTGAAAGTTAAGTTCCTCTGATACAATCTCTGATGGATCCATGGTCCAGAGCCCTGTTTACACAGCCCCCTCCCTCATCCTGGCTTGGGCTGCTCAGGGGTCTCAGGGAAATGCCCAGGGTCTGTGGGGGTGAAATCAGGTAAAAATCTCTCTAGTTCTCTGTTCTCATTTAACATAGGAGGCGAAGTTATGCTTTTTGGGTCATATCATTGAAACTGCCTTTGCAAAATTATGTCAGTGCGAAAATTACCGTAGTGGGAGAGATCTGATCTAGCCAAGCACTCTTTTGCCTTTAGCCTCCAAGCTGTCCCCAGATTTTTGAGACAGCATCTTGCTCTGTCACCAGGCTGGAGTGCAGTGGCACGATATTGGCTCATGCAACCTCTACCTCCCGGGTTCAAGTGATTCTCCTGCCTCAGCCTCCCAAGTAGCCAGGACTACAGGCACACACCACCACGCCCAGCTAATTTTTGTATTTTCAGTAGAAACGGAGTTTCACCATGTTGGCAAGGATGGTCTCAATCTCTTGACCTTGTGATTGGCCCACCTCAGCCTCCCAAAGTGCTGGGATTACAGGTGTGAGCCACCGTGCCCAGCCTCAAGCTGCCTTTAATTATTCCTGGTATAGCTTTGAGAGACATTCAGCTTATAGTTTAATTGATAATAGGCCTTCCCCAAAACTTGATCATCTTTGTAAAGCTAATCGAACGCCACTAGGGTAGGAGGAGGAGAGAAGCCTGAAATCTGCTAAGGTGTAGACATAAACAATTGCCAGCCATTATTCTGGAGGTCACAATATACACACTTCCCCAATTATTTCTGCAAATAACATCACGATTCTAGAATCTCCTTTTGTAATATCTTTTCAGGTTTTTTGCTTGTCTGACACCTGGCTCCATCTGGACCCTCCAACTGCTCCTGTGGCCCTTCCCAGAAGCAACTTAGTGAAAAAGGATAGCTTCAACTCCCTCCAGTTTCATCTCCGACCCAACCAATCAGTAGTAAGTACCCATTGCCTAGCTACTCCCATCCCTTCCCCAAAACCACCCTTAAAAACTCCTAACCTCTGAGCCTTCAATGAGATTGATTTGAATAATACTTCCATCTCCCATGTGGCATGGCTAGCCTTGTGTCAACTAAACTCTTTCTTTATTGCAACACTGTGAATGGGTTTTGTGTGTGCAGTGGACAGGAAGAACCTATTGGGTGGTTACATCATGCGCACTCAGAATCCTCACTGTGTGATTGGTCTGTCTCAGGAGCTCTGTAGTGTTACGGCCCAGGGTAGGTCTTCTGTCAGAAAGTGTCTTCTGTATTCCTGTCTGGTTTGTTTGCTGGGTTTACTAGAGAGAGTCTGCAGGTGAGAGGGGGACAGAGAAGGGAGAGGAGAGGTGATGAAGGGGAAGGAAGTGTCAGGCTTTCTCCTCATTTAGAGTAATCTGATAAGAGTTTCTTTCTTCCTTCTTTCCTTTCTAACTACCATCAAACTATACTTTTCAAAAAGTTTAAAAAAAGGCACATACAGTGTAGCATGAGACTATGTTAAAGACTTACTTAAGTCATTAAGGAGGAAACCAGCAAGATAGGAGGGATTGATATACTTGTTAAATTAAAGCAAAATGCTGGAATAAGGTTGCAAAATTAGATACAAAACAGGATTCAATCTTTGGAGTAATTTTTTCTGCTGGACAGAAAATCATTTGTGACTTACCAGTCTCCTCCAAATTAACATCTAACTTTACAGAATAATAAAAAATAAGCCAAATAATATTGTATTCCCTAGAATCAGTTGGGTGAGCTTGTTAGATGATGTCGTAATGTGACCAGCAGCAAATTTATGAGTCCGCAGCAATCTCAATTCTTGCCTCCTTGGAAGAAAGAATTTGGTCAAGGGGTAGAAGTAGTTTTGAGGCAGAGGGAGAAACTAAGGCAAGTTTTAGAGCAGGAATGAGAATTTATCAAACATTTTAGAGCAGGAATATAAAGAAGTAAAGTACACTTGGAAGAAGGCCAAGCAGGCAATTTGAGAGATCCAAGGGCCCCATGCGGCGCTTGACTTGGGGTTGTATACATTGGCATGGTTCTGGGGTTTGCGTTTCTTCTCCCTTGATTCTTCCCTTGAAGTGGGCTGTTCGCATGCATGGTGGCCTGCCGGCACTTGGGAGAGGCCACTTGCACAGTGTTACTGAAATTACGCACATGCTCACTGGAAGCATTTTTTCCTTACCAAGTGTTCCTCAAGGAAGGTCAGATACCAGTGAAACTCTTCCATTTTGCCTCTTAGTGAGCATGCCTGAACTCACTTGCCCAATTCCTGAGATCTTATCAGGAACCAGCTGATCACCAGCATCAGGTGTTTTCTATCTATTGGGAGGCTGTCTTTTCCTGGTGCCAGCTGTGACCAACAATTATTTTAAAGAGACAGTTTAACAACTACCTGACCCTCACCTGATGATCATCTGACATTTCTTGATGGGGGCTCTCCACTCTGCTAATGTCTGTCTAGCTACCTACTCTAACACCAGTAGGTAGACTTTGAAAAGGTGCACAGTAGTCTTCCTGTCTTATTTCTAAGTTTTAAATAATTTTTCTTAATTCTTTCTTTTTAATTTAAAATTTTAATTTAAAATTTCTTCTCCTCCTCCTCCTCTCCCCCTCCTTCTCCTCCTCTTCTCCCCCTCTTCATCTTTGTCCTCTTCTTCCTCCTTCTGCTCTTCCTCCTTCTTCTTTATCTTCGTCTCCTCCTTCTCCTTCATTCTTTAATCCTTTCTGAAACTGACAAGAGTCCTGTTCTGTGCTCTGAGATACAAAGATGAGAGAGCATCTCCAGTGCTCTAATACCTTTTGTTCAGTCCAGCTGTCTTCATTGGGATGACAGCTGTACCTCCCAACCCAATCTGGCATGAGTGGTGAGGACAGTCTACCACCTGCCTGATTCTGGAGTACTGCCTCAGGATTAGTCGAGTCCACTCATCTGATGGGGATGCTCTGACTGCTTGGTAAGGATAGTTTTTGCTGTTAGTTGACAGACTGCCCTGTGGAAGGGGGAGCAGGCACGTCATTTGTTGCCACAACCAGTAAGTGGCGTTCTTGAGATTCACCTAAGTTTATCTAGGTCTTTACCATGTTTTTGTCTCTATATTTGTAAGGCATTTCACAACACACATATCCAATATTCTGCTCGTCATTCTCTTTCTTTGCCCTTTACCGTTTCCACTTCCCTCCTCAGAGTCAGTCCTTGTTCTTTTAAAAAATAAGTAATAGCTGCTATTCTATTTTGTTTGAACATAATGACATGACAGAGAGCTTCCAAAATAATTCTTGTGAAAGACAGAAAAAGTGACAGTAGCTCATTATTTTTCTGTTTCCAGCCAGGAATTTTGTAAATTACACTGTGCTTTATTACTTTCTGAATAAACAACTGAAGAGCAGGAACCAAACATGATGTTACAGTTGTATGAATTTACGTATTGCTTTTACAGTTTATAAATATTTCTATAGCCAACTTTGCTACAGCTGAAACCCTGAAATCTCTGAAATCAAGTGAAGGAGCACCTTGGTATAATGCATATTTTGAATTAAAAACCTTTAAGAATCAATGGGCCTTAGAAGGGACTTTTCTCCTATCCTCATAAAGGTCAGATGGACCCATCAGGAACAATTGCTTTTTCTTTCCTTCCCTGTTATCTCATTATCTATTAATATTTCAGGAAAGGAAAGAATGGAACCAGACCTGGCCCAACCATTTTACAAAATAATTCTTGCCTCTCAGATTCATTCAACTTCAAAAGAGAATCATTTAGGCCAGGTGTGGTGGCTCAGGCCTGTAATCCCAGCACTTTGGGAGGCTGAGGCAGAGGATCACCTGAGTTGGGAGTTTGAGACCAGCCTGACCAACTTGAAGAAACCCCGTCTCTACTAAAAATACAAAATTAGCCAGGGCTTTGTGGCGCATGCCTGTAATCACAGATACTTGGGAGGCTGAGGCAGGAGAATCACTTGAACCTGGGAGGTGGAGGTTGTGGTGAGCAGAGATCACGACATTGCACTGTAGCCTGGGCAACAAGAACCAAACTCTGTCTAAAAAAAAAACCAAAAACACAAACCATTTACAAGTCAATCTCTGTTCCCCATTTCATTAATTCTCCCAAGTACCCATTCTTTTTCCTTTGGTAATCATTTACTGTCTCTCCACAGTTATATATATCCCCTATCATCCCCCTCTCCTCTGAAAGGAGATTATATAAGTGTTTGGGGCTAATCGGGAAATTGGGTAATCACTCTGTGAGTCTCCCCATGCACACAGTTAAATAAATTTATACATTTTTCTCTTATTAGTCTGCCTTATTGTGAGGCAATAAGAGTTTGCTGGTTTTTTCGTTGAAAAGAGTTTACTGATTTTTTTTTCACTGCACCCTTCTAGGGCTAGGGGAAAACGTCCCCATGGACCCCTCAGCTTTGGCAAAGTTGGCAGAATCATCAAAGTCATTGTGTTTTTCTGGAGACCACAGCGAAGGGAATCCAGGACCCGACAAGTCTGGCAAAGGAATGGTAAGAATTTCTTATTGGTCAGCCTCCCAGTTTCTTTCTTTCCATGAACTGGTTGAATGAATGGTAAAAGAAAAATAAATCACTGTTTCCCATTTCCTTTCTAACTTTTAGATTAGTGATAGAATAGGTTTTATATGGGACTAGTTGGGTTTTAGCAACTCTTGTATTTAATTTGTGGTATGAATACTTATAATGTTTTGTTACTGGAAAGGGGTCCCAATCCAGACCCCAAAAGAGGGTTCTTGGATCTTGTGCAAGAAAGAATCTGGGGCGAGTCCAAAGAGTAAAATGAAAGCAAGTTTATTAAGAAAGTAAAGGAATAAAAGAATGACTACTCCATCGGCACAGCGGCCCATTTTTATGCTTATTTCTTGACTATATGCGAAACAAGATATGGATTATTCATGAGTTTTCCGGTAAAGGGGTGGGCCTTTCCTAGAACTGAGGTTTCCTCCCCTTTTTAGAACATGTAGAGTAAGTTCCTGACAATGCCATAGCATTTATAAACTGTCACAGTGCTGTTGGGAGTGTCTCTTAGCATGCTAATGTATTATAATTACTGTATAATGAGCAGTGAGGACCACCAGAGGTCACTCTCATTGCCATCTTGGTTTTGGTGCATTTGGCTGGCGTCTCTACTGCAGCCTGTTTTATCAGTAAGGTCTTTATGACTTGTATCTTTTACCAACCTCCCATCTCATCCCGTAATTAAGAATGCCTTAACCTCCTGGGAATGCAGCCCAGTAGGACTCAGCCTTATTGAAGACGGAGGCACTCTGGTTCACATGCCTCTGACTGGTTGAACTCTTTTTCTCTTAGAAATAGCCTTTTTTTTTGGGTTTCAATTTCCTTTGTCTTTGTCTTTCCGTGTTATTCTTTTATAAAGAGGGATACCACAGGGTAGAACATGGGCATAGAACCCCTATAAGCCCACTGTTCATGCTGACCCCGAAGACTGTTAGTTTTTTGCTGTTCCAAGAGAAGAATCAAATAGACACAATAAAAAATAATAAGGGGGATAGCACCACTGACCCCACAAAAAAAAAACTACTGTCAGAGAATACTATAAACAGCTCTACACAAATAAACTAGAAACTCTAGAAGAAACAGATAAATTCCTGGACACATACACCCTTCCAAGACTAAACCAGGGGGAAGTTGAATCCCTGAATAGACCAATAACAAGTTCTGAAATTGAGGAAGTAATTTCGCCTACCAACCAAAAAAGGCCCAGGACCAGACGGATTCACAGCTGAATTCTGCCAGAGGTACAAAGAGGAGCTGGTACCATTCCTTCTGAAATGATTTCAAACAATAAAAAAGGAGAGACTCCTCCCTAACTCATTTTATGAGGCTAGTATCATCCTGATACCAAAACCTGGCAGAGACACAACAAAAAAAGGAAATTTCAGGTCAATATCCCTGATGACCATCAACATGAAAATCCTCAATAAAATACTGGCAAACCGAATCCAGTAACACATGGTGAAACCCCATCTTTACCAAAAAAAA
>NW_016107600.1:2364396-2366862 GCF_001604975.1 Cebus imitator
AAAAAAAAAAAAAAAAAAAAGAGAAAAGAACAAATCTTTCCAACACTCTTTTACGAGGAGTACCTGTTTTTACTACATCCTGTAACACCCCAATTTTACCAGTAAAAAGGGAAGGACAGTTTAATTCAGATGGAAATTAAATCTATCCATTTGTGCAGGACCTAAGAGCCATAACTTCGTAATTCCTTGCCGCCCTGTTGTGCCTAATCCTCCTGCTATCCTGACCTCGGTTCCCACTGATGCCGTCTGGTTTACAGAAGTTGACCTTTGCCAAGCATTCTTTTCAATTTTGTCGCGCTCTGACCCAAAATTTCTCTTGCCTTTAACTTCAAAGGGAAACAGTTAACATGGATTCAAACACCTCAGGGATTCTGTGAGTCTCCTTCAATCTTCTCTCAAATCCTCAAAGCTGATTTAGACTCTATAACCTTTACCCAAAGTTCCATTGTTGTTCATATGACAGCCTTTTGCTCTGTAACCTGACCAAGCAGGCTGCCCTTATAGAGTCCCTCATTCTCTTAAAGGCTTTAGCTACGAAGCCACAAAGCCTCCAACTCTAAACTTCAATAGATGCAGACAACCGTTATTTACTTAGGACATGAGATATTTCAAGGCACTCAGAAAGCTCACTCCAAAAATGCCTTTGAGTTCTATTTTGTCTACTCTGTTCCCAAAACTAAGAAACATCTATTAATTTCTAGCAGCAGCTGTCTGTTGCTGCCAATGAATTCCTAATTTTGCTGTGTTCACTTAATTATTAGATGCCCTCTTCCCAGATACCATTCTGGAAATTAGCATTATTCATACGCCCTGATCTCAGCTTACCTAATTTGCATTGCCATGAAAATAATGGGATTGCTGCTGGTATAAGAGAGCCCCTTTCCTCCCAGATTCATCCTATAGCATATTTTTCATGCCAGCTGGACCCTGTGGCAGCGAGTGTGCCACCAGGCCTATGTGCAGTAGCAGCAGCTGCCACTTTAATTGATAAAGTCAGCACTCTTACATTAGGTTTCCCTATTCACTCTTATGCTCCCTGTACTGTGTCTGTTCTCTTACAAGTTCATAAAACACAGCACCCTCTACGTGATGACAGGCCACCTATGAGCAAGCCCTGTTGACCAATCCCTCTATTATTTTACATCATTGCAACACTGTAAATCCAGCTACCCTCCTGCTTCTTCCTGATGATGGAGACCCTCACTCCATTTCACATGATTGCCTTGCAGCTGTTGGTATGGTTTGAAAGTCACAAGAGGATCCCTCAGACATTCCTTTAGACAGCCAAGATTTACTTCTTTTCTGTGATAGCTCTTGTAAATAAGTCTTCAAAGGGAATATAACTGGCTACGTTATAGTTTCCTCGCAAGAAACCCTC
This sequence comes from Cebus imitator, assembly GCF_001604975.1. Classification (NCBI taxonomy): domain Eukaryota; kingdom Metazoa; phylum Chordata; class Mammalia; order Primates; family Cebidae; genus Cebus; species Cebus imitator. The sequence continues at coordinate 2,365,775 of NW_016107600.1, forward strand.
TCTGGTAGGCAGATCATCCACCTACCATGAAGTCAGCTCAAGCTGCTGAACTTGTGGCCCTTACTAGAGCTTACATATTAGCCAAAAAACAAAAAACACAAAAAAACCACCCCCCCAAAACTACCACTATTTATACAGACTCCAAATATGCCTTTGGAGACTCATACACTTAGCACAATTTGGAAATCCTGTAGTTTCTTAACATCTGCTGGCACTTCTATTGTCAATGGGCCTATCATTGCTGCCCTATTAAGCTATCCACCTTCCCACTAAGATTGCTTTTGTTCATTACCCAGCTCATACCCAGGATATGGATACTATATCCCAAGGAAATGATTGAGCAGACAGGTCTGCTAAATCTGTGGCCAAAATGGCCCTTCTTATCCTTTTTATACTCAGTTTATTAACTTGCCCTTATCCCTGTCTAACATTATCGATTTCATCAGATGAGTTATATGCTGGGCCAAATGGATTCCCCCGTAGACTTTTCCTTTTAACGCTTTGTTTGTACTTACCTCCCATCAGATGAGCTGTATATACAACGTGGGAATAATTAATAAATTAGAAGATACTTGGCACTGCCCTGGGAGCTACAAAATTTATGACCAAATTATTTCCTAGTGAACTATTTACAAATCTCACTAAATCTCTAGTGGAAACCAATATTCCTCAGGAAGCCCCTGAAAGCCCATGTTGCCCCTTACAGTACTCCAAATAGACTTCATGGATTTACCCACAGCTTTCGGTTTTTCTCACTGCTTCATTATTTTCTGCATGTTCAGCGGGTGAACTGAATGTTATCCAGCTAGGTGTGCTGATGCTACGGCTGTGGTAAATAAATTAGAGCCAGATTATTCCTCATTTTGGTATTCCTTATGGATTGAGTCAGACCCATGGACTCATTTCACAGCAGAAATAAACCACTTGGTTGCAGAGGCTCTGGGGTACTCGTTAAAATTTTATATCCCATATCATCCCCAATCCTCAGGGCAAGTGGAACCTAAAAATTTAGACATAAAAAGGACTTTGGGAAAATTTGATCAAGACACTGGACTAAATGGCCAGAAGCATTATTTCTGGCTCTTACA